>NC_069138.1:11826775-12196775 GCF_026914265.1 Mya arenaria | reverse complement strand
CCGTGAGATTATCACGGTACGTAAGGGTGATTATTGCCCATGGAAGACGAGCACGAGCACCATAACGTCATTTTACGAAAATTAAAATGGCCGACGGAAACCTAGTAGGCAAACATTTATACAAGGAAAGCTTGAGATGGATTTAATTCATTTAAACGGAACTATTCTATCCGTGTAAGGAAATGAAAATACTTTTACTATTAATGAAACCTTCCGTGTTTCAGTAACGAGTAATACCTTGATTAGTACCGGATGTTTACATTCGGTGAAGGTCAAAACAAAGTGAGACAATGAAATGTTTTGTAGAAACGTTTTGATAAACCTAGTTCTGCTGAGAAATGTTAGTTTTTCCAACGAAATGGCTAGGGTCATTCAAGCCGAGATTTTTTGAAACTGCTCCTAGGCTTGATCGACCCTAGCTGTGCTCACATATTGAAATAAACGTCAAAATTAGCCGTTGTAAAAACAGGATATTTGAAGAATGGAAATTTTGCCGTATAATGCCGAAAACATGTGAGAAAAAGGGTTGTAAATTAATTTCCAGTCACTCGTTTTTGCTGCTTTTTTCACAGCAAATGCCATTCAAAACCAATTTGTTCTGTCTCAGTTTACGTTTTGACTTCATACTAATCAAATCCTTTATTATTTCACAACATAATTTTCAAAACCAGTTCAAATCATCGACAAATGACAAAACATATGTATTATACAGGATAATACATGGTTGACCATGACTTTTGGTTGATAATTGCCCCAATGAGGATAATTACCCTCGGAGAAAACATTCTTCCGACAACGGCAATTATCAACAAAGAGCCATGGCCCATCATGTATTATTCTTAAATTTACAAACCACCGGTCAAAAATACATCACATACAACGTGAACGAAACAAAACATTAGTAATTAATTGATACATGCACAGTATATCTATCAAAACATGATTACTTCCCTTTGAGTATTACTACTTATTTTCGATAGGAGAATGTATACATAATACTGTAAGCTAGTTTGCGTAGTTTCAAAGTTTATTGTACACTCTGCACATATAATACATATGATTCGAGGTTTACAACAAATAAACATACAAAAATTAAATCGGTCAAGCTGTGTAAGTACTAAGAAAAAGAACACTATTATCAATCTTCTTGAGTAAACTAAGACAAATATAATAAATATATTTATACAAATTTGTAACAATTAATAGAAAAACTGAGGTAAGTGCTAATAAGCCTTGTGTTTTTCTCAAATAATCCAGTATAATCTTAAAAACTTCGCTATATTTATTATTATTTTTTTTATTTCCTGTTTCATTTATCAACTTTTATACATAATTGTGTTACTGTTATCACCTTTAATAAACGTTAGCAGTCGTTTTCTTGCATCAACAAAGTGAATAAATTTAAAAAAAAAACTTACGATACGATTGATCTGTGTATACTAAGGTGTAAACATCTTCTAGTTCCGTACCATTAGAATGCCAATTGAAAAAAGTCCGCGTTTGTATATAATTGGAGCCACAATATTTTGCTATGCGTTGAAACTGTTCCAATGCTTCTTCCGTTGTTAATTTCAGGTGTGTATTCAAGACACGTTTATTCCAGAAGAAAGGACTAACTGGCAAATACTTTATGTTCACAACTTCAAAATCTGGATTTTCATGAAAAATGAAAGTTTTAGAAATGTTCTCTCATACCTCTGACAACAGACCTTATTCGCCGTTTACCCCCATTTTCTACCAATTGGCACTACAATGTTAAACGCGTTGAGGATTTACATCACATAATAAAATTATGTTGCTCCAAGGATTCAATTTTCAACATATAAAAAACCCATGTTGCTCGAATGATACCCCTTTGTATATTTTCAAAAGAAAATTTAGCTTCAAATGAAAGATTTTCGAATGCTGTCATTATTAATTTAAGTTAAATATGTGGATTACCTTTCCGTTACTGAGCAGTAAAAGGTGCACACCGTACCTGCAAGATAAATATTAACATTTAAACTGTTGTAGCTAGGCTTGCGTATAGATAACAACTGGTCAACGATAGCTAAGCTTGAGTATGGATAACAACTAACCAACAATAGCTAGGTTCGAGTATGGGTACTAACTGGCTAGCAAAAGCTAGGCTTGATTATGGATAAAAAATGTCCAACTACATCTAAGCTTGAGTATGGATAACAACTGGCCAACGATAGCTAAGCTTGTGTATGGATTCAATCCAATCCAATTCAATTCAATATCTTTATTTCCTCCTTGTAGGAGATATGCATTTTATATACAAATAGAAAAGTCTGTATTCAAAATTCTAATGGAGCATTACAAATATGTACAACATGTACCCAATTAGGGCGGTTAGTCTACCATATGTACTCTTCATTGAGTCATATATGTGTCACATTCAACTTAAACACAATGAACACATTCGGAGATGTACTGAAATGATACAGGTAATAATGTCGTGTTCACGTCATCTACAAGTAATGGCTGTATCGGAGCACCCATGAGCCTTAACGCAAACATAGTTTGGCTCAAGTTCAATACCATTAAGTTCTGACCTACAATAGCTAGAATAAAGTATGGATACCAACTGACCTACAGTAGCTAGAATATAGTATGGATAACAACTGACCAACAACAGCTAGAATAAAGTATGGATACCAACTGACCTACAGTAGCTAGAATATAGTATGGATAACAACTGACAAACAACAGCTACAATATTGTAAGGATAACAACTGACCAACAACAGTTAGAATAACGTATGGATACCAACTGACCTACAGTAGCTAGAATAAAGTATGAATAACAACTAACCAACAACAGCTAGAATAAAGTATGGATACCAACTGACCAACAACAGCTAGAATAAAGTATGGATACCAACTGACCAACAACAGCTAGAATATAGTATGGATACCGACTGACCAACAACAGCTAGAATAAAGTATGGATACCAACTGACCAACAACAGCAAGAATATAGTATGGATAACAACTAACCAACAACAGCTAGAATAAAGTATGGATACCAACTGACCAACAACAGCTAGAATAAAGTATGGATACCAACTGACCAACAACAGCTAGAATAAAGTATGGATACCAACTGACCTACAATAGCTAGAATATAGTATGGATAACAACTGACCAACAACAGCTAGAATATAGTATGGATACCGACTGACCAACAACAGCTAGAATAAAGTATGGATACCGACTGACCAACAACAGCTGGAATATAGTATGGATACCGACTGACCAACAACAGCTAGAATAAAGTATGGATAACAACTAACCAACAACAGCTAGAATATAGTATGAATAACAACTAACCAACAACAGCTAGAATATAGTATGAATAACAACTAACCAACAACAGCTAGAATATAGTATGGATAACAACTGACCAACAACAGCTAGAATATAGTATGGATACCGACTGACCAACAACAGCTAGAATATAGTATGGATACCGACTGACCAACAACAGCTAGAATAAAGTATGGATAACAACTAACCAACAATAGCTAGAATATAGTATGAATAACAACTAACCAACAACAGCTAGAATATAGTATGAATAACAACTAACCAACAACAGCAAGAATATAGTATGGATAACAACTGACCAGCAACAGCTAGAATATAGTATGGATGACAACTGACCTACAGTAGCTAGAATATAGTATGAATAACAACTAACCAACAACAGCTAGAATAAAGTATGGATACCAACTGGCCAAAACCAGCTAGAATAAAGTATGGATACCAACTGACCAACAACAGCAAGAATATAGTATGGATAACAACTGACCAACAACAGCTAGAATATAGTATGGATGACAGCTGACCTACAGTAGCTAGAATATAGTGTGGATACCAACTGACCAACAACAGCAAGAATATAGTATGGATAACAACTGACCAACAACAGCTAGAATATAGTATGGATGACAACTGACCTACAGTAGCTAGAATATAGTATGGATACCAACTGACCAACAACAGCTAGAATAAAGTGTGGATACCAACTGACCAACAACAGCTAGAATAAAGTATGGATAACAACTGACCAACAACAGCAAGAATATAGTATGAATAACAACTAACCAACAACAGCTAGAATAAAGTATGGATACCAACTGACCAACAACAGCTAGAATAAAAGCATGGATACCAACTGACCAACAACAGCTAGTATAAAGTATGGATACCATCTGACCTACAATAGCTAGAATATAGTATGGATAACAACTGACCAACAACAGCTAGAATATAGTATGGATACCGACTGACCAACAACAGCTAGAATATAGTATGGATACCAACTGACCAACAACAGCAAGAATATAGTATGGATAACAACTAACCAACAACAGCTAGAATAAAGTATGGATACCAACTGACCAACAACAGCTAGAATAAAGTATGGATACCAACTGACCAACAACAGCTAGAATAAAGTATGGATACCAACTGACCTACAATAGCTAGAATAGAGTATGGATAACAACTGACCAACAACAGCTAGAATATAGTATGGATACCGACTGACCAACAACAGCTAGAATAAAGTATGGATACCGACTGACCAACAACAGCTGGAATATAGTATGGATACCGACTGACCAACAACAGCTAGAATAAAGTATGGATAACAACTAACCAACAACAGCTAGAATATAGTATGAATAACAACTAACCAACAACAGCTAGAATATAGTATGAATAACAACTAACCAACAAGAGCTAGAATATAGTATGGATAACAACTGACCAACAACAGCTGGAATATAGTATGGATACCGACTGACCAACAACAGCTAGAATATAGTATGGATACCGACTGACCAACAACAGCTAGAATAAAGTATGGATAACAACTAACCAACAATAGCTAGAATATAGTATGAATAACAACTAACCAACAACAGCTAGAATATAGTATGAATAACAACTAACCAACAACAGCAAGAATATAGTATGGATAACAACTGACCAACAACAGCTAGAATATAGTATGGATGACAACTGACCTACAGTAGCTAGAATATAGTATGAATAACAACTAACCAACAACAGCTAGAATAAAGTATGGATACCAACTGACCAAAACCAGCTAGAATAAAGTATGGATACCAACTGACCAACAACAGCAAGAATATAGTATGGATAACAACTGACCAACAACAGCTAGAATATAGTATGGATGACAGCTGACCTACAGTAGCTAGAATATAGTGTGGATACCAACTGACCAACAACAGCAAGAATATAGTATGGATAACAACTGACCAACAAAAGCTAGAATATAGTATGGATGACAACTGACCTACAGTAGCTAGAATATAGTATGGATACCAACTGACCAACAACAGCTAGAATAAAGTGTGGATACCAACTGACCAACAACAGCTAGAATAAAGTATGGATAACAACTGACCAACAACAGCAAGAATATAGTATGAATAACAACTAACCAACAACAGCTAGAATAAAGTATGGATACCAACTGACCAACAACAGCTAGAATAAAAGCATGGATACCAACTGACCAACAACAGCTAGTATAAAGTATGGATACCATCTGACCTACAATAGCTAGAATATAGTATGGATAACAACTGACCAACAACAGCTAGAATATAGTATGGATACCGACTGACCAACAACAGCTAGAATATAGTATGGATGACAACTGACCTACAGTAGCTAGAATATAGTATGGATAACAACTGACAAAGAACAGAAATAATATAATATGGATAACAACTGACCAACAACAGCTAGAATAAAGTATGAATACCAACTGACCAACAACAGCTAGAATATAGTATGGATGACAACTGACCAACAACAGCTAGAATATAATATGGATAACAACTGACAAACAACAGCTAGAATATAGTATGGATGACAACTGACCAACAACAGCTAGAATATAATATGGATAACAACTGACAAACAACAGCTAGCATATAGTATGGATAACAACTGACAAACAACAGCTAGAATATAATATGGATAACAACTAACAAACAACAGCTAGAATATAGTATGGATAACAACTGGCCAACAACAGCTAGAATATAATATGGAAAACAACTGACAAACAACAGCTAGAATATAGTATGGATAACAACTGACCAACAACAGCTAGAATATAATATGGATAACAACTGACAAACAACAGCTAGAATATAGTATGGATAACAACTGACAAACAACAGCTAGAATATAGTATGGATAACAACTGGCCAACAACAGCTAGAATATAATATGGATAACAACTGACAAACAACAGCTAGAATATAGTATGGATAACAACTGACCAACAACAGCTAGAATATAGTATGGATGACAACTGACAAACAACAGCTAGAATATAGTATGGATGACAACTGACAAACAACAGCTAGAATATAATATGGATAACAACTGACAAACAACAGCTAGAATAAAGTATGGATAACAACTGACCAACAACAGCTAGAATATAGTATGGATAACAACTAACTAACAACAGCTAGAATAAAGTATGGATACCAACTGACCAACAACAGCTAGAATATAGTATGGATACCAACTGACCAACAACAGCTAGAATAAAGTATGGATACCAACTGACCTACAATAGCTAGAATATAGTATGGATAACAACTGACCAACAACAGCTAGAATATAGTATGGATACCGACTGACCAACAACAGCAAGAATATAGTATGGATACCGACTGACCAACAACAGCTAGAATATAGTATGGATACCGACTGACCAACAACAGCTAGAATAAAGTATGGATAACAACTAACCAACAACAGCTAGAATAAAGTATGGATAACAACTAACCAACAATAGCTAGAATATAGTATGAATAACAACTAACCAACAACAGCTAGAATATAGTATGAATAACAACTAACCAACAACAGCAAGAATATAGTATGGATAACAACTGACCAACAACAGCTAGAATATAGTATGGATGACAACTGACCTACAGTAGCTAGAATATAGTATGAATAACAACTAACCAACAACAGCTAGAATAAAGTATGGATACCAACTGACCAACAACAGCTAGAATAAAGTATGGATACCAACTGACCAACAACAGCAAGAATATAGTATGGATAACAACTGACCAACAACAGCTAGAATATAGTATGGATGACAACTGACCTACAGTAGCTAGAATATAGTATGGATACCAACTGACCAACAACAGCAAGAATATAGTATGGATAACAACTGACCAACAACAGCTAGAATATAGTATGGATGACAACTGACCTACAGTAGCTAGAATATAGTATGGATACCAACTGACCAACAACAGCTAGAATAAAGTATGGATACCAACTGACCAACAACAGCTAGAATAAAGTATGGATAACAACTGACCAACAACAGCAAGAATATAGTATGAATAACAACTAACCAACAACAGCTAGAATAAAGTATGGATACCAACTGACCAACAACAGCTAGAATAAAGTATGGATACCAACTGACCAACAACAGCTAGAATAAAGTATGGATACCATCTGACCTACAATAGCTAGAATATAGTATTGATAACAACTGACCATCAACAGCTAGAATATAGTATGGATACCGACTGACCAACAACAGCTAGAATATAGTATGGATGACAACTGACCTACAGTAGCTAGAATATAGTATGGATAACAACTAACAAACAACAGAAATAATATAATATGGATAACAACTGACCAACAACAGCTAGAATAAAGTATGGATACCAACTGACCAACAACAGCTAGAATATAGTATGGATGACAACTGACCAACAACAGCTAGAATATAATATGGATAACAACTGACAAACAACAGCTAGAATATAGTATGGATGACAACTGACCAACAACAGCTAGAATATAATATGGATAACAACTGACAAACAACAGCTAGAATATAGTATGGATAACAACTGACCAACAACAGCTAGAATATAATATGGATAACAACTGACAAACAACAGCTAGCATATAGTATGGATAACAACTGACAAACAACAGCTAGAATATAATATGGATAACAACTGACAAACAACAGCTAGAATAGAGTATGGATAACAACTGACCAACAACAGCTAGAATATAATATGGATTACAACTGACAAACAACAGCTAGAATATAGTATGGATAACAACTGACCAACAACAGCTAGAATATAATATGGATAACAACTGACAAACAACAGCTAGAATATAGTATGGATAACAACTGACAAACAACAGCTAGAATATAGTATGGATAACAACTGGCCAGCAACAGCTAGAATATAATATGGATAACAACTGACAAACAACAGCTAGAATATAGTATGGATAACAACTGACAAACAACAGCTAGAATATAATATGGATACCAACTGACCAACAACAGCTAGAATAAAGTATGGATAACAACTGACCAACAACAGCTAGAATAAAGTATGGATAACAACTAACCTACAGTAGCTAGAATATAGTATGGATAACAACTGACCAACAGCAGCTAGAATATAGTATGGATAACAACTAACCTACAGTAGCTAGAATATAGTATGGATAACAACTGACCAACAACAGCTAGAATAGAGTATGGATACCAACTGACCTACAGTAGCTAAAATATGGTATGGATAACAACTGACCTACAATAGCTAGAATAGAGTTTGGATAACAACTGACCAACAACAGCTAGAATAAAATATGAATACCAACTTACCTACAATAGCTAGGATATAGTATGGATAACAACTGACCAACAACATCTAGAATAAAGTATGGATACCAACTGACCTACAGTAGCTAGAATATAGTATGAATAACAACTGACCAACAACAGCTAGAATATAGTATGGATAACAACTGACCAACAACAGTTAGAATAAAGTATGGATAACAACTGACCTACAGTAGCTAGAAAATAGTATGGATAACAACTGACTAACAACAGCTAGAATAAAGTATGGACAGCAACTGACCAACAACAGCTAGAATAAAGTATGTATACCAACTGACCAACAACAGCAAGAATATAGTATGGATACCGACTGACCAACAACAGCTAGAATATAGTATGGATGACAAATGACCTACAGTAGCTAGAATATAGTATGGATAACAACTGACAAACAACAGAAATAATATAATATGGATAACAACTGACCAACAACAGCTAGAATAAAGTATGGATACCAACTAACCAATAACAGCTAGAATAAAGTATGGATAACAACTGACCAACAACAGCTAGAATATAGTATGGATAACAACTGACCTACAGTAGCTAGAATATAGTATGGATAACAACTGACCAACAGCAGCTATAATAGATTATGGATACCAACTGACCTACAGTAGCTAGAATATAGTATGGATAACAACTGACCTACAGTAGCTAGAATAAAGTATGAATAACAACTGACCTACAATAGCTAGGATATAGTATGGATAACAACTGACCAACAACAGCTAGAATATAGTATGGATACCAACTGACCTACAGTAGCTAGAATATAGTATGGATAACAACTGCCCAACAACAGCTAGAATAAAGTATGGATATCAACTGACCAACAACAGCTAGAATATAGTATGGATAACAACTGACCAACAACAGCTAGAATATAAAATGGATAACAACTGACCTACAATAGCTAGAATAGAGTATGGATAACAACTGACCTACAGTAGCTAGAATAGAGTATGGATAACAACTGACCAACAACAGCTAGAATAGAGTATGGATAACAACTGACCTACAATAGCTAGAATAAAGTATGGATAACAACTGACCTACAGTAGCTAGAATAGAGTATGGATAACAACTGACCAACAACAGCTAGAATATAGTATGGATAACAACTGACCAACAACAGCTAGAATAGAGTATGGATAACAACTGGCCAACAATAGCTAGAATATAGTATGGATAACAACTGACCTACAACAGCTGTAATATAGTATGGATAACAACTGACCAACAACAGCTAGAATATAGTATGGATAACAACTGACCAACAACAGCTAGAATATAGTATGGATAACAACTGGCCAACAATGGCTAGGCTTAAGTGTTAAATAAAACTGGCAAACTATATCTAGCTTGCGTATATTCAACTGGCCAAAAACAGCTAGGCTAAATTATTGATACCACCTGACTATTAATAGCTAGGCTAAATTATTGATAACACCTGACCATCGATAGCTAAGCTAAAGTATGGATAGAAACGACCAAAAACAACTTAATATCATATATTTTAAAACTTTAGAAAGTGTAATTCTATGATACTCATTATGTTTTGTTTACTTTCAATCTTTTGGACTTATTAGAATATCAAGATAGTCGTGGATCAATTAATGCACACCCAAAAACAGACGAAAACATGTTGTGTTACTAAAGTTAACAACGCTGTTAACGTCATAAAAGACACGTTTTTAATGGCCGAAATATAATTAAGGGTGAACTAATATGTTTAAAATTTGCGGTCCATCTGTGTAATCAAGCATTTGATCAATGCACGTCTAATGAAAGGCAGAAGGACTTCATGATTATCCTTTCTGTTTGAATGGGGTTTCAGCCACATTGATGTCACTTCTTTCATCGACGTCATATTTATATTACCGCGATAAATCATCATTTGACTAAACACAAGCGTATTGATACAGATGATTTGAGTCCGATGACAGTATAATGACTTCTGCAGGTGCTACAAAGTATATATTTTATATATAAAGCACATACAAGTAGTAAATCTAAATACAGTGTAAATTTAAAGGGTGCAAACTAGATATGGAATTCAAGGGTTTTCCAAAGATATTTCATGCATTAGAATAAAAGGTTATGGATAATTGACAATTTCGAAATCTATATATAGATTAAAATTAAAGAGGGATATACAATAGATATTGACTACCAGTGTATTCCAAAGATACTCGGAATATAAATGCAATATTAAGGACATGCTTTCATCTAAGGAATGGCAATCGGAGATAGCGCGCTTCATGGAATTTGCTCGCGTGCCCTACTGCGTTCATACCGCATAGACGCAAAACAAAATGCTATCAATCCTGAAATTACACCATCATAACGCTACAACTATGATATGATAAATAAAAGCGGTATAATAAAACTAATTTTACTATCATAATGATTTTATTGCAATTTATTCCTGTTTTCCTTTAACAAAAAATGTCTACAAAACCAAATATCGGTGGGTTAATTTTATAAAAGATATTCAAACCTAACAATTTGTTGCTTCAAAATGATAATTTAATAGAATCATTATTGTTGGTATGATGGGTGGATTACCTCAGCTGTACATATCTGAAATAAAAAAAAAACAACAACAATTGAAGACTTGAGACTCTAAGACTCACGGTGAGAGGATCGTATTCAACAAGTGGTTTTCGTCATTCAGAAAGAACACCTCCACCGCTGTAAACAAAAACAGATATTAAAAAAAATCCCATTTATCACCGGCGCAGTAAGAAATCAAATTCTCAATTACATTCTGAAGAGAAATTCACATAAAATTGTCACTTTAAACGATTAGTTTGTTCGTTGAAATATTTCAGGAAAGAAGAGAACATTGTACGGTTAGCGCAGTGGTTAGCGCACTCGTTTCTCACCAAGGTATCACATGTTAGATTCCCTGCCTAGGCGCATATGTGATTTAGTCTTATCGTCATTAAGCCGGAAATGTCGGCTATCTTCAGATTCTCCGGTTTTCAACACAACACAAGACCACACTCTCGCGTAGTATCGTGCCAACGAGAGTGAGTAATACAATGTTATGATATCTTTCAAAATCGTTGTAAACGAAGAGAAGATGTCCAAAATGGAAAAAAGTTAAAGTTCTCTGTAAAATAAACAAGTGTTGTTAATTGTTGATAAATATTGGGACAAGTGTGGGGTTATGGTCATACAAAATAGTTCAAGCCCCCAGTAGATTCGTGTACTAGCAAACGCGTGTTTCACAGACCGTTCCCAGGCGGAAGTCCCATCATTTATTGGTAAATCTATTTTGATGTGTTTGTAGTCTGTTTGTGGTGTTTGTTTTTGTGTATGTGGTGTTCGTATTTATGTTTGTGGTGTTCGTATTTATGTCTGTGGTGTTCGTATTTATGTATGTGGTGTTCGTATTTATGTTTGTGGTGTTCGTATTTATGTTTGTGGTGTTCGTATTTATGTTTGTTGTGTTCGTATTTATGGTTGTGGTGTTCGTATTTATGTATGTGGTGTTTATACGTCTGTATTCCTTTTTCATTTAAGGAATGGATTGCGGGATTGATGTCATTATCGGGGTATGAACGCAATTGGGCTGGTCAAAGTGCGTGGAATCCGAATAACTCCGTACGTACTTTGACCAGCCAAATTGCGTTCATACCCCCGATAATGACATCAATCCCGCAGTTCATTACTTATATTTACACCAATAGTGCATTATTTTATTCAAGAATTGTTAAAAAATACTTTATTTCATTTAAGAATACCTTTTAGTAATCCATTCTGTAACCCGACTGTAACCGGAAACGTTTTTTTAAATGACGTCACGATAACACGTGAAAAGATCAAGCTCTTGAAATCACTTTTAAACGTAAAATTGAGAAACCCATGGCAACGATACATTTGACATATCATAATTTAACACTTTCTAAATTGTCTACTTATATTTAACTGCACGTACTTACACAGTACTAACAATAACAAGATCGCGAAAAATGCATGTACAGTCGAAACTCGTTGGCTCGATATCCTCGTTGGCTCGAACCAAATTAAAAGGACCGATTTTTATTTACTCTTTGTTCATATAAATTTCGATCGGATGGCTCGATATCTTGAGGGTCGATATTTCTCCACGCTCGAAGTGGTTTTCGCGGTCCACACAAGAATTTCACACTTTGATTTGGTTGCTTGGGTCGATGTCATTTTCGCGGGTTCAGTTAAGAATCTCACGCCTTGATTTGTTTGATTGGCTTCATTTAGCACAAGGCGCTAATCGATTAAAATTGCTTGACTCATATTATAATTATTATCGAATTTAAATGGTTTAACAGTTTGAATAAACATGCCATCACTTTAAGTTATGTCTCTAATTGTTATCCATCCCTAAATTACTATGCATTTTGATATAACTTTTAAGCTATGTTTGTGTTACCCACTGTTTACAATTGCTTGTTTTCGCATAAATGTATTTTTATTATAAATAAAAAATAAAATGATATTTTCCAATAATCGAATAAGTAATATTACGAAATTTAGGGTGCGTAACCATGCCCAATAAATACTCTTCCTTCTCTTGCGGAGATAGCGTAGCCAATAACAAACGAGGTAAATAAGAATTTATGTAACAAATGAAAAAATAAAATTCTGTAAGCAATCCCGCTTGGCTCGATATTCTCGAGGCTCGAAGTACTTTGGCCGGTCCCTAGAATATCGAGCCATCGAGTTTCGACTGTATATTGTTATGCGATGAATTGCGATCCGAAGATGTTGCGTTCATCGATTGATAAATTCAATTGCCGAAAGGCGGTTCATTTAGGGAATGGAAGTTGAGGTGTAAATATTGTCGTTTAGGTCATTGCCTTGTGACTCTAAACAAGGTTTAATTTTGAATTTTCGACAACTGGGGTGTCCCTATAGTTTCATTGTATTATTGTGCTGTTCTACCTTCGTAATTCCAAAGACCATAATATGGTTCACCGACTGTAGAATTTGGGGGCCTCTCTGAGTCGTTGAAAAAGGGACCGGAAGCTGACAACATCACGTGACCGGTGGATTCAACTGGCCCCACGGTGATCTTGATGGGGTCGTGGTTAATTGGTTGCCCGTCCCACGTGGTTTGTATGTTGTAGGTACGGATAATCTTCTGAAAAAAAGTAATACTTTTATTGTATCAGGAATAACTTGCCGGATGATTTAGTTTCAAATTTGTCAATATTTATGGTAAGACTTGTTTCTTAATGTGGGGATTTTCGATTCCATGTCATTTATTTCGTACTATTCCAAAATAGAAAAGTATCGACCTTTTAGGTGTTTTTTTCAGGGTTTAATTTCATTTTTATTGTTTTGACACGTCAGATGTTTGTGTTTGAGTATTATTAATTGTTTATTTGTTCATCATTTTCATTAATGTTAATGTTACATGGGCTACAAAAAAGGCTCATTTGTGGAAAAGGTGACCTTTTAATTCAAGTGAAGCACTTTTCTATATGAAAAAATGTCCCCCTGGTATACAAAAGCATCAACCATACCTATGAACATTGTAAGATATGTGTATCGTTAACGATTAAGAAATTAATTATTCAAGCTTAATTTCATAATAAGTATGCCATTTATTACACTTCTCTGTTGACAATGTTTTGCTCTGTGATATACACTTCTTATATTTTTTACAGTTTTTATGAGATATCTTATGAATATGAATACCTTAATATCACAATGGTTACATTCTAATATTGCACATGACCATTTTTTTATAATCATGTTCATTTCATGTGTACTTTTCTTGACGTTTTCATATTACAGAATGTAATAAAATGTCTTTTACATCGGGTAAGTCAACATTAGAATTATAAATGAGACACCTTCAGCTCGTTATTTAAAAATCATGCAGGAAAAGCTCCATTTCGCCGGACAATTTTAGTTCGAAAAATTAATTAAAACAACATTAAATCGGCTAGCCATCTAATGGTCCATTTATATACATATATCTGATGAATAAATTCTTTAAACAACTGACAGTGAACAACAGTTCTAATGAAGTGGAACAACTGTTTACTTCATCGTTCAAACGTGTATTATGAACTTACGGGTTACCATTCCATTGTCCTGTTTCAACTGCTATATACAAATATATGTAGACAAATGAGAAGGGAACACATCCCAGGAAACATAATATTATATAAAATTAAGCAGCTTCAAGCGGAAATCGAATCAGTATCTCTGATTCATCGCTTGCTGTAACAGCATCATTTTCACTAATAATTGAACATATAAAAGACTAAATAAACTTTTGTTTAAGGCTTGTTACATCAATTGACGTTCTATAAGATCACGACTACTATAACGGTTAACACGGTCGAGATAATCTTTATGTTTCAATCTTTCTTTTTTTCTTTATAAACATTTGGCTTCAACAGTCATGCTAATAAATTTCATTTAAAGCATTTAATCAATTATATCTTTGTATATAAAAAACTAGTAAAGTAATGTAATACAAGGTCCTGAAACATTCTAAAAAGGCCAGTTGTACTGTAAATGTTACAGTACTTCCTGCGCCAAAGGTTGTATATGTTATATGTTTATACGTATATGAACAGCATAGCACAAAACAGAACAGACAGTTTATTCGACTTCTACAAGGGTACATCGTCATAATACATATAATTATTTATATATATGTAACGTATCTAAAGTTAAATATATATTACAATAAAAGAAAAACGAAGAAATAATAATTAGTTAATTTAAATTGAAAACAAGATGATTACTATGTTAGGCAAATTATAATATAGCTATAAAAACTGTATTATTATTATTATTATTATTATTATTATTATTATTATTATTATTATTATTATTATTATTATTATTATTATTATGTGCGTTGCGTATAACAGACGCTTCTTTCATATATTTACAAACACTCATAATTTCATTCTTATTACATGAAGTCAGCAATTCATGAAACTAAAAAACAGATGGATTTACACTGTAATTACGTTTTTATAAAGTATTTTCGTAGTTGGGAATAACATCGACAAGCATATTTAAAATGAAACTCATCTTCTAAATCTCTGTCAATACAACAAAAACATTAACGTTCATTACGATTTATGTTATAACGTAAGTATCTACTTGTTTGTATTCTCAATGGGTGTGCAGAAACTCCTAGTTTAACAACGTATACACGTAAAATGTTTTTAAATATCTAAAGATATCCAAAAACAGAACTTTGATTAATATTTCCATACCATTCTTGTTTAAACGTATCTATTTTTCTACAATTGAATTCGATTATAATTGCATTAACATTAACATTATTGGGGTTATCAAACACATACGCCTATCCGTAACAGTTTTTTACATTAGAAAACTAGTTAATACAACCTTTGTTACAGTCATAAATGGCCCGTTTATACACAGACTTTTATATAATGTTATTACTGTTGTAAATTTAAACCATTATTTGATAATTCTTACATACATATATTAATATATATGGGATATCTACCTAATTATCCATAAGCAATAGCTTTACATATGTTTATTTTAACATGTAATAATCGTTTACAAAATGTTAAATGTATACTTTCTATTTCTTTCAACTTACTTAAACCCCATATTTCACAGGCATGATTCAATATTAAGCCAACAAAAGCATTATATAATTTGCAAAATAGTTTATGTTTATGGTCAATATCTTTGCATTTATATGATAAAATATGCATGGCCTTAAGGGCTTTTCCAACCAAATGCTCTTGATTCAATGTAAAACTTCCAGTGTAATTTATCACTGTAACTAAATAGTTAAAAATATCAACTACATCGATAAAAAGGCCATTATAGGTCCAGTATCCTGACGAATTCTACCCGTTTACGAAACAACATTTTTTTCTTTCAAATTGATGTATTAACTTTTAAACCCCATGCATTGCAATATTAGTAAAGATTGTTCAAATGGGTTTGGATTTCTTCGAGCGATTTCCCTAAAATGGCCATATCATCTGCAAAAAGCAGCATAATCAATACAACACCATCGGAACCGGAATCAATGCTATCTTGCAAATATAAAAGTAAATCTTCTACAAACAGGGAAAAAAGTATCGGTGACATAATCTCCCTTGACGAAGGCCAACGGCACACTTAAATATTAAGAGTATGATGTACATGATTTCACACAAGATTTAACATTTGCATATACAGTCGAACCTCGTTATGTCGACTTTTTCGGGACCTAGTGAAAAAAGTCGAGATAACGAAAAGTCGACTTATCCGAATTACAAAAAATATCACCAATCCCAACACGTTTGAGATGGAATGTACGATGTTTACATTCACAATTGAACGATATTGTTAAATATTTTCGTCGTGAAAACAGCAAACTTATTATTGAAAAATAAAGTGAAACAAAATAATTATTTGTGTCAAATTTATTTCTTTTACGTTTATGGATCACACAAAACACATATAAAACCACAATTGCATACATCTGTACATTGTAAGATTTTATACCGGGCCCTTCTCTGAATTGGTCGACCAGAGCAGTGGAACTAACATTTGACATTTTGAAGTTATTCATTCGGGATTGATATCTAATCGGGGGGGGGGGGGATGAGCTTATTTACCCTCGCCATCGGGTTATACCCATTCGGCGAGCACGCTACGTTTTACAGTATTTCTACAGATTTAATAACATTTTTAACATCTCGTCTTTAATCGTAGCGTGGGTGCTTTGGACTGAATATATATAAATATTCCTACACAGTAAGTACAAATCTCTGGTTAAAAATGGTCTATTTAAATAATGTCTTAAGAATCTATCACATACGCATTAAAATCAAACACTTCAAATACATCATAGAAATTATGCTATAATTTTTCCTATACAAACATTTTAGGCTCAGCCCACATTTTAAAAAGATGTCTAAATTTTAAAATTCTTTACAATAGTAAGTGTTTATATATACAACGTACCCTTGGCATTATAACAACTAGCTAGTGAGAACTTTTTTTTTAAATGACAGATTTCTCACTAGTTAGTTTCCTAAACCACCCCCATCAGGGATGGGGGCGGTATATGCTGGTTTGCACTAAGGACTAAGCCTCAGTGCGTTTGCCTGGATTTTTTTTCTTGAGTGAATTCTTTTTTCTTTTCTTTTTTTTTCTTGTTTATAATACAACAGCGATATTCAATAAAAATAAAATAAAGAAAAGTGTGTTATACATGTATATATAAGTGTCCAACTGCTGTTATTGTTGTTCTTTTTTTGGACTAGTATCGCTGTGTAACCAGGCAAACCAGGATGGAGAATATAACAATTCCCAGCTTAAAACTCCATCATATGGTGTTACAATATGTGAAAGCGTTGCCAAGGATTGATTAAATTATGAAATAAAATAGAGATTGGTTGATCCTCCAGGGTGTATTTAAAATATCGCTATTAGTATTAGAACCGTTTCCGGATGGTAGTTTAATACTGGCATAAACAAAGACTTTACTAACTATAAGAAAGAAAACGATCCTTTTCAGGGCCACTGTTAAAATATTATATAATAATTTAAAATGTTATATACATTATTTACATAAAAAGGATTCTCAGCCCGGAGGAACGGTAAATTGATAATATACAACGGCTGGTGAATTATTAAAACAACATATAAACAAACTCCCCGACGCCCTTCTTCCCATAAATGTATGGGGTTTAATACTTGAAAAATAAAAAAGAATTAAATGTGAATGCTTGTGCTTTTCTACAGGGGTGGCTCCGTTCAATATCTAATCAATAAAATGTTCATGTTTTATACAATACCAAAGAGCTTGAGCAATAAATGTCTCTTTAATTAAATACATAAACAAACAACTTTAATTATTCGCACTTACCAATTACATTTTTTATCCCCCAATTATGACAGTTTGTTATATTAACACGCACGGTGTTTTGCGACAAGCCGCAAACCGTCATAAATATTTTCACACCTACGTCTCGATCTACAGTTCGACATAAAGAACTTAGGAAATGTGTGAAATTCGACCACTGGGACTGAAAAACGAGGTCGACATAGCGAACAAGTCGAGATAAAAAAATCGACACAAACAGATTTATTTTATATAGAATAAGAAGGAATAAATTCGGGACCGGAAAAAAAGTCGACATAACCGGAAAGTCGACTTATCCGACGTCGACATAGCGAGGTTCGACTGTATATCTTTTACTAATCTGATTAATTTACATTTTATACCAGATGTATACAGTTTTATCCACAAATCATTGCGGTAAATATTATCGAAACACTTAAACATGTCGACATAAATAACTTATATTCTATGTTTTTAAAATAACTTATATTCTATGTTTTTATTGACATAATTTTGCACAACAGACATTAAAATATAAATTGCGTCAACTGTTGAGCAACATTACGAAATCCGAATTGCGCATCCGAAAGAGTAGCATTAAATTCACAAAATGAGTCCATGCGCTTATTTAAAGTTATTGTAAATACCTTTGAAAAACAACTAACAAGTGTTATTCCTCTACATTTATTAACATCATTAACAAAATCTTTTTATGAAGAGGAACAATAACACCTTCTGTCCACTTTTCTTGAAAGAAACCCGACAATAAAATGCTATTAAATATATCACAAAAGTTACTAGATAATATGTCAACACATTCAATAAAGTACTTATTTAAAATACAGTCGCTACCAGCCTACTTATTATGTTTAAATGCCATATTGCACTATGTACTTCAATAACAGAAATAGGTTGGTCTGACTCTGGAAATGTAGAATTATCTTCATTAAAATCATGACTTGAACTAAATTGTTCTGCCTCATCGTTATTGCAATCAAACGTAATTGTTTTAAAGTCGACCAATGAAAAATTACAATGCCTTATTCTCTAGGTTTATTTTTCCTTAAAGTCTCAATTTCCTTTTTTTTTGTCGATAAGCACAGTTTTTCTTTTTACGAATTTAGATTTTTATAATATTTACAATGAAATTAAGAAATGAAAATATAAAGGGGCTGCAACTGTCGATGTAAAAGCAGATGAAGGGTGTCAAGAATTAAAAGTCCTGTGCAATAAACTTAACTTAGAAGACGTTTGGCGTCGAAGAAATCAGGGCACCAAGTGCTTCACATTTATAAGAAATAACGCAAAGTCCCGTGTAGACTTCTTTCTCAGTTCAAAAAGTATTGATGACGAAATTGAACAATGCAAAATTGTACCTTGTATTTTTACAGACCACAATACAATTGAAATTAAAATAAATACCGAAAATGTAGCTCGCGGACCGGGACTATGGATGTTCAATACAAGGTTATTAAACGACACAGAATATGCTTCTCTAATCAAAACATTTTGGTCATCATGGACACATAATAAAACGTCATATGCTAGTTGCAGTGAATGGTGGGAAATGTCAAAAATTAAAATTAGAGCTATCACTTTAGAATATTCCCAGTCAAAAAGCCGCTCCAAAACAAATATTAAAAAACTAGAACAAAAACTCTCGGAATTACTATCTGAAGACCTCACTCCCGAAATAATTGAGAAAATATCAAACATTAAGCAGCTCATAGCGGACTATTATGATTCAAAGTTAGAAGCCCATAAATTACGCTCGAAGGCTAATTTAATTCAGCACAACGAAAAGTCGTCAGACTTCTTTTTTAGTTTAGAGAAACAACGCGGCAAAAATAAACTATGGCATCACATTAAAACAGACTCGGGGGCGATTAAATATGGTATAGTATCGATATTAGAAGAACAAACAAAATACTATAAAAAGCTATTAAATTCTGAAGGCACTGATTCCGTCTCAATGGGCAGACTTATAAACAAATTACCAACAAAACTTTCTGAATCAGATAAAGATAAACTAGAATCAAATTTAAACATAACTGAGCTTGACAACGTTATTAAAACTTTTAAACGTGGGAAATCCCCCGGGGAGGAAGGAATCACTGCCGAATGGTACCAATTTTTCTGGGATATTATAAGAGAAGATTTCCTGATGGTAGTTAATGAAATATGTGATAATAAAAAACTTACTGACTCTCAATATAAAGGTATTATATCATTAATTTATAAAAACGGCGATAGAGACTTGCTTAAAAATTGGCGGCCGATAACATTGCTTAACGTTGACTATAAAATAATTTCAAAATGTCTTTCAGAGCGCCTTAAGCCGATGCTTCCAAAACTTATTCACACCGATCAGAAAGGTTATGTAAAAGGCAGGTATATTAGTGAGGCGAACAGATTTATACAAGATGTAATAAAATACGTCGATGAATCTAATGAAGAAGGCATTATAATCTTTCTCGATCAAACCAAAGCCTTCGACCGGGTTGAGTGGTTATGGGTGGAAAAATGCCTGGAAAAATTCAATTTTGGCGAAAATTTTAGGCTATACATCAGAATGATGCTATACGGCTCCAAAGCTGCAATAAAAACCAACGGTTTCATTTCCGAGTTTTTCAGTCTGTCTCGTTCTATTAAGCAGGGGTGCCCGATTGCCCCCCTGATCTATATCCTCCAAGCGGAAGCCATGGCAACTGCGATCCGCCAGGATAACAATATTGAGGGTATTAAACTTCCCTCCCGCAATACTGATAACAGAGAAGCGCGAATCAGCCAATTTGTAGATGATACTCAACTTTTTTGCAGAAATGAAAAATCTCTTCCGCAAATATTTCACAATTTATCGGACTATGAAAAGGCATCCGGATCTAAACTAAATAAATCGAAAACAACCGGTCTGCTTATAGGTAGATTAAAAAAAACTCACCGAAGTTTAAGGACATATCGTGGACAAAAAACAACGTTAAAACCCTTGGAATTCACCATGGATATAACATTAACCTCGATCTTATTTATGATTCTTTCATCGCTAAAATAAAATCTTGTATTAACATTTGGAAATCACGCAACTTAACGCTGCAAGGGAAAGTATTGATAGTAAAAACGTTTGTTATATCTAAGCTTCTTTATGAAATCGAAATAAACGGTATACCGGACAAGTACTCGCAAATGATCGATAAAATTATTTCGGATTTTATATGGGAAAATAAACAACCGTTAATAAACAAAACTACTTGTCAATTACAACGCGATCAAGGCGGCTTGAACATGCCAAGTATAACCGTAATTTGCAAGGCATTAAATGTTAAATCTATTTACAGATTAATTCAATCTGAACCACAAAACTGGAACACAATAGGCAAATTTTATCTGCAATCAGAAGATGACAGATACGAAGAAAACTATTTTTTATGTAAATGCTCGTCATTAAAAAACATGAGATTGTCACTCGGAAATAATCCCTTCTATATAAAGGCTATTAGTGACTGGTGTGATTTTGTCCACCTATTGACAAATAATGACTCAAACATGAATACACGGCTGTTCGGAAATCATTTAATAACCTTTCGCAATAATCCGTTATTTTTCTCATCCTTCACAAAGAGTAAATTAATAAATCTCGAACATATCTGGAGTACTGAACAGGAAAAATTTCTAGATGATAAAGATTTATACACGCAATTAAAATACAAACGAAACTGGATATCAGAATGGACCACAATTAAAACGGCAGTTACAAAATGTTTACAAGCCGATAAAGCTAAACATACTACAAACATACAAATAAAAATAGACAACATCCAACTACGCCGAAAAACAGGCAAAGATATAGACTACTACGATTTAAAATTAAAAGACATCCACCAACTGTTTAATAGTAAAACTTCAAAGTTATGAAGTGAACGAAAATGGGACAATATTTTAAATATTTCCCTTCCGTGGACCAAAATTTGGAGTTGTCTATACAAATCAAAAGCGTCATTAAAAGCAAAACAGTTGCAATTCAAAATATTACACCAAACGATATTCACGCAGCAAAAACTTAGCAAAATGAATTATTCAGACGGACTATGTAAAATTTGCAACAGTGAACAAGAAAATTTAACTCATCTGTTCTGGAAATGTAAGCACGCGCAAAACTTTTGGCAAGAAATAATTCCGATTGTCGAAAATATAGCCTTAAACACATTACAAATAGAAATAACAAACCAACTATCAACAGCCTTGCTTGGACTCTTTATTTTTCCAACAAAATGCAAAATAATAAACACTATACTGTTAGAAACAAAGTGGCGTATGTGGAAAAGTAGAAACTGCATAAACTATGAACAGAAATACACAGATATTAAGCTGATGTTACTGGACATTAAACTATCTACTATAGACCAATTAAAATGGCCTGACAATAACCGGTCAGTAGAATTAGTTAAAGAGTACTTTATTATTTGATGTCGCATTTTGGCTCTTTTTTTCAGAATGTATGACACTTCAGACACATTAAGGACTGTTGTCATGTGTAAACTTGTATAAGTGTTTACCAGCTTTACTATTAAGCTTTAGCTGTTACTTATTTGTAATTTGTTGATAAACATCCGTTGCCTTATTTTACTCATTTTGCTTTCGAGAGTAAAATAATATCTTATTTCGGATAAGAAAAACAAAATCATACGAGTACAATGTACATTTTTATATTGATCTCAATCATTACAAAGGCACTTTTGAAGTGCATTGTATCTGCTGCTATGCTTTTACCACTTTTGCTTTCGAAGGTAAAAACATTTCAAACTCAGATTTTATTAAACATATGCAATATATAGTACTGCTATTTTAAATATCTAAACATTTTTGTAACTTGATAACTGCATGCACTTTGAATATTACTGTTTTTGAATGTTGTAAGGGCCCATGGGAATGGCCCCGACCCCATGGTCCCTATTACGGGGCAAATAAAAGGGGTCCTCGAGACCTCAAAAAAGAAAAAAAAGAAATGAAATTTTACCAACGACTTAATATATTAAGTTAAATATTGAACCTGAAATTATACCTTCGTCTGACTTTTTGTAGTGTTATATTGGAATACTATGTATGTAATAACATCTCATGCATATGTCTTTTATACATAACATCCCTTTGTTAAGTTCTGTTTACCATTTTTCATCTGTTATTTTTCACTGCTTTAAACTTTGTAAGTTTAAAGCCGAAATAAACGTATTGTGTTGTATTGTATATTTATTTCGTGAACCCAGTGTAGTTCTCTTAACATCAGTTTTATTCGTATTACAGATACGTAAAGTTTCTTTGTATAAACGCCATGCATTATCACAAGCATTATCAAATTAATCAGCATTTTTCGAACAACTATCAATATCAAACAATGGCTTAAATTGGCATAACCAGTTCTCCGTGTGGACGGGGATTATACTGTTTATAAGACCAGTCGATCCCTTCAGGGTTAAGCATGATTTTTTCTAAAGGGATCTGTTGCGTCTTATGTCGTGCACGTTACAAATGGTTGCAGCGGTGGGATGAAGACAACTGCCGGATCGGAGTTGCCTTACCCACGAGATTCCCAGGCCAAGATTCGGGGCGAGTCTTCTCGGAGGGGAAAGGAATGTAACGTTCCGCTGTAGGCGGAAGTGCGTTCACAGTACGTTGATGTACTTGAATGGAAATGTATGCAAATTGGCATATCAAGTTCTCCGTGTGAAGGTTCAAGGATGTATGATACGATCATTGGCAAGGTAGTGCCAGTGTTATTTGCAGTAACAGCCGGATCGGAGTTGCCTAACTCACGAATTTCCCAGGCCAAGACTCGGGACAAGTCTTCTCCGAGGGGAAAGTAATGTAACGTTCCGCGGTAGGCGGAAGTGCGTTCATAGTGCCTCGTTCCGTTGAAGGGGGAAGTGCGTTCATAGTACGTTGATGTACTTAATAATATGCAAATTGGTATAACCAGTTCTCCGTGTGGACGGAGATTATACTGTATACAAGATCAGTCGACCCCTTCAGGATTGAGCATGCTTATCTCTGAAGGGATCTGTTGCGTCTTATGGCGATCAAGCAATTTAATCCTATGGCTTTTATATATATTCAACAGAGGCCATAGCAGAAGCATAATCAGGAACAAAGTCTAAATCGTCATAAACAATATTAACATAATCATTTGTAATACAATCACACTTGTTTCCGTATATAATGCAAATAACCTTATGTGTCACTCGTTGACAGTTTGTTCGGCCTTGGACCCTGGGCCTTTTAACAGGAGTTTAGCGAAGATTATCAAGCTGTTTTTTCTTTTCATTTGAATCTTTTCTTCAAGTTTCTCCAAATCGTCAAAATCATTAATTTCAGTATATTGTTTACGTTATCACATGGGTCTACTTAGCGTAATGATAATTGAGTTAATCGCCGGCGGCCTCATCACAATTTCGTATATCTTGAAGACTAGGTTTATCACGAAGCTTGCCGGAGATGGACGAGTTGTTACGATTGAAAGCGTTATGGAGCGGTTCAAATTTAGCAATCGGAATACTCTCGGCTTTTATCCAAAGAATACAAGTTTTATTCGAAAATTGGCATCTTTCCTTTGGCTATGTGGAGATGGTATAAATAGTTTTGTGACCAAGACACCAGACAATTATGTTTAAATACAGATAAAACCCGAAAGTAAGCATTGTTCTATTTCGTATATTACATCCAAACATGTTATATCATATAATAGCTAAATATATTATGTAGAACATCAACATTGGGGAACATCTAATAAAGCATAATAGCCCTTTGTATAATAGCCGATTGCTAATGTTGCACCGCTCTGTACCGCTTTGCCAAGTGTAACTCGTCACATTTGTTTACCTCTTTGATTGACATATTTTACTGACATTTTAACAAACTGTTTACCTATAATCAGCGATGGGATAGGCTATCAATCAATCATCATTCATTAAAAGCTGGGATGTTTTAAATAAAATAATTATACACTTACATTTTAATGGGCAAGCTAATTAAAATCAAACTTTTTGGTGGTAAACCCCGGCTCCAAGTGCCGATGACCCATTCTGTTTCACTCCGTTTCCAAGAAGGCATTGACCGTTGTCAACCGACATGGCAAATGTGTCGCATCCTGGTGTCTTTCGGCAGAGCCTTGAACACTGAAGTTCATTTTCCACAGACTGGTTTAGAACTATAGTAACAATTTGCGAAGACGGCTGATTGAAAAATAGCTCACAAGTGACCGGAGAAAAGTAAAATAGAATGAACATCGAACTTTCGATGCAAAGAAACCGTCCTTTCATCTTGATTTCGAAATGTTCGTTTCTCCAAAATATGATATTTATCGCACAATGTTCCAGTGTTAAGTGAAATGTTGCCGTAAATTTGAATTAATTTTGAAATTAAATATTGCTTTTTTATAAATGTTTTGTGTGCCGTTCAAACAGTTATATAAATTGTTTGATTCAGTCCGCATCTGAAGTATTTTTATTTATCATTACTCTGTTACACAGGCGAAAATGAAAGTGGGCTATTCAAACAAAGGTATGATGTAAGATGTTTGTTCTACCTCCAAATGGAAGATTGGTTTAGCAATCGACATAATGGCAATTCAATATGTTGATCGGAACCCGACTGTTTTCTAAACAATATTCCACACTTAAAATAAAGATATATAATTAATAGAAGCGTCAACTTTTATAAATATTGGCATGTAACGATTTAGTTTATCAAAGGCTAAAAAACACTATTCATACCTGAAATAGAACTAGACCACACTCTCGCGCAACATCGTGCCAACGAGAGTGACTTAGTATAAGTTAATATAACTTTCTTCACAATCGTTGTAAAATAAATAAAGTTTAAACTAAATAGAACTACCCATTGTTGTCTTAGGTTCTGTTATTTGAAATGCCATGGTAATAGTAAAAATACCAAACTGAAAAGATAAATATGCATGAGACGGGATTCAAACATGATGTATGTATAATGATGTGCCTACTTGACAGAATTCTCTAAAAACTGTTTTACTAGATATTTTTTAATTTTGTAAATTTGATTAAAATGCTTCGTGAATATTTTATTATTGATTATATAATAATCTGTTTCTATACTTTTTTCATCAAAATGTGTGTTTAATCAGTTATTACAGATTGTAATAATCTTGTGGGTCCATATGTTACTTCATTTGATCTCCACTACTTTTGTTCTAATATCAAAGCCTTTCTGTAAATTTTTAAAAAAATCAAAGATGGATTGTTTATCAATTGACCCAGTTCAGTGCGTTCAGTAGGGCAAGCGTTTACCTAACGTAAGCAAACTGTGTTGTTTTGTATTCCTGTTGCTACGCAGCGCAAACACTTCAAGCAGAAAACCAAACAGCAAACGTTCGCCGCAAAAGCGTTTACTGAACGCATGGCGGTTTCACTGTATGCATACCTCTTGGAAATGTCTTAAAATATGTTGGTACAGTAGTTTGCACTTCGGTGCTCCTGATTGACTTTAGGGATCACGCCGGGTGAGGTGGAACATTTTCTGCTCTCCCTGGCACTTAGATTGTTTAGCGATGTGATCTTTTTTCCATATTTTGTTTTTGTATAAATACATATTTTACAAATATGAATCTAAGTTTATAATATTGCACTATTATAATAGATTTTCGTATTTTACTTATTGTTTTTTAGCTTCCTAGTAACTCAATTTATACCTTATTACCTTCATTTGATAATATATATTGTCTTTGTAATATGTATTTTGTATTAACTTTATATTTATTTATTCACTGAAATTACCTACTCTTGATGCATTTGTACTGTCTTTCAATTGTTAAACCTATGTCTGTGATTGTATTTTAATATTCATGTATTGTGTTTTAAATATGCTATTTTAATACTGAACAATTATTTGTTCATTTGCATATAATACCATGTCTTTATATATTATTTACATTTAAATTTATTTAGGACTGTCGGTCAAAAGCTATACATAGCTTATGTTTTACTGTTTTTGATAGTACCCGACAATAAATAAATATTGACTTGACTTGACTTGTAATTCCTTTTTTGTTCTAAAGCTTTGTTGTTCTACTTGTTACTTGTTTTCATCAGTCTTGTAAGGATTGTATAAGAGAACAATTTTTACCTTATAGTTAATTTGTTGTGGACTATTCATTTGTGTGCTAAATATATGGTGGTTATTCAACTAGTAAATAAAAGCTGAGAAGCGGTGACAGGACTTCCTTGTTGGCGTGAGATTTTGTTGTCAGTTATCTAATTTTCCCTTGACTGTACCGGCATAGGTTCGCACCCCACCAAAAGCAGAATATTTTTTTATACCTTAAATGTATTTTTTTCTGCAATTTCGGTATCAAAGAGTAAAATAGTTATAGTATAAGTGTTTTCAGATGCATTACCGGGTAAAAAAATCGAAGCCAAAAAATAAGCGAGTCCCTTTAATAAACATTCGAAAGAAAAGCCTCCTCATAAAATATGCAACAAACACTCCCTGTATAGACATTCATAGCTAGAGAAAATTTTACATTTTTGAATACGATGTTTATTTTATCCCGTCTGAGCGTCGAAATACCTATTCAATACAATTGATTCAAGAGAAAACCTCCGTATTTACGCACAAATAACCAAGCCTATGACAAATATTACCCTTATCATCATATACCGCAGATATAATAAATACATGTTATTCCATTACATGAAAAACATAAATAATTTATTATTTACCTTAAGGATTATAATACACAAATAATATGAATATAATAAACCACACAAACACGTAAAGTTTATTATCTTAAACGTTTCGGCGTAACGCCTTCATCAGTGGATATAAACAAACAATATAAAAAGGAAGTTACGCCAACGTTATATAACTGCGGCACGTTGTTCGTTGGCAAAAGAAATAACGTCGCTAAAGAGATAAATATATAGGATAAAGAAACATAGAAATAAATAAACATAATACTATTATGGATCATTAAGTGATGCAATAGCCAATAAAAAGGAGTGTAGTAAATTCCTAATAATAGGCAAACATAATAAATTATAACAACCATGTAGTCTTGTTAAATATCAAATAAAAGTTTTTGATTTAGACCGTTGGGAAACAACATATTGAATTTTACATTTTTTTTTACATGTAATAAGATACGTCACTTTGCTAGAATGCAATTAGAATTAAAGTGTAAGTCATAGGTTAAACCTGTGACGCTACTTTGAAATTGTGAACTAACATTGATAGTGTTAAAATGTGTACATCTACGTCTTAAACATTTATCGAACACGTTTTAGTCAGACCTTCTATTTCATGTTTTAAAATCATATCACGAATTTGATAATATTATTTTTTTTTTATAAAATCAATTTTTTGTATATGTTTGAACATAAATGCAAACACAATTATAATATATAAAAATGACAAGCACTCTAATCAATCATAAATAATAAATATGTAATGTTATACCAAGCAAAAATAATACAAGTCGTTACTGTAAAGAGAAACAGTAGTTTTAATGCATATTTCCAAACAACTAAATGAATAAAAATATTATTTAGAGACAGCGTTAGAATGATTTAAATGCCTTAAATCTTGGTTACACTTGTTTGACCGCTGTTGCCCCACCTAAGCGAAACGAATAACGATGATATTGTTTACTAACATCGACAACAGCTTTTAGATTGGTGATTAAAATTTTCCTAGCTCTATTATATTAAATTGTTTTGTCCAAACTAAGAATATGCTTATTCAATTTACGAGAACAGTTGTTATTCCGAAATATGCATCAATTATCAATGATACCAGCTTCAGCGAGATATAAACTCAAGGAAATAAACTGGACAAGCATGTTGACCTGGTCTGAAAAAAACACACTAGTAGTCACCTTTTCTCCAACTGTTCACTGATCTTTTTTACTAGAAGGGGGAAATTTTCTGTAAAATCAAACAAAATATTTACATCAGATATTAATTCAGAAACCTGTATGTGAGAGTTCACTAAATATATCTTGTATTTCATTTTTCTTCCTTCTCTGATAAAATATTTATAATACAAACTCGTGTATATTACACGACTTGCTACAAAAAAAACACTCCAGTACAACAGAAGAAGTAAAACGCAAAATCCATCTACATTCCAGTAGACCGGACCGAATAAATTGTACACTATAATACATTATTAGCTTAATAAATATAATATTTTAAAACGTCCTTTACATCTTTTTAATATTCTTCGTGTACAGTACACGACTTAATTTGTACCAGGTACAAATTGACACTCCGGTTCAACCGACCAGGTGAAAAACAAGCAGACCAGATAATAAAAGACGAAATTAATTATATAATCTTTATAATACTTAATCGTGTATATTACACGACCTGCTACAAATGAACACTGCGATACAAAAGAACGAGTCAAAGCAAATTATCTTTACATTCCACAACTTGTATCAGAAGCCAAATGAAATTAAACGAAGGAAAATGTTTAATACATTTCGTAATTAAATTTGTGACTTTTTTTCGTTCTTAAACACAACCTAACTACATTATTTGAATGAAAAGTTATTCATGTAGTACAAGTAATATGAATTGTAAAACTACGTCTAAGATGGTAACACTTATAAACGGATAGCAAGCACTTTGATAAAGAAAAGTCGAAAAGTAAAAACACTATCACTCCTAATATCAAGAATTGATTGTCCCTTTTCAATATCCAGGGGCCGTATCAGTCACGTACATGTCTTAGCATCAAATGTGGAGTTAGAACTCAGACTGTGCTGTATTAACGGTATTCACTAACGTTTCTGAATCCAAAGTTAGAGTCCAAAGTCTGAGTCTGAGTCTTAAATGTTGAGTCTAAAATTTAGAAGCCTTGCAACCTTAAAACATAGCGACTGGACGTAGAGCAGCCATGCGAAATTTGATTATTTTTGGGACAGGTGTTACCCTCTGGAGGACTTGAGGGAAGAAGAGATCTTCGCGCTGTATCGTTTCATTTTCTGTTTGAATTGTGCCAGGCGGCGCCCGAGACACCGCAAGATGTTTCGCCATACCGCTGGTGTTGTGAGATTTGAGATACATGCGCTATCCTTTTAAGTTCACTGTAGGTGCCACTGGCAACCTAAGCAGGCCCACATTTAGCAGAGTTTGCCGCCAGGTTAAACAGGTTATATTGGCCCTAGAAAACCAGTATATATGCTTTCCACTCCGGTGATCTTGTCCGCCAAGTGAAGCAACTGTTCGGGGACATAACAGGTATGTAATATCGTAAAATGTCACATTTAAAGCTAAACTTTAGAAGGAATTACTCAGTGCAAAACATGTTTATGTCATCTCCGTGAAGAGAAGTGTTCGTAGTGAATCGCAGTCAATTTGTACCCTAGACATGTTGTACCCTCTAATTTTTGGTTCGGTGGGACATTTCGCACCTTACCGTTGGCCACATTGTACACTACAGTTGTAATGTAATGATGTTATAAAATGACAAGGGTACTAAATGAGTAGGTGAAAGGCATTCGTTTATAGATTTGATTTCCTACTTTAACATGGTTTTGTTTCAATTATCAATTATTGTTTGCTTTATTTCACTTTCTGTAAGGTTCATCTCAATTAATTGTTGAAAAATAAAATAATGTTATTCCTAATGCCGATTTTTTTGTTAAACACAGCATAGCATTTATAAAATTTAAACAACAGATTCATTTATATATATATATATATATATACACCTAATGAGTGTAACGTATCTTAAAAACAAATCGTCATAAAAATAAATGTTACCAAATGAATTCCTGTCGGGTACGAAATGAACATATAAAGGGTACGAAATCACCGAAAATTGAATTGTACAACATAACCAGGGTACGAAATAACTGTATTCGTAGTTGAATTTTAATTGAAAAATAACTTATCTAAATCAATTATAAATATGTGTTTGTGTTTACCAAGGGAGTACGTATACATGTAGTAAGGAATACAAATGTGCTGCATATAACAAATTATGATGTTTTGTTATGATGAAAGTGAATAAAAATAGAAAGTTAATAAATTTGTTCATGTGTGATATTTCCCTTCAATTCTATGCAAAGCATATTAATAAAATTACTATTTTAGCTTTAATGTGGGTAATAATGCTTTTCATGATTCCCAAATATTGTGTTTGTAATAGACAACACCCACACATATGGATAAAGAATCTATCGGCAAACTATTGGGGTGGGGGGGGGGTAAAGTGTTCATACAATATCTGGTCAGGTGAATTCAAAAGAAATTAATTATCTCCCTTTGCTAAATTATGAAGTTAATTATCATAAGTTAAACTATCTTAATCCTGGGTGTTTTTACTCATTAACTAAGTAATACTCAATATAAGAACTATCCAACTATATGTAATAAAATTGGTTTTAAACAGATATTGTCGAATGAATATAGTTTTAAAATTACTAATATCTGAAATTATTTCCTATTTCAGGCTGTATGTGATGCTTTATACAGGATCACATCAGCAGTAGTGATGTTGCCTTCGGGGACGCATGATGCCGAAGGAGGTTCGAAGATGATAAGATAAGTGTACATCACTTAATCAATGGATACTTTAATACTGTTAATTAAACCATATAGCGAATACCTATTGACAACATGCATTCAGACAGATATACATATAAGCTTCATAAATAAAGCACTGGAAACTACCGGGACAAGCCGATAATGACACATTTTACACACAGGTCATATTCAATGTTTTTGTTTTACTTGCGGACAGTGGTTTTGCCTGCATATATGTGCTAACCCCCTACTTGAATCATGTTGGAGACGCACAGGCATGTTACGATGGGGCACTGTGTCGCACCACGGTTACTGTGGAGCAGACCCTCGGCATGGAAGCAACGATTTCAGGTAGATAAACATGAAATATTTGCTTTTAATCATCCTCTGCTTAGCATGTTGTAAATTCTTAAAAATGACTCATAACAAAGTTATTGACGTATTTTCTTTCTTATCTTTAAAATTAAGCTTAGAGAGTGCTAAAAACAGACCTTTGACTACACATTTGTTATAGGTTCATGGAAAGGTAATGTGTCCATGCAAAATGTGTTTTTCCAAACAAATGTTTTTGGTTTATGTCAGATACTGAAAGGAAGATGAACTGTTCCCCTGATAGGACGTGTATGCACATACAGAACTGCATCATTTTCAACAATCTGGGGATTGATCGCCAGGATATAGTAACGGTGGACCTCATTGATCCCGCTTACAAAAGCCGTTATCATGGAGTTGACGTTGGAGACAACTTGGATGGGAGGGCCGCCAGAGATTGCGTGAGCAGAATGTATTTTTAGCGATAGGTAAAGACTTATGCAATCTAACATTCATTATGTACGTCAGTACATTCATATTTACTACGTGTATCGTGTCTCTCCTGAGATAGCAAATCGTCATCAATGCAATATATCTTTCCTTTCATTTCAGGTTCCGTGAAATATGTACTTATTAACTTTTAACCATCCTCTGGTGCATGCTTACCTTCTAAAAACATAGCATCAATATGGAGTGTGAATATGTTGTATTATATTTAAGCTATTAGCAAGACAACCTTAGCAAACAAGGACCTTGGGGTTCAGGTTAGGAAAACATTATTTATCAATAATTATAATAATGCTTCTCACTACACTACATTAATAAAAATACTAAACTGTAAATTTAATTTCTCAAATAATCCAGATAGTTCACATAATATTAGTTTGACTAGTTGGTTTTACTGTTTAATATATTCTCTATATGGCAAGATTGCGTACTATGGTTGTCTGTTTATGAAGAACAACAGGTTTATCAAGTGTTCAAGTTCAACAACAGAAATTGAGTTTCAGTGGTCCCTGAAGAGATTTGTTCGTGTTTCGCTGTTATTTGATATTATCATATAAATACGACCGAGTCAACAATTTAAACAATTAATTCCATAGTTTGCTTAAAGTGACATGTTGATACTGAATAACAACTCTTCTGACAACGAAAAAAATGAAACTACAATGTATCGCGGTACAATATAAATGTTAACTAAGTCATTCATTTCTTATTCAATGTATATTGGGCCGAGTGTTCAGGACTTTGTTAAAGTTAACAATGTAAATAACTACACCGTTGTTAACTTTTACATGTGAGCTATTTTATGATGGGCTCATATATTCAAATGAAACAAGTACAACTGAAAGAGTTGTCTCAAATATTGTTAGGAACGCTACAGATCACAAGTGCATCCATTGAACATCCAGAGCAGAACAGATTTGTAAGTAAATAACCATGGTGTTAATAACGGGTCAATTGCGTTACATTTAATAATTCGTTACTGAGTAACTGTTGTAAATAATGATTGATGATGGTGAATGCTAAAATGCACTGAAATGTACATTGGTAATTATTGATTCATAAATTTGTACTACAGTAAACATCAAACATATTTGGTGTTCGAACATATTTTTGGGCAATACTTATCGAGGATTTACACCATTTACTGTAGCTCCATACTCCGAAAAGCAGAATTGACGGTGATACAAGGACTCATTTTCGTAGAGAGTATTTTGTCGGTTTACATTATTTGGTAAAGTCGTCTATTTTCCATAGTTCGCTGTTCCCTCTGCACATGCGCGGATAATGAATGACAGCAAAGGGTGCCATTGTCTCGGGGTAGTTGAAGCTTACGTCATAAACCCGATTTCATAATAGATGTGTGTTCAGCTATCGAATCGTATTGAAAATTATTCATTACAAATTTAAAATATTAATGTGACAATGATTAAATTAAAATATCAATTATAATGTGAAGGCAGAGGATATTAGCAAATTGTTAAAAGAAGTACTTGAAAAACGAATGTTTTGACTATGACAAACGAAGCTATTTGCAAACTCTGTGTACCGCTATGGGCAGTCCTATGGCTCCATTATATACCTCTCAATTAATGGGTAAATTAGGAGAAGAACTCTTAAGTTCAGTGCCTTTGACACGGATGTGTGGTTAAGATTCCTAGATGATATATTTATGATATCAAATGGATCACTAGTGGAACTTAAATCTTTTATTGATGCATTAAGTAAAGATCATCCACATATAAAGTTTTCACATTGCATATCAACTCAATCTGAGTCTTTTTTAGATGTATCGATACCGAAAGGCGATTCTAGTATATAATGACAAAGTAAAACATATTATGTAAGCCAATAATTATGCATCTATATTTATATTATTTTCTCTTATCATCCTATATCTTGTAAACGGGGGATGCCATACACCAGGCTAAACGATATACAGGCGTATTATATCTGATGATTAACTGGTCTCGGTTTCGCCCACACGAGTTAACAGTGACGTTAGATGAAATAATCCTAATAAATGGTTAAAATCATTTAGCTTATTAACTCATTTTTGTTTATTATTAAAAACATTCTTTAATGATATGATACAGTGCAAACGGCATAAGGTAATCAGTCTTCAAAATTTAACACCATAGTCAATAGCTAGACAAAATGACATGCTTATTTGTACATCGAATACCTAAACATGAAATTTTGTTTCAGTGTAAAATCGCATTATATTTCACCGAGTGAGCACGCACCTAAAGCTGTATTTCAGGAGTGGCGTTGCGACGAATGAAATTTAAACTTTTGGTGTGCACGAGGTGAAATATAATGCGATTTGACACTGAAACAACAAAAAAACCTCTATGTTAGTATTTGTTTTCATTCAATGTCTGCTTCATACATTTATCTCCAATACACTTTGAAAGATATTCATGAAACTTGGGTCACACATTTTCTTATCAAGTCAATGCGTAAAATTCATGTTCAATGTAAATGGCAACACAAAGAGAATGATTAAAGCTTGCTTGTTTAGTCCGCTGTACTTCAAGAAATTTGATAGTACAGCCAAAACTTTTGGTCAAATGTTATTCCAATCAAAGCGGGGTGCAAAACTGCTGCAGCAACTCAGTGTCATGGTCAAGGTTACACTACCGGATGTAAGATTTAAGCATTGCACTCTATATCTTCTAATCTCTTGGAAACGTGTCGACACATATTTAACCCATTTTAAGACAATATGCAAGCTTTAAATATATATGCGGTAACAAGCGTATTGAAAAAATATTTCCGACTAGTGTTATACATTTACTGACCTGTGTATATTTGGCTTAGCTTTATGTCATTACATTAGACTAATGCCATGTTAATGTACATGCTTGTCCATGTCCTATTGGTTTGGATGCAAGGGCTTACCGTCGGTAAATGTCCGACACATGCCCTATGGTACTTCAGCACCAAACAAATTCCAAGAGGCAGAGAACAAAAAGTGACGAAAAACTTTATTAAGGATTATCTTTAAGAATAAAAATAAAAATGTTGTTTCCGATTCGCCGAAACCAAACTAATATGTTACCATTTAATAGTAGCATATTTCAGGGAAAATGCAATGTGCTAAGTATGTGGCAATAACAAGAGGGGATCAGATACAACAACATGTTAACATGAAGACAATATTTATTTCAAACCAAACAAGGGTTAAGAAGGGATAACTAGACAACAATGGATGCTAGAATTATAATGACTTTGCAGTGCGCAATATTGCTTTCTCATATATCTCTATATATATATATGTATATGTTATCAGTTTCATCAAATTTATTTCAAAAGTTTACATTGCTGCCTATCAATGTTTAAAGTTTGTTTCTGTTCCTTCCAGTAGTTTCCAATTTATGCTTTGTATATTTCATTTTCAAAAAATCAAATAACAAGGAAATATAACTCTGCAGTAATAAGACATATAGCAATAATTCTTGTACTGTGCACAACTTTGCCTTGTCATCTATCAATGTCCAAAGTTCCAACCAATTCCTTACAGTGGTTTAGATGTTATGCTTCAGACAAGCTTTTTTGTAACATTTATGGTACAATGATTGATTACTTTGCGAGAAAGTGACAGAGCGCTCAAATTCCTATGCTGCACATTGATGAGACAAGGAGTTATAACGTTTGCGGTGTTTACTTTACAAATTGTCATCTATAAATGATATGATAACCAGTCCATGTAAACTATTACAGAAATGTATAGACTATTGTCAAAATATGGGCTGCTGGATAATCTGTTCAACTATGTACAGGCTGGGACATTACCACCAACGTATACGTGGAAGGCGTTTTTGGATGGATACATTAAGGCCCCAGCATTTCAATGTCAATTGCAGAAATTTAGTTAAACCTATTGCCGACCGTTTGTTAGAAGTGTTTTAAGGGAGAAAACTGGGTCAACAGTGTGGGAATTTTCCAGAAGGCAACCACAATTATCACCCTTGTGTCGCATGCTGATGTGCTTGATGTGCACATTACTGTCCAATAACTTTATACAGCGTTGTTGTAAATGCGATTTATTGACTGAAAGACTTATTGTGCATAGACTGTGTTTTTGCCCAACCATATTTAGCACAAGGATTAAAATGTGGGACTATGTAATGTCAAAATATTACTCTAGAAAATTTATTGGATTGCGGATGTAAAGCCCGGCCAATCAATGCATACAATTGTTAACACTTGCAGTAAATTTACCAAGTGCTGTATAGCTTGCTAAAATTATTTGCACCATGTGCAAGTCACGTAAAATATTGTTTATGTCGAAATTAGAAAGCCAATAGTTTATCAACACTACAGTTTGCTTACCTAGTTACTTCGTTTTCGGGCTAGGTCTAATGTGTAGATAACATCTCATTTTGTGATGTTTTTCATATTTTTTATATTGATGAAAAACATGTTAAATGATTGATTTATAACGTATAGCTTAAGTGTGATGCAAAGGTTGACTCTAGAATTTCGCTTTCGGACTAGCCCTCGCCTTATAATTGCCATCAGAACTATGTTCTGTGTATCACTGCATGTGTGTGTATGTATGTGTATATAAGTATCAATGTATCGTATTCAGTGTGATGTTCTTTGCTCTTGAGTTATTGGAGGAAAATAAATATCTATCTATCTATTTAAAGTTTCAACCAATTCCATTAAACAGTTTTTAAGTAATGCCTTAGACAAATTTTGCTAAAATAATTACGAATGAACAAGGGAATATAATTCTGGAACAGAGATTTAACTTTTGCAAGGTACATGACTTCACATTGCCATCTATCAATGTTCAGTTTGAATAAGTCCAAAGTCTGCTCAAGACAAATGTTGATTAAAAGAAATAGGATAATAAGAATAATGAGAATACTACAAAACAGCACGTCTAGATCTTTCAGAAAAAACATTCGGAAATCTGAATTTCTCGCACATTTTCCATCGACACCAACCTATAACGTATATGGACGGTTTACATTGTCAGAATGCTTTCCATTTAACTACGCTGAAAGTAGATTGCGTAGTGATTTAAATATAGCAGTTAAACCTAAGGACTTTACTCTTTGGGATCTTATTAAGGCAATAATACAATGGCAATGAAGTTGAACTAAGCTAGACCAAATACACAGTTACACTACAATTAATTAATACCATTATTTAAGATTTTATGAACTACTTCTACTGATCTTACGGTATACATCTGAGGTGGTTTTTGATGGAAAATGGCCGAGAAATTCAGATTTCCAGAAAAGGGAATACATAGGTGTATATAACGTCTGGTTGGCCATATATCATAATTGATTCTTGCATACCGGACAAGGGTTTCCGGTCATGTGACAAGTGCTAGAAAAAATATCCAATCCAAAATAAGTCACGTGCAAAACAGCGCCAATTTAACAAATTTTAATGCATAATTTACAGTAAATTGTTCATGTTTCAAAAAAGCAGAAGCACATAGATAATTATTTGGGAAAAAAAAATATTACAAAATGATTCCAACTCTGTAAAAACAATTGTTCTTTTGAACTATTTGACTTCAACTGTGACATCAAATTACTGCGCGTCTCGACGTCAGTAAACATCGACGCGCACGCGTTTCGATAATGTACAGCTACTTTGAAAGTCAAAGGTATCCAAGAAAAAGTGTCAATCATGAGAAAGGAAAATCCGACGTTCCGGCATGCTGCGAAGCCAATAAATCAAAAAGCCTCGTTACCGGCCTCCGCGCGTACCACCGTGTCGGATTTTCCCATCCGTAATGGAAACACATGACAGAAAACCCATAGACGATATCAACCAGGCTATACACATGCAAATGATTATCCCAACTGTATGATCGGATCCCACTCTGATGATGTGTAGTTTTGGCTCCAGTTCTCGGGGACTATTTCTTTGAAGTCAATCGTCTGGAATAAGTCCAGGTTGTGGCTGAAATATTAAATAATAATCCGCATAAGCAAAACATGCTCTACTATCTTAGAGCTTCATATATGTTTTAATATTGTTTCAAATCATCATCATCATCATCATCATCATCATCATCATCATCATCATCATCATCATCATCATCATCATCATCATCATCATCATCATCATCACCACCACCACCAACAACAACAACAACAACACCACCAACACCACCATCATCATCATCACCACCACCACCACCACCATCATCATCATCATCATTATTACTATTATCAATATTATCAATGTAATTATGGTATCTAACTCACAAATATGTGATTTTTGGATTATGAATGCCTGGTTGACCCATATCATTGTGGTATCATTTGAAAGGGTTTTGATTGTAGAAAAATAAATATGAACAGAGAAAACCAAAATTAATATAACAAACAAGTTGTTTTAGAATGCAAAGCTTGAAAAATATGTTATTTTAAAGTCCGATTTCAGTTGAAATGAAGAGCAATTATAAACAGCGTTTGAATTTTATGTAAACGGTCCTTTCGGTAGTTTATTTTCCATATTGATATTAGCAAGCAAATACATTTCAAACAGTACCAAATTTGTATGGGGCTACCTGGCATCACAATTGAACATTAAGGTAAATGGCGCTATCAAAAAAAATGCTTATAAGTGGGTCGGACAGATGAATAAAAGAGGGATTTGTATGGGTAAAAAAGAATAGAGGAGTTGAGAGAACTTTAGTTAAGATGATAGAAAAAGGTCAGAGAACTGGCATACTGAGGGAAAGAGAGAGGTAGAAGGGTAGTTGAAAATGTCAGAGTGGAAAAGAAGGAGGGGGTTTAAACAAAATGGATCACAGAAGGAAAAAAGGATGAGATAGATTGAGAAAAAATGTAATTGTTGGTGTAGGGAAAGGACAAGAGAGGGAGATTGGAGATGAAAAACTTACAAGGAAAAGAAGTTACCTATGAAGAAAAGGAAAAACAGAACGGATATGATTGCGATGAAAGACAGATAATGAGTTAAAAACAAAAGGTAGGTGAAGATTAAATGTGAAACGGGAAAGGATAAAAAGAAAAAGGCGCTCATTCAGATCTCGTAGCATACAAGACCACACAGAACAAGTACGGTAATTGCTTTAAAAGCCAGTGGATTCATATTTGATACTATAAACGACAACACAGTGCAAGTACGGTAATGGCTTTGAAAGCCAGTGGATACATATATTGAAACATGTACGACTACACAGTGCAAGTACGGTAATGGCTTCAAAGGTCAGTGGATACAAATCTTGTTACATATAGGATTACACAGTGCAAGTACGGTAATGGCTTTGAAAGTCAGTGGATACATATATTGTAACATGTACTACTACACAGTGCAAGTACGGCAATGGCTTTGAAAGTCAGTGGATACATATATTGTAACATGTACTACTACACAGTGCAAGTACGGCAATGGCTTTGAAAGTCAGTGGATACATATATTGTAACATGTACTACTACACAGTGCAAGTACGGAAATGACTTTGAAAGCCAGTGGATACATATATTGTAACATGTACGACTACACAGTGCAAGTATGGTAATGACTTTGAAAGTCCGTGAATACATATATTGTAACATGTACTACTACACAGTGCAAGTACGGTATTGACTTTGAAAGTCCGTGAATACATATATTGTAACATGTACTACTACACAGTGCAAGTACGGCAATGGCTTTGAAAGTCAGTGGATACATATATTGTAACATGTTCTACTACACAGTGCAAGTACGGTAATGGCTTTGAAAGTCAGTGGATACATATATTGTAACATGCACTACTACACAGTGCAAATACGGTAATGACTTTGAAAGTCCGTGAATAAATATCTTGTAACATGTACTACTACACAGTGCAAGTACGGTAATGGCTTTGAAAGTCAGTGGATACATATCTTGTAACATGTACTACTACACAGTGCAAGTACGGTAATGGCTTTGAAAGCCAGTGGATAAATATATTGTAACATGTACGACTACACAGTGCAAGTACGGCAATGGCTTTGAAAGTCAGTGGATACATATCTTGTTACATATAGGATTACACAGTGCAAGTACGGTAATGGCTTTGAAAGTCAGTGGATACATATATTGTAACATGTACTACTACACAGTGCAAGTACGGCAATGTATGACTACACAGTGCAAGTACGGTAATGGCTTTGAAAGTCAGTGGATACATATATTGTAACATGTACTACTACACAGTGCAAGTACGGCAATGGCATTGAAAGTCAGTGGATACATATATTGTAACATGTACTACTACACAGTGCAAGTACGGTACTGGCTTTGAAAGTCAGTGGATACATATATTGTAACATGTACTACTACACAGTGCAAGTACGGCAATGGCTTTGAAAGCCAGTGGATACATATATTGTAACATGTACGACTACACAGTGCAAGTACGGTAATGGTTTTGAAAGTCAGTGGATACATATATTGTAACATGTACTACTACACAGTGCAAGTACGGTTATGGCTTTGAAAGTCAGTGGATAAATATATTGTAACATGTACTACTACACAGTGCAAGTACGGTACTGGCTTTGAAAGCCAGTGGATAAATATATTGTAACATGTATTACTACACAGTGCAAGTACGGTAATGGCTTTGAAAGTCAGTGGATACATATATTGTAACATGTACTACTACAAAGTGCAAGTACGGCAATGGCTTTGAAAGTCAGTGGATAAATATATTGTAACATGTACTACTACAAAGTGCAAGTACGGCAATGGCTTTGAAAGCCAGTGGATAAATATATTGTAACATGTATTACTACACAGTGCAAGTACGGTAATGGCTTTGAAAGTCAGTGGATACATATATTGTAACATGTACTACTACAAAGTGCAAGTACGGCAATGGCTTTGAAAGTCAGTTGATACATATATTGTAACATGTATTACTACACAGTGCAAGTACGGCAATGGCTTTGAAAGTCAGTGGATACATATATTGTAACATGTACTACTACAAAGTGCAAGTACGGCAATGGCTTTGAAAGCCAGTGGATAAATATATTGTAACATGTATTACTACACAGTGCAAGTACGGTAATGGCTTTGAAAGTCAATGGATACATATATTGTAACATGTACTACTACACAGTGCAAGTACGGCAATGGCTTTGAAAGTCAGTGGATAAATATCTTGTAACATGTACTACTACACAGTGCAAGTACGGTAATGGCTTTGAAAGTCAGTGGATACATATATTGTAACATGTACGACTACACAGTGCAAGTACGGCAATGGCTTTGAAAGTCAGTGGATACATATATTGTAACATGTACTACTACACAGTGCAAGTACGGTAATGGCTTTGAAAGTCAGTGGATACATATATTGTAACATGTACGACTACACAGTGCAAGTACGGTAATGGCTTTGAAAGTCAGTGGATACATATATTGTAACATGTACTACTACACAGTGCAAGTACGGTACTGGCTTTGAAAGCCAGTGGATACATATATTGTAACATGTACTACTACACAGTGCAAGTACGGTAATGGCTTTGAAAGTCAGTTGATACATATATTGTAACATGTATTACTACACAGTGCAAGTACGGTAATGGCTTTGAAAGTCAGTGGATACATATATTGTAACATGTACTACTACACAGTGCAAGTACGGCAATGGCTTTGAAAGTCAGTGGATAAATATCTTGTAACACGTACTACTACACAGTGCAAGTACGATAATGGCTTTGAAAGTCAGTGGATACATATATTGTAACATGTACGACTACACAGTGCAAGTACGGTACTGGCTTTGAAAGCCAGTGGATACATATATTGTAACATGTACTACTACACAGTGCAAGTACGGTAATGGCTTTGAAAGTCAGTTGATACATATATTGTAACATGTATTACTACACAGTGCAAGTACGGTAATGGCTTTGAAAGTCAGTGGATACATATATTGTAACATGTACTACTACACAGTGCAAGTACGGCAATGGCTTTGAAAGTCAGTGGATAAATATCTTGTAACACGTACTACTACACAGTGCAAGTACGATAATGGCTTTGAAAGTCAGTGGATACATATATTGTAACATGTACGACTACACAGTGCAAGTACGGCAATGGCTTTGAAAGTCAGTGGATACATATATTGTAACATGTACTACTACACAGTGCAAGTACGGTAATGACTTTGAAAGTCAGTGGATACATATATTGTAACATGTACGACTACACAGTGCAAGTACGGTAATGGCTTTGAAAGTCAGTGGATACATATATTGTAACATGTACTACTACACAGTGCAAGTACGGTACTGGCTTTGAAAGCCAGTGGATAAATATCTTGTAACATAAAAGGCTGCTTAGTGCAAGTACGGTAATGGATTTGAAAGTCAGTGGATACATATATTGTAACATGTACGACCACACAGTGCAAGTACGGTAATGACTTTTACGGGCTGCTCCCGGTCTGCTGACTTAAAGATGCACTATTACTCCTCAATGAGATTTAACACATTTAATACAATTATTGTAGTGTACCGAAAAGGATGAATAAATATCAACAAAAATGGTTCTTAAGAAGGATAGCTAGTTAAGTTTGAAAGAAATGGGCGGAAAACACGGTATTGCTACCTTATGAGACGATAGTAGATCGCAGTAATTCTTTAAGCATTTAATATTTTTGCATTTTCAGCTATTAAATACACAATTATAATACTATTATCAGTTATGAATATTTTCCATAAATGCATTATTTAGTTAGTAGTTGAGGATTTATCACTGAGTGTTTGTTATACATGGATTGTGTATTTATTGATTTTGAATCAGAGTGTCACTTTAATCGTTTAAAAAAAATAAAAAAAAAATAAAATACATATTAACACAGTGCAGACTTCAATAAATGCAGAAAGTAAATGAAATAAAACAGATATACAGAAGCACTCACGTATCCCGGCTTGACCCGGCCGTAGCTGGATACAAGGCTTCGTGCTTCCGTTCGAGGGTCGAACCGTGCGAAGCGTGAGAGTTAAATTTGGAAACTTTTGGCGGCAAATATTCGACGGGAATATGAGCCACGCCGTGCCACGTGGGACCTGTGATTGCTGCGTAGTAACTCATAGGCAGCTTATCCTGTAATAATTGAATATCAGTTTGGTTTTTGGCTCGTGTTAGTATTAAACTGGACTAAATAAAAGTGTTTTTTAACTGGAAATATTATTGTAAGATCAAAATAGTTCGCAATAAATTACTAACTAAATCAACAAACATCATCATCATCATCATCATCAGCAGCAGCAGCAGCAGCAGCAGCAGCAGCAACAGCAGCAGCAGCATATACACGTCGTTGTTTCCATTAATGCTATTACTAACTAAATCTACGAACATCATCATCATCATCATCATCATCATCATCATCATCATCATCTTCTTCTTCTTCATCATTAGCATCTGCATCAACATCATCATCATCATCATCATCATCATCATCATCATCATCATCATCATCATCATCATCATCATCATCATCATCATCATCATCATCATCATCATCATCATCATCATCACCACCACCATCATCATCATCATCATCATCATCATCATCATCATCATCATCATCATCATCATCATCATCATCATCATCATCAGCAGCAGCAGCAGCAGCAGCAGCAGCAGCAGCAGCAGCAGCAGCAGCAGCAGCAGCAGCTGTAGCAGCAGCAGCATTAACATGTCATTGTTTCCATTGGTATTTCATAATTGGTAGTTAGTAACATGTTGTGGCTTCAACGATTCCCCGTCGTTTATTATGATTTTTTTAGCTTGAATTTACAAAACGCTGTCGTTATAAATGTGACATTTGTAGTGGTCTGGTTGGTTTACCTTTAACAAGTCGTACTTTCCTTTATAGAGCAATACCAGGTGCATACCGTGTCTGCAAGAAACACATGCATTTAAAATGTTGAAGCAAGGCTGGATCATGGATGAAAACTGCCCAAAACAAGGTTATTTCATATTGTTTTTAAAAATCTAGACTTTCGCAATGTATTTCTATGGCATTTATTGCTATTTGACATTTATTCATTTGTATTGGAATATCAGAGGAATCGTGGCTCTAAAGGGGCACTAAATAGGTTGATGCATTATTATGTTTACCTCATTTGACTTTGATGATCGTAACCATAAAAACAAACGATTTGTGTACAAAAAATCAATAATGACTACGTGGTCACAAACTGTCCAGTTAAAAAAAATTAAAAAAAATATCGCTTATATTTTTTTTATCTGTTCACAAATCATATATTATTTTTTTTGATCATTAAAGTCAAATAAGTTAAACATATTGAAATTAAAAACAACAGCATTTACATCAACTTATATTGTGTCCCTTTAAAACTCACCAAACAAAAGAAAACATGTAGCATCACTTAAAACACAACGGAACCATTGTTCAGAACTTTGTTAAAGTTAATAATGTTGTTAACGTCATCGCTGTTAACTTTTTAATTCTTTTAATTGAAGTTTAAAAGAAAACTTTTGATCTCCATATAATTTTGTCATTGGTTCATTGCATGAGCTAAGCTAGAGTATGGATAACAACTGAACAACAATAGCTAGGCTTGAGCATGGATAACAACTGACCAACAATAGCTAGTCTAGAGTATGGATAACAACTGACCAACAATAGGTAGGCTAGAGTATGGATAACAACTGGCCAACAATAGGTAAGCTGAAGTATGGTTAACAACTGACCTACAATAGCTAGGCTTGAGTATGGATAACAACTGGCCAACAATAGCTAGTCTATAGTATGGATAACAACTGGCCAACAATAGGTAGGCTAGAGTATGGATAACAACTGGCCAACAATAGCTAGTCTAGAGTATGGATAACAACTGGCCAACAATAGGTAGGCTAGAGTATGGATAACAACTGGCCAACAATAGCTAGTCTAGAGTATGGATAACAACTGGCCAACAATAGCTAGTCTAGAGTATGGATAACAACTGGCCAACAATAGGTAGGCTAGAGTATGGATAACAACTGGCCAACAATAGCTAGTCTAGAGTATGGATAACAACTGGCCAACAATAGCTAGTCTAGAGTATGGATAACAACTGGCCAACAATAGGTAGGCTAGAGTATGGATAACAACTGACCAACAATATGTAGGCTAGAGTATGGATAACAACTGGCCAACAATAGCTAGTCTAGAGTATGGATAACAACTGGCCAACAATAGGTAGGCTAGAGTATGGATAACAACTGGCCAACAATAGGTAGGCTTGAGTATGGATAACAACTGGCCAACAATAGGTAAGCTGAAGTATGGTTAACAACTGACCTACAATAGCTAGGCTTGAGTATGGATAACAACTGGCCAACAATAGGTAGGCTAGAGTATGGATAACAACTGGCCAACAATATTTAGTCTAGAGTATGGATAACAACTGGCCAACAATAGGTAGGCTAGAGTATGGATAACAACTGGCCAACAATAGCTAGTCTAGAGTATGGATAACAACTGGCCAACAATAGCTAGTCTAGAGTATGGATAACAACTGGCCAACAATAGGTAGGCTAGAGTATGGATAACAACTGGCCAACAATAGGTAGTCTAGAGTATGGATAACAACTGGCCAACAATAGCTAGTCTAGAGTATGGATAACAACTAGCCAACAATAGGTAGGCTAGAGTATGGATAACAACTGGCCAACAATAGCTAGTCTAGAGTATGGATAACAACTGGCCAACAATAGGTAGTCTAGAGTATGGATAACAACTGGCCAGCAATAGCTAGTTTAAAGTATGGATAACAACTGGCCAACAATAGGTAGGTTAGAGTACGGATAACAACTGGCCAACAATAGCTAGTCTAGAGTATGGATAACAACTGGCCAACAATAGCTAGTCTAGAGTATGGATAACAACTGGCCAACAATAGGTAGGCTAGAGTATGGATAACAACTGGCCAACAATAGGTAGGCTTGAGTATGGATAACAACTGGCCAACAATAGGTAAGCTGAAGTATAGTTAACAACTGACCTATAATAGCTAGGCTTGAGTATGGATAACAACTGGCCAACAATAGCTAGTCTAGAGTATGGATAACAACTGGCCAACACTAGGTAGGCTAGAGTATGGATAACAACTGGCCAACAATAGCTAGTCTAGAGTATGGATAACAACTGGCCAACAATAGGTAGTCTAGGGTATGGATAACAACTGGCCAACAATAGCTAGTCTAGAGTATGGATAACAACTGGCCAACAATAGGTAGGCTAGAGAATGGATAACAACTGGCCAACAATAGGTAGTCTAGAGTATGGATAACAACTGGCCAACAATAGCTAGTCTAGAGTATGGATAACAACTGGCCAACAATAGGTAGGCTAAAGTATGGATAACAATTGGCTAACAATAGGTAGGCTAGAGTATGGATAACAACTGGCCAACAATAGCTAGTCTAGAGTATGGATAACAACTGGCCAACAATAGGTAGTCTAGAGTATGGATAACAACTGGCCAACAATAGCTAGTCTAGAGTATGGATAACAACTGGCCAACAATAGGTAGTCTAGATTATGGATAACAACTGGCCAACAATAGCTAGTCTAGAGTATGGATAACAACTGGCCAACAATAGGTAGGCTAGAGTATGGATAACAACTGGCCAACAATAGCTAGTCTAGAGTATGGATAAGAACTGGCCAACAATAGCTAGGCTAGAGTATGGATTACAAATGGCCGACAATAGGTAAGCTTGAGTATGGATAACAACTGGCCAACAATAGGTAAGCTGAAGTATGGTTAACAACTGACCTACAAAAGCTAAGCTAGAGTATGGTAAACAACTGACCTACAATAGCTAAGCTTAAGTATGGATAGCAACTGAACAACAATAGGTAAGCTAGGGTATGGAAATCAACTGGCCATCAAAAGCTTGGCTTGAGTATGGATAACAACTGGCCATCAAAGCTAGGCTTGAGTATTGATAACAACTGGCCATCAAAATCTAGGCTTGAGTATGGATAACAACTGACACACAATAGGTAGGCTAGGGTATGGAAATCAACTGGCCATCAAAAGCTTGACAAAATTATGTAAAACTCCTGACCAACAATAGCTAGGCTTGAGTATGGATAACAACTGACCTACAATAGCTAGGCTTGAATATGAATAACAACAGACCTACAATAGCTAAGCTTCAGTATGAATAGCTACTGACCAACAATAGGTAGGCTAGAGTATGGATAACAACTAGCCTACATTAGCTAGGCTTGAGTAGGGATTACAACTGACATACAATAGCTAAGAAAGAGTATGGTTAACAACTGACCTACAATAGCTAAGCTAGCGTATGGTTAACAACTGACCTAAAATAGCTAAGTTTGAGTATGGATAACAACTGACCAACAATTGGAAGGATTGGGTATGGTTAACAACTCACCTACAATAGCTAAGCTTGAGTATGGATAACAACTGACCTACAATAGCTAAGCTTGAGTATGGATAACAACTGACCTACATTAGCAAAGCTAGAGTATGGTTAACAACTGACCTACAATAGTTAAGCTTGAATATGGATAACAACTGACCTACAATAGGTAGGATTGAGTATGGATAACAACTGACCTACAATAGCTAAGCTAGAGTATGGATAACAACTGACATACAATAGCTAAGCTTGAGTTTGGATAGCAACTGACCAACAATAGGTAGGATTCAGTATGGTTAACAACTGACCAACAATTGCTAAGCTTGAGTATGGATAACAACTGACCTACAATAGCTTAGCTTGAGTATGTGAGTATGGATAACAACTGACCTACAATAGCTAGTGAAGAATATAGGTAACACCTGACCAACAATAGGTAGTCTACAGTATGATAACAACTGGCTAACAATAGCTAAGCTTGAGTATGGTTAACAACTGGCCATCAAAAGCTAGGCCTGAGTATGGATAACAACTGGCCATCAAAAGCTAGGCTTGAGTATGAATAACAACTGGCCATCAAAGGCTTGAGTATGGATAACAACTTGCCATCAAAGCTAGACTTGATGATGGATAACAACTGACCATCAAAAGCTAGGCTTGAGTATGGATAACCACTGGCCAACAATAGATAGGCTAGAGTATGGATATCAACTGGCCATCAAAACCTTGGCAAGATTATGTAAAACTCCTGACCAACAATAGCTAGGCTAAAGTATGGATAAAAACGACCAGAAACAAGTTAAAAACACATGTTGTAAAACTTTAGAAAATGTGACTCCATGATACTCATTTCGTTTTGTTTACTTTCAATCCTTTGAACTTACTGGAATATCAAGATAATCGTGGATCAATTAAATCACACCCTAAAATATACGGAAACATGTAGCGTTACTAATTTTAACAACGCTGTTAACGTCATAAAAGACACGTTTTTATTGGCCTAAATATAATTAAGGGTGAAATAATGTGTTTTAAATTTGCGGTCCATCGGTGTATTCATGCATTTGATCAATGCACGTCTAGTGAACGGCAGAAGGACTTCATGATTATCCTTTCTGTTTGAACGGGGTGTCAGCCACAATGACGTCACTTCTTCCATCGACGTCATATTTATATTACCGCGATAAATCATCATTTGACTAAACACAAGCGTATTGATACAGACGATTTGAGTCCGATGACAGTATAATGACTTCTACAGGTGTTACAAAGTATATGTTTTATATATAAGGCACATAAAAGTAGTAAACCTAAATACAGTGTCAATTTTAAGGGCGCTAAATAAATATGGAATTCAAGAGGTTTTCCAAACATATTTCATTCATTGGAATAAAACGTTATGGATAGTTGCCAAGTTCGAAATCAAAATACAGTTTGTAATTAAAGGCTGCTATAAAATAGATATGGACTACCAGAGTATTCCATAGATAATTCGTCCATCGCAATATTAAGGACATGCTGCAACTAAGGAATGGAAAAAGGAGATAGCGAGCTTCATCGAATTTGCTCGCGTGCCCTACTGCGTTCATACAGCATAGACGCAGAAATGCTATCAATTCTGAGATAACACCATCATGACGATATGATAAATGAAAGAGCTATAATAAAAAAAAACTTATTTTACTATGATTATATTGCAATTTTATTCTTGTTTTTCCTTTAAAAAAACAAAATGTCTAAAAACAAATATCGGTGGGTTTAATTTAAAAAGATATTCAAACCAAATATTTCGTTGGTTCAAAATGAAAATTTAATAATAGCCTTTTTGTATGTATGATGAATGGATTACATCAAGCTGTATATATGTGAAATAAAAAACGTTTGAAGACTTGAGACTCTAAGACTCACGGTGAGAGTATCACTTGAAAATAGTTGTTTTCGTCATTCAGAAAGAACACCTCCACCACTGTAAACAAAACACAGATATTAAACAAAATTTCAATATCACAGATGCAGTATGAAATCCAAATTAAAATTATATTCTTAAGGGATTCTTCACAAGTTTTGGAAATAAACAAAAATAAAAATAAAAACAATTAAAAACAAGAGCTGACACAGTATGTGACGAATGCTCCCGAATGTGACATAGACTTAGGAACAAGATTAGTACATGCAAAGTTGAAGATCAAACACTGACCTTTGATGTATGCATGTGAATCTTGCATACGACACACACTCTTTATATGCCAACACATGTGCCAAGTTTTTGTTGTAAATCTGGCATATACATGACAAAATTACAGCCCGGTTATGACATCTATGTGCGTATTTACATATATATGGAGCATTTCATAAACATATTAAGCAAGGAATGTTTATGAACAAGTAGAATAATTATAAAAACACTAATTACCTGCCATTGATGTTTTCAAACACCACATGAGACCCATGCATGGTCACTGTTATATGTCGGTGTTGTTGTTGATCTTTGGCCAACAAACCCAGAGATATAGATATGGTCAAGACAAGAACCTAATACATGGGTCGGTCTGTGAGCATATTGGCGAAATCCTTTTTCCTACGAGCGTCTGGCATATTCGAGGCATTGGACGGGTTATCTCAATTATAACAATTGACGGTTGACTTTATTTGATCTGTATCTGGTTTATTTGATCTAGCAGGACAGTTTCCAGGTGCACATTCGTATTTCCTGGTGTCACAACATGAAACTAGATGTTCTAAGTAAAACCATAGAGGTGGTTCTTAGTGCACCAGATGTCGCCTTAATGTGCCAAAAAAAATTACCATGGCATTGAAAATCCTGTATGCTTGACAACAATACAGAGTTGGTCTTGCAAATGTGACATTGCCTTAACGTGTCAAATACATATGGCAAGTTATTTTAACTCTGAACATAAAGAAAAGACACCCATACTTGACAACCTACACTCTTATGTCCTTATATTCAGCATTTCATTGTGAAAGTGTATCTTTCATCTTAGAGGTAGGGACATGGGTTTTGCTCGCGACACGTCGTCTTGGTATGTCGAACACATGTGGCAAGTTATTTTAAAATATGTCTATACAAGAGAAAATTACAGCCTGGACATGCCAACCTATACTCTATGTCCTTATATGCAGCATTCCATTGTGAATTAACACATAAGTGTGACCTTGACCTTAGAGGTAAGGACACGAGTCTTGCACGGACAAGAGTAATTGAGCCGGACACACGGACGGACAGACGGACGGACGGTGCGATTTTAATATGCCCACCTTCGGGGGCATAAAAATCAAATATAAAGAAAATCAGATACAAATGGACAACCATGAAGCATCTTTCCCGATCCAGTGTCGAGTGAAAAGAAACGGAAGCATATGTTTGTTCGTTCATCAATGAAAATAGAAAACGAAGATTGTCCGGTTAGCGTACTCCCTTCTCACCAAGGTCAAGTTTCGATTCCCGGCCTGTGCATGTGTAAATAGTATTTTTGGACACCATGCCAGACATATGCGTTTCCTCTTATGACTCCAGTTTCCCCGATAAGACAAGACCACACTCAAACGAAGGTTTAACCAACCGGAGTGATTGATTTCATACTGTTTTAATTTATTTCACAATTTGTAGAGGCAATAAATTTAAACCAAAGGAAAGATGTCAGATGAGAAAAGTTCTCTAATAAATAAACAAGATTTCTACCTTCAAAATCCCAAAGCCTATCATATGGTTCACCGACTACAGAATTTGGGGGCCTCCATGTGTCGTTGAAAAAGGGACCGGAAGCTGACAACATCACGTGACCGGTATATTCAACTGGCCCCACGGTGATCTTGATGGGGTCGTGGTTAACTGGTTGCCCGTCCCAAGTGGTTCGTATGTTGTAGGTCCGGATAATATTCTGTAAATAAAAGTAAATACTTTGTTTTGTATGTTGATTAACTTGTCGGAGGGTTTAGTTTTCAAATTTGCCAAAATTTAAGAGTAAGGTCAGGATTTTCGATATAATGTAATACTTTATTTCCTACTAATACAAAATAATAAATTCTGGCTGTTTAAGTGTGTATTTTGTTATATTTCCTTTTTATAATCAGTTGCCACGTCATATGTAAATGTTGAGATTTATATTTAGACTTGTCAATGAGCATTACTATTGTTTATGTTTAAGTTACATGGGGGACTGAATTGGCATATTTGTAGAAAAAGGTTACCTTTTGAATTTAGTAAAGCGGTGTGCTTTCACTATTATCAGATAATCATGCCTGTATAACCAAATATAACGCCCACCCCCCTTTAAATAACGACCGGCTTACCGGCCACTCTACTACACGATGATAAAGACTCCTGCGCCATTACAACTACACTCACATATGACCCCCGTATTTTTTAATGCTTAGATTAAATTGTTTTTTTTTAGAAAAACTATCCGTGGATATAACGTTAAGACTATACAAACGTGACTTATGCTGACACACGTAGAGACTGAATTTATCAAAGATGCACACTTACTCCCAAGTCAGATTTACCACAATTAATTGAAATGTTTAAATATACCAAAAATGATGAATTAATGTCGAAAACAATGTTCTTATGAATAATACCGATATCGGAGTTCTATTTGAAATAAAGGTGTAGAAAACACGATATTTATACCTTATGGGACGATAGTAGATCACAGTAAATATTTTAGCACTCTTCAATCATTTATTTTTTTTTGTGTGTTCAGCTATTAAATATACGGTTACAATCGTGTTATCAGTAATAAAAAAAATCCAAAAAAATAGAAAGTATTTGAAGGTAGTATTATAGAAAAATAGTTAACATCATAGTAGCATATATTTAAATGAATATCAATAATGAAAATGGATGTTAAATACAAAAAAGTCTGTATTAAATTTATATGTGACAACATATAACACTCCAAAAATGAACTAAAAGAAGAATTTTACAAATTTAACAAAATGCGAGCCTCGTAGTTTATAAACAACTGTTATCAATTAGAATGTCCAAATTAGCAAGGATAATGAATTAAGCATAATGTATTGCAAAGCATATCCTTGCCATTCGCCTTCGAAACAATGCTAAAAGACTTTGATGACATTCAGTGTGTGCGTATACCACGTGAGAAATTGCGTCATAAACGTTACATGGGAAGGCAATATATTGCTTCGAATGAAGGCTTGAAACAAAGATACCTTCACTATTTCTTCACCATTTTCACATAGCGCAGTCTATGCCGCTTATGGAGCCCCGCCTCCGGTCTTTTACAGGAGTTTGAATGAGAGTTTAGTTTATTAAAACACTTCGATAAACCTTTCACAAAACGACCGCCTGACGGAGCACTGTCAAAACATTATTTTGGAAACAGGTTTGTCGACGTGTTTGAGGAAACTAAGCACCTTATCAAACTCCGGTAATATAACGAAGGCTGGGCTCTTTAAGCGGCATAAACTGCCCTTTGTTTCATTTGAATTGGTGCAGTAAAAGAAAATTATCTTTATTTTACACTCAGTAGTGTTTTATATTTCTTATTAAGTATGTGTATGCTATCCATTTCTAACGTGAATAGCCTTGTATGTAAGTCGTTGCGTGTCTGTTAGGCATAGGACCTTGTGCCACAAACAATGGCATACGTAATATTCTGGCTACTGAGCTTGTCCCTGTATAATTTTTAATTGTTTTATTCATTCTTCATGATAAATGAAAATACAAAATTAAAATGGATTTATCGTCATTACAACTGATTTGAAAATATTAGCAGGTTAACGGTGATGTAAATGTTTTTAAGAACAAGATGTCATTAATGTCGACGGTTTTTACTCTCGGGTAAAAAAACTGTCATACCTAGCCGATTAAATCATTTGACTCGCGGAGCATTATCAGCGCACAAATTTTGTGATTTTCAGGGATCGGTTCTAGTACGGCAGCGCAACGGTATCACAACGAGGAAGTTCATAGACCGAACATCGCCAAAAGAATAGCAACGGCAAGCTACGGTATTAAGTTTTGAACAAGCTAAAAAAATTCTACCGTTGCGCTGCCGGAGCGAGCAACGGAACTACAACGGCAGGACTTCGTTAATGTCGGTAGGGCACCGATAGCGCCCATTCTGAACTCCTCGGCCATTTTATCGAAAACAACATCGGATGTATGCCGGTACATCAGTTGAAGTAGTCCGTATGTTTTAATAATATAATTAATTAAAATTAATGTAGTGTTTAAGAGTTGTATTCATTGCTCTCAGTTTAAATTGATTGCCAGTGAAGTTTATTATTGCAAACATAATTAAGATTCCCAAGAGTTAGCTTAGTCATAAAGTTTAACTACTAAATAAGATTACTGCGCGATCTATTTGCAGCGGACTTAAACATACCACTTTTTGAGTATGTAAACAGTCCAAATACATCCGAGGTTGTTTTTGAAAATAATGGCCGAGGAGCTCCGAATGCGGTACCGCTCCGTAATGAATCGGCGGCTCTCCGATGGCTTCAATGTTTGCCGTACAAGTATACAATTTTTATCATGCTTTATATTGGGAGACTACATCGGTATTGCTAAGTCCAATTGTGACTTTTCAATGGCTTTCTTTACGGAGTTCCGCCGATTTTCTCGCTGCTGTTAATTGTGTGCTTCAGCTCCGGCGAGGTACATCGGTAGTGTATGAAAGGCCCTTAAAGTTTTCGAGCAATAACTAGTGCCATCACAGGATGAGTTGAGGGTCCGGAATAACAATCTCTTTGACAGGAGGGACAATTTGAAGCCATTTATAGAAGTCAAATGATGAAAATATGGGACATGTAGTAAAGTTGTTGCCTAATATGTTCTCTGAAATATTTTAATATTGTATAATGTTGTTAACGATAAACTAACCATATGCAAATAATTAGAAACGGGCTATGATCATCGTCAAACATATATATGTATGTTACAATGTAATCTGTTCTAAGCAAAGGTAAGGTCATTATAGTTTTTATTCAGAATAAATAGTCAAATAAAGTTTACTTCTTCAAACAATAGTTAATATCAGGGGATTAAATAAGGACTGCATTGATAATGGTTCGATCGTACGTGTTCGGTAATTTCCGCCATTCCGATTCTATTTTTAGATTGACCCGGCCATCATCCATTGAAAAGAAACCTCGGATGTTTATGGAAATGTCAGAACTATTTACATATAACTTCGCTGCAAGAAGACCTCGAAGAAAATTCAATTTAGCAACTAAGATTTCACTCTTAGTAAATATTATAAATGCAAAATTGCACTTGACTTGGAACTAATTTCTGAATAAACTTAGTAAAAAAAATAGACGTTAAAACACCACAAATAATTAATATTATTATTATTTATTTCACGAACTACTTTTGCCAATGCACCGGTATAGTACCGATGTTGTTTTTGATGGAAAATGGTCGAGGTGCTCCGATTGCCCGTGGCTTATGTTGCACTCTTTGCCAAGTGAAACTCGCTCTTGTTATTCATCTCTGTGAATAGCATATTTCTTAGTTCGTAGTTTTACTGACATTTTAACAGACTGTTTACCTAAACTCCGTGTTGGGATGGAATACTAAATTAAACACATTATTCGTTAAAGCTGCACTCTCACAGATCTTCCGTTTAAACAACATTTTTATTTTTTGTCTTGGAAAGAGTAATTTTTTGCATAAATATCTGCAAACCAATGATAAAAGACTGCTGACAAAAGATCAGATCGCAGACTTTCATATGTTTGTTCGAAAGTTAATGTTTTATGTTTTAAACCGTTAAGTAGTACTAACGGTTTAAGAAAACTGCATAAAACATCATTTTTGAACTTAAATACAAAAACCTGAGATCAAATTTTGGTCTGCAGTTTTATATCACTGGTTTCCATGCATTTTTGCAAAAATTGGCTAATTTCAAGACAAAAAATAAAAAGTTGTCAAAACGTTCAATCTGTGAGAGTGCAGCTTTAAAGAGACTAGACACCGGGTGATACAATTGCAAGAAAAAGAAATTTGTCAAAAACTCATAAATTGAAATCGATGTGTACAATGCATTGAATCTTACTGACTGATGTATCACATCGCTTAAGACACATATATCTGTCGCTTTTTTTGCGTATGTCCCTATTTGAATTTGACTTGTTTTGTATATCACGTTAATACCAGGCCCCAATTTCTCAAAACTTAAGTCTCTTATAACATGATTAAGTTAAGCTCACTATTTTTGTTTTTCAATATTGTGCATAATATTTACTTCTTTGAGAGTTTTTATACTTTAGATAGGAACTATCTTTATGATAATCACAATAAACCATTTTTCGCCTATCAAAATTCAATTTAAGTATGTATTTTGGCTAATTGAAATAAGCTACTTAAGCGTGTTAAGTTTGAGAACTTTTGAAAAATTGGGGCCAGTTAATAATATAAAAATAACGTCGGTATTTTTATCTGTACTGATTATGTGACTTTCACATGTTATATATACGCACTATAAACTGGGAAACCATAAGGCGCTATTTTTAAAACGGGTACACTCAGCTGAGACACCGAGAAAATAATATTTTAATCAATTACAGTGACGTATTCGCGGGACTATCTGGTATCTAGTCTCTTAAATTTTACTCTTATTTAAAAGGTATAAATGCACATGTATAACAAATATAATGTTTGAGTGATAAGCCTTTAACATACATTTATGGAAAATATTATTTTCTGATAACAATATTTTAACCGTGTATTTAATGGCTGAAAATGCACAAATATCAAATAATTCACAATAACACTTTTCGATATGTATTCATCCTTTTCGGTAAATTAAAACAATTGTATTATATGTGGTAAATCTTAATTGGTAGTAAGAGTACATCTTTAAATGAAATAATAAAAGACTGAAAACGCACAAATATCAAATGATTGGTGAGTGCTTAAAGATTGAACAACTATCATCTTATAAGGTACAAGTACCCTTTTTCGGCACCTTTCTTTCAAATTTAACACACTATCCTTCACAATAACACTTTTCGATATTTATTCATCCTTTTCGGTAAATAAAACAATTGTATTATATGTGGTAAATCTTAATTGGTAGTAAGAGTACATCTTTATAAGAAATAATAAATTTCTACACTTAAAATTTTAAAGGGCAAATAAATTAAAACCAAACCGTTTGATGGTACACGCTGGCTCCATGTGCCGACGACCCATTCTGTTTCACTCCGTTTCCAATACGGCATTCACCGTTATCAACTGCAAATGTGTCGCATCCTTGTGTCTTTCGACAGAGTCGCGAACACTGAATTTCATTTTCCACAGACTGGATTAGAACTACATTTTCAATTTCCGAGGTCGGCTGATTGACAAAAAGGTCACCATTGACCGGAACTAAATAAAGAAGAATGATGGTCAAACTTCCGGTACAAAGAACCCGTCCCTTCATCTTGTTTTCCAGATGTTTCTTTGTCCGTAACGTACGTATCGCACGATATGTCAAGCTTAAATGAAATGCGCCCGTTGAATGATATAACTTATCCGGAAAATAATGGGGATTTTATAATATTCTTAAGTGTTTACTAGACCATAGTTCGTAAGAAATATACTAAAAGCTTAGCTAACAGTCAGTGAACAGTTTATTCAAAAGCATACTAGGAAGTATGTTAAAGAGTGCTTTTCTAACAGTTAAATACCTGGTTTGTCGCTGAAGTGTACTTATTTTGTATAAACAATCTTCTATACCGTCACCATTCCATAGAAAGACAGGAAACTTTCAACCGGAAACCGGAAGCAAATGCAATCTGCAAAGCAACGCTTTTAACGTAAAGACGTATTTGCAATGTTCTAAAAAGAATAGCTGTATTTTATCACTGTTTAAACTCGCACTCTCATTGCAGGAAATGGATTATCCTTTCGTAAATATGTTTATAAGAATTTGTTTTCTACGAACATGGAAGTGGCCTATTTAAACAGACTCAAGAAATGTTTGTTTTATCTCCAAATGGAAGTTTGGTGAAGCGATCGACACACTTGCAATACAATATGTGCAGCTTAAACCGGAAGCCGACAGTATTTTTTTCTAAAAAGTATTCCAATATAAATACAGAGTAAAACAATGCATCGAAGCGAAATCTACGCTTATAAATATTGGCATGTAACGATTTGGTTCATCAAAGGCTAAAACACACTATTCATACCTGAAATAGAACTACCCTTTGTTGTATATTTGTTCTGTTACTGCAACGGACAGTGGCTCCACCTTATAAACGATATATTTTGAACAAAACGTTCGTCTAGGCTTTTTTTAGATTTAGTGGTCATCATTATATTTTTTCCATTGAGAATGCAGTATTTCAGTTTACCACAACATTTATTTCAGTAAATCAGCAATCAGTCGTTATTTCAATCAAACAAATCGGAAGTGGCTGGCCCAGTTAATGGGTAGTCTACACAATATAATGTAGACCATCAAAAAACTTAAATATACTTTTTATGCTCTAACACAAAATAAATGGTTATGCGACTGTGATGCATTAAACCTTTTTTGTGTGAGGACATACTAACAATTTTTAATCATTTCTTCAAGTTCAATTTTTAATTTCAATTTTCACACGCGCTTTGTATTCAGTTGAAGTTCTTGGTCATACGACATTTTGTCGTATGCTCGTTGATAATATGAGCCGAGTGACCTTGACAAATATGGCATTGTAATATTTAACAAAGAGAAACAGAAGTATGGGTTTGGTTTTATAGAAAGATAGAGTACTAATTACTACGTTTTTTAAAATAATATAAACATTTTACACACACACACACGTAAAGATATTTTTGGATATCTTTGACAAAAAACAAACTCAACAGATACTGGTCACATTTTTCTTTTCCTTTATAAATAAAACACAGATATTTCCTATAAGATACATATACATGACACATTTTGTACCTATATAGTACATGTTAGACTTTTCCTATTAAATACATGGCAGACTTTTCCTATATAATTCATGGCAGACTTTTCCTATGTAATACATGGCAGACTTTTCCTATATGAAACAAGGCAGACTTTTCCTATGTAATACATGGCAGACTTTTCCTATATAAAACAAGGCAGACTTTTTCTATATAAAACATGGCAGACTTTTCCTATATAAAACAAGGCAAACTTTTCCTATTTATTACATGGCAGACTTTTCCTATATAAAACAAGGCAAACTTTTCTATATAAAACATGGCAGACTTTTCCAATATAAAACAAGGCAGACTTTTCCTTTATAAAACATGGCATACATTTCCTATATAAAACATGGCAGACTTTTCCTATATAAAACAAGGCAGACTTTACCTACATAAAACAAGGCAGTCTTTTCCTATTTAAAACAAGGCAGACTTTTCCTCTATAAAATTAGGCAGACTTTTCCTTTATAAAACATAGCATACTTTTCCTATATAATACATGGCAGACTTTTACTATATATAACAAGGCAGGATTACTGATACTTAAATTTGTACTACAATAAACATCAAACATATTTGGTGTTCGAACATATTTTTGGGCAATACTTATCGAGGATTTACACCATTTACTGTAGCTCCATACTACGAAAAGCAGAATTGACGCTGATACAAGGACTCATTTTCGTAGAGAGTATTTTGTCGGTTTACATTATTTGGTAAAGTCGTCTATTTTCCATAGTTCGCTGTTCCCTCTGCACATGCGCGGAGTAAGAATGACAGCAAAGGGTGCCATCGTCTCGTGGTAGTTGAAGGTTACGTCATAAACCCGATTTTATAATAGATGTGTGTTCAGCTATCGAATCGTATTGAAAATTATTCAGTACAAATTTAAATTATTAATGTGACAATGATTAAATTAAAATATCAATTATAATGTGAAGGCAGAGTATATTAGCAAATTGTTAAAAGAAGTACTTGAAAAACAAATGTTTTGACTATGACAAACGAAGCTATTTGCAAACTCTGTGTACCGCTATGGGCAGTCCTATGGCTCCATTATATACCTCTCAATTAATGGGTAAATTAGGAGAAGAACTCTTAAGTTCAGTGCCTTTGACACGGATGTGTGGTTAAGATTCCTAGATGATATATTTATGATATCAAATGGATCACTAGAGGAACTTAAATCTTTTATTGATGCATTAAATAGAGATCATTCACATATAAAGTATTCGCATTGAATATCAACTCAATCTGTGTCTGTTTTAGATGTATCGATATCGAAAGGCGATTCTAGTATATAATGACAAAGTGAAACATATTATGTAAGCTAATAATTATGCATATATATTTTTATGTTTTCTCTTCTCATCCTATGTCTTGTAAACGGGGGATGCCATACACCAGGCTAAACGATATACAGGCGTATTATATCTGATGATTAACTGGTCTTGGTTTCGCCCACAGTGACGTTAAATAAAATATTCCGAATAAACGATTAAAATCATTTGGCTTATTAACTCATTTTTGTTTATAATAAAAACATTGTTTAATGATATGTTACAGTGCAAACGGCATAGGGTAACCAGTCTTGAAAATTTAACACCATAGTCAATAGCTAGACAAAATGACATGCTTATTTGTACATCGAATACCTAAACATAAAATTTTGTTTCAGTGTAAAATCGCATTATATTTCACCTCGTGCACACCAAAAGTTTAAATTTCATTCGTCACAACGCCACTCCTGCAATACAGCTTTAGGTGCGTGCTCACTCGGTGAAATATAATGCGATTTGACACTGAAACAACAAAAAAAACCTCTATGTTAGTATTTGTTTTCATTCAATGTCTGCTTCATACATTTATCTCCAATACACTTTGAAAGATATTCATGAACTTGGGTCACACATTTTCCTATCAAGTCAATGCGTAAAATTCATGTTTGAATCTACTCAATGTAAATGGCAACACAAAGAGAATGATTAAAGCTTGCATGTTTAGTCCGCTGTACTTCAAGGAATTTGATAGTACAGCCAAAACTTTTGGTTAAATGTTATTCCAATCAAAGCGGGATGCAAAACTGCTGCAGCAACTCAGAGTCATGGTCAAGGTTACACTACCGGATGTAAGATTTAAGCATTGCACTCTATATCTTCTAATCTCTTGGAAACGTGTCGACACATATTTAACCCATTTTAAGACAATATGCAAGCTTTAAATATATATGCGGTAACAAGCGTATTGAAAAAATATTTCCGACTAGTGTTATACATTTACTGACCTGTGTATATTTGGCTTAGCTTTATGTCATTACATTAGACTAATGCCATGTTAATGTACATGCTTGTCCATGTCCTATTGGTTTGGATGCAAGAGCTTACCGTCGGTAAATGTCCGACACATGCCCTATGGTACTTCAGCACCAAACAAATTCCAAGAGGCAGAGAACAAAAAGTGACGAAAAAGTTTATTAAGGATTATCTTTAAGAATAAAAGTAAAAATGTTGTTTCCGATTCGCCGAAACCAAACTAATATGTTACCATTTAATAGTAGCATATTTCAGGGAAAATGCAATGTGCTAAGTATGTGGCAATAACAAGAGGGGATCAGATACAACAACATGTTAACATGAAGACAATATTTATTTCAAACCAAACAAGGGTTAAGAAGGGATAACTAGACAACAATGGATGCTAGATTATAATGATATATATATATGTTATCAGTTTCATCAAATTTATTTCAAAAGTTTACATTGCTGCCTATCAATGTTTAAAGTTTATTTCTGATCCTTCCAGTAGTTTCCAAGTTATGCTTTGTATATTTCATTTTCAAAAATCAAATAACAAGGAAATATAACTCTGCAGTAATAAGACATATAGCAATAATTCTTGTACTGTGCACAACTTTGCCTTGTCATCTATCAATGTCCAAAGTTCCAACCAATTCCTTACAGTGGTTTCGATGTTATGCTTCAGACAAGCTTTTTTTAAACAATTATGGTACAATGATTGATTACTTTGCGAGAAAGTGACCGACCGCTCAAATTCCTATGCTGCACATTGATGAGACAAGGAGTTATAACGTTTGCGGTTTTTACATTACAAATTGTCATCTATAAATGATATGATAACCAGTCCATGGAAACTATTACAGAAATGTACAGACTATTGTCAAAATATGGGCTGCTGGATAATCTGTTCAACTATGTACAGGCTGGGACATTACCACCAACGTACACGTGGAAGGCGTTTTTGGATGGATACATTAAGGCCCCAGCATTTCAATGTCAATTGCAGAAATTTAGTCAAATCTATTGCCGGCCGTTTTTCAGAACTGTTTTAAGGGAGAAAACTGGGTCAACAGTGTGGGAATTTTCCAGAAGGCAACCACAATTATCACCCTTGTGTCGCATGCTGGTGTGCTTGATGTGCACATTACTGTCCAATAACTTTATACAGCGTTGTTGTAAATGCGATTTATTGACTGAAAGACTTATTGTGCATAGATTGTGTTTTTGCCCAACCATATTTAGCACAAGGATTAAAATGTGGGACTATGTAATGTCAAAATATTAATCTAGAAAATTTATTGGATTGCGGATGTAAACCCCGGCCAATCAATGCATACAATTGTTAACACTTGCAGTAAATTTACCAAGTGCTGTATAGCTTGCTAAAATTATTTGCACCATGTGCAAGTCACGTAAAATATTGTTTATGTCGAAATTAGAAAGCCAATAGTTTATCAACACTACAGTTTGCTTACCTAGTTACTTCGTTTTCGGGCTAGGTCTAATGTGTAGATAACATCTCATTTTGTGATGTTTTTCATATTTTTTATATTGATGAAAAACATGTTAAATTATTGATTTATAACGTATAGCTTAAGTGTGATGCAAAGGTGGACTCTAGAATTTCGCTTTCGGTCTAGCCCTCGCCTTATAATTTGCATCAGAACTATGTTCTGTGTATCACTGCATGTGTGTGTATGTATGTGTATATAAGTATCAATGTATCGTATTCAGTGTGATGTTCTTTGCTCTTCAGTAATTGGAGGAAACTAAATATCTATCTATCTATTTAAAGTTTCAACCAATTCCATTAAACAGTTTTTAAGTAATGCCTTAGACATATTTTGCTAAAATAATTACGAATGAACAAGGGAATATAATTCTGGAACAGAGTTATAACTTTTGCAAGGTACATGACTTCACATTGTCATCTATCAATGTTCAGTTTGAATAAGTCCAAAGTCTGCTCCAGACAAATTTTGATTAAAAGAAAAATGATAAAAAGAATAATAAGAATACGACAAAACAGCACGTCTATCTTTCAGAAAAGCAATCGGAACACCTCGGCCATTTTCCATCGAAACCAACCTGGGATGTATATGGACGGATTACAATGTCAGAATGCTTTACATTTAACTACGCTGCAAGTAGATCGCGTAGTGATTTAAATATGGCAGTTAAATCTAAGGACTTCACTCTTTGGAATCTTAATTATTTATGCAATAATACACTTCACTGGCAATCAATTTAAACTTAGTTATACCAAATTCACGTTAAACACTACAATTAATTAAAACTATTATTTAAAATTTTACGAACTACTTCTACTGATCTTTCGGCATACATCCGAGGTTGTTTTCGATGGAAAATGGCCGAGGAGTTCCAATTTTTAGAAAAGGGGATACATAGGTATATAGGACGTATGGTTGACCATATAGCATTATGGATTCTTGCATACCGAACAAGTGTTTCCGGTCATGTGACAAGTGCTAGAAAAAAATATCCAATCGAAAATAAGTCACGTGCAAAAAAGCGCCAATTTAACAAACTGTAATGCATAATTTACTGTAAATTGTTCATGTTTCAAAAAAGCAAAAGCACATAGATAATCATTTGAAAAATAAAATATATATTACAAAATTATTCCAACTCTGTAAAAACAATTGTTCTTTTGAAATAGTTGACATCAACTATGACTTCAAATTACTGCGCGTCGTGACGTCACTTAAAAAACGACGCGCACACATTTCGGTAAAATGTACAAACACTTTGAAAGTCAAAGGTATGCAAGAAAAAGTGTCAATCATGTGTTTCCGGTACGAATAGGAAAATAAGACCCTCGGGCACGCTGTGTAGTCGGTAAATTGTAAAGCCTCGTTACAGGCTTCCGCGCGTACACTCGTGTTGATTTTTTCTATCCGAAATGGAAACACATGACAAAAACAACATATACGACATCAACCAGGCTATATACATGAGCATGATTATCCTGACTGTATGATCGGATCCCACTCTGATGATGAGTAGTTTCGGCTCCAGTTTTCGGGGACTATATGGTTGAAGACAATCGGCTGGAAGTAGTCTAGCCTGTGGCTGAAATAAAAAAAAAAAAAATCCACATAAGCAACACATGCTAGTACATACTTTTCCATTTGTATCAAATAGTATATAAATAACTAAACTACTGCCGTTTTCTTTTTATTTACGAGTGATTGTTGAAGATGATATACTATGATAACTTTTTTTCTTGAATGTTTCACGGGCGCGCGCGCGTGTGTGTGTGTGTGTGTGTGTGTGTGTGTGTGTGTGTGTGTGCGTGTGTGTGTGTGCGTGCGTGTGTATCAAGCATCACCATATATATATCAGCGTTTTAATTGTTAAGGTATCAATTTAAGGATAAAATTAAGTGTTTTAGGGTTCATTTGCCGGCCAACTGGGGAAGCACGGGCCCTTGTGCACCCCCGCTAGATCCGCCACTAAATATTAGTGTATGATGTTCTTTCGGTCGTTTCTTTTCCATACCAATTATTAGCAAGCAAATTCCTTTCAAACGATATAAAAGGGTAATTAGTACTGTGTCTTGATCCGGGAGGTTGTATTCGATTCGAGTGGTTTTTTGCAGATTCGGATTTCACGAGGCGCAAGCCGAGTGAAATCAAAATCTGCAAAAATCCACGAGAGTCGAATACGACATTCCGAATTAAAACGCGGTACTAATAACCCTTGTATTATATACATTACTGGTTAGATCACTTAAAAGCCACATGTTTTTAACATAAATGTCATTTTAACGACGCACTATTTTGTTTTATGACGTCATTTTACATCGCGCAACGATACTTGTTATGACGTGACGTCACAAGAGTGAAATACGGTCGTATTGCACTGGAGTGGAATATGGACTACCGTTTTTTGCGATATGTACTGCGTGTGGATTTATGATGGGTATATAATAAAAAAAATGTATTGGGTCGCCTGGCATCAAAATTAAATATTAAAGGGGCTAATATAGGTTGATGGATTTTTTCTTAATTTGAATGCATTATCATGTTCAACTCATTTGATTTTAATGATAAAAACAACAAATGATTTAGGTACAGATAAAAAATAGCGATATTTTAGCGTTTTTTTTAACAAGGGAGTTTGTGGCCACGTAGCTATTAATTATTTTTATAAAGGCTGATATTTTTTATCTGTACCTAAATCATATGCATTTTTTTGTTTTGATCATAAAATTCAAATTAGTTGAACATGATTAATGCATTAAAATAAAATAAAAATGTGCTTCAAATATATATTTTGCGCCTTTAAGGTTCATCAGCTATCAGAAAACTAGCTTATTTGTGGGTCGGATACCTTGAATAAATGAGGGATAGGTATGGGTAGAAATAGGAGGAGTCGAGTGAACTTAAGTTTGGGGGAAAGGAAAATGTCAGAGAAGTGGCATACTGAGGGGTAGAGAGAGGTAGACGGGTATCGGAAAATGTTAAGAGTCAAAAAGGAAAGGGCTTTAAAAAGTGATCGAAAAAAGAAAGGGATGAGGAAGGATAAGAAAAATGTAGTGGTGTATAGGGCAAGAGAAAGAGGTCTGAGAGGAAAACATTTCACGGAAAAGAAGGGACGTATGAAAAAAAGGCAAAGCAGAAGTGAGATGGTTACGATGAAAGACAGATAATCAAGTCAAGTCAATATGTATTTATTGTTGGGTACTATCAATAGTAAAACATAAGCTATGTATAGCTTTTGACCGACAGTCCCAAATAAATTTAAATGTAAATAATATATAAAGACATGGCATTATATGCAAATAAACTAATAATTGTTCAGTATTAAGTGCATATTTAAAACACAATTCATGAATACAATACAATCACAGACATAGGTTTAACAATTTGAAAAACAGGACAAATGCATCATGAGTAGGTAATTTCAGTGAATAAATAAGTATTAAGTTAAGACAAAATACATATCACAAAGACATCATGCGGCAAGACATTAAAATTATAACACAATAGCCAATTGTTAACATCATGGTTATTAACTTACAAATATTTTCTGCTCTGGATGTTCAATGGATGCACTTGTGATCTGTAGCGTTCCTAACAAGATTTGAGACAACTTTTTCAGCTGTACTTTTTACATTTGAATATATGAGCCCATCATAAAATAATTCACCTGTAAAAGTTAACAACGGTGTAGTTATTTACATTGTTAACTTTAACAATGTCCTGAACAATCGGTCTTATATATCATTGAATAAGAAATGAATGACTTAGTTAACATTTATATTGTACCGCGATACATTGTAGTTTCATTTTTTTCGTTGTCAGAAGAGTTGTTATTCAGTATCAACATGACATTTTAAGCAAACTATGGAATTAATTGTTTAAATTGTTAACTCGGTCGTATTTATATGATAATATCAAATGACCGCGAAACACGAACAAATCTCTTCAGGGACCAATGAAAGTCAATTTCTGTTGTTGAACTTGAACACTTGATAAACCTGTTGTTTTTCATAAAAAGAGAATCCATAGTACGCAGTCTTGCCATATGGAGAATATATTAAACAGTAAAACCAATTAGCAAAACGTATACTATGAGAACTATCTGGATTATTTGAGAAATTACATTTACAATTTAGTATTTATATTAATATGGTGTTGTGAAAAGCATTATTATAATTATTGATAAATAATGTTTTCCTAACCTAAACCCCAAGGTCCTTGTTTGTTAAGGTTGTTTTGCTAATAGCTTAAATATTATACAACATATTTACAGTCCATATTGATGTTATGTTTTAAGAAGGTAAGCATGCACCAGAGGATGGTTAAAAGGCGATTATTCAGATCTCGTAGCATACACAACCACACAGTGCAAGTACGGTGTTGACTTTGAAAGCCAGTGGATACATATATTGTAGCATACACAACCACACACTGCAAGTACGGTGTTGGCTTTGAAAGCCAGTGGATACATATATTGTAGCATACACAACCACACAGCGCAAGTACGGTGTTGGCTTTGAAAGCCAGTGGATACATATATTGTAGCATACACAACCACACAGCGCAAGTACGGTGTTGACTTTGAAAGCCAGTGGATACATATATTGTAGCATACACAACCACACAGTGCAAGTACGGTGTTGGCTTTGAAAGCCAGTGGATAAATATATTGTAGCATACACAACCACACAGTGAAAGCACTGTGTTGGCTTTGAAAGCCAGTGGATACATATATTGTAGCATACACGACCACACAGTGAAAGCACGGTGTTGGCTTTGAAAGCCAGTGGATACATATATTGTACCATACACGACCACACAGTGCAAGTACGGTGTTGGCTTTGAAAGGCAGTGGATACATATATTGTACCATATACGAGCACAAATAACAAGTACGGTAATGGCTTTAAAAGCCAGTGGATACATATATTGTACCATACACGACCACACAGTGCAAGTACGGTGTTGGCTTTGAAAGCCAGTCGATATATATATTGTACCATATACGACCACAAATAACAAGTACGGTAATGGCTTTGAAAGCCAGTGGATACATATCTTGTACCATGTACGACCACACAGTGCAAGTACGGTGTTGGCTTTGAAAGCCAGTGGATACATATCTTGTACCATAAACGACAACACGTGCTAGCGTACGGAAATAATTCACGGAAAAGAAGGAAAGGAGACAGCAAAGTAGAACAGAGATGAATGCGATGTCGGACAGATAATGATTTAAGAACAAAAGGTAGGTAAGAATTGTAAAACGGGAAGGGATGGAGAAAAATCGTTAAGAGAAAGGCGATAATTCAGATCTCTTCGCATGCACGACCACACAGTGCAAGTACGATGTTGGCTTTGAAAGCCAGTGGATAGAAAAATTAGAATACATATCTTGTACCATGTACGACCACACAGTGCATGCACGATGTTGGCTTTGAAATCCAGTGGATAGAAAGATTAGAATACATATCTTGTACCATGTACGACCATACGTACGGGCGTTTGAGCTGGAACCCTGAGAGTCGTGAAACTACAGTGGTCGAGAACCAACATCGCTAGATCCCATACAAATTCAAATACAAATCCCTTGGCCTACATAACATCGTACCTAGTTTTTAGACATTTATTCTGGAATTCTGGCCCCAATTTCTCGAAAAATTAAGTATCTTATGTCATTGAGCCAAATTACTTACTTAAACCTCATTTTATTTTATTTTTTAAACTAGTTGACCGTGATTAAAAATAAGATATTTTCCTTTAAAAGTCTCAGAACTCTTTAAATTAAGAATATTTTACTCCAATACAAAAATAGTGTGCTGAGTGTTTAAGTTTAAACATATTTATTTTACATCGATTGTGAAACAAGTTATTACAACGCTATATTAATCACTCTCGTTGGCACGATTTTACGCGAGAGTGTGGTCTTGTATTGTGGGGGAAACCGGAGAACCCGGAGAAAACCCACTCGTCCGGCTTGGTGACCACAAACCAAACTCACATGCGCCCAAGCCGGGAATCGAACCCGGGTCGCCTAGGTGAGAAGCGAGTGCGCTAACCACTGCGCTAACCGGACAACCTAAATGTGCTGAGCTTAAGATTGTTCTAGAAATTTGGGCCTGAACATTCAACTTTTAAATGGGTTACTTATGCATTTCGAAAAAAAAGCATTTTTACCAACAGTTTCAATTATCTATGAACAGTCTACTCCTTTCCAGTATTTAAATATCCAATACAGCCTTACCTTAAGAATAGGTTTTATTTCACAATAGTAACAAAATTGAAAAAAAAACAACATTACGTGGCGAAAAATAACTTTTAGTATATAAGTATAAGTTTTAGTTCAAAGTTTAAACAGATATTCATTATAGAAAATATTTTTGAAATTGTGCATATTGATTGTAGTGTAAGGATTTTTCTCTATCCATAATATTTCTTTCTTACTTGTTTAATTGAAAAAGCATTTTTCTGTATCCATAATATGTTTCTTTTTAACTTGTTTATTTGAAATGTACGCATTATAAGTAATTGTTTCTATGAAAATGTTCATGTCCATAGTATGGATTTTGTTTGTATATGCAATAGGTACGTAAGCACCTGAATGTAATGTTGGAATACACGGTAAATATATTTAGTGTGTATGCTCATGCCTCCGCCAATGGGACCGCCGAAGGGATTCACATTTTATCATTTCGAAGAGCTATGACAACCAAAAACCCAGTAAGCAGGTTACAACCGCTAAATTTTCATTGGGTAACGAAAACAAACGCACACTTCCCATTTAGTCATATATTTGTGTTATTAAGTGAATTATTTAGAAGCTCGCATATGCGCACTGGCTAGGATAAAAGCATTCGCGAGGCATTCCTTTCTGAACACTAAGAACGTTTGCATTTATTTTTGGTCTTAAAAAATAAACACTAACTCAATAGTGCAGACTTCAATAAATGAATGATGTCAGTGAAATCATGCTGATATAAAACGAAACACTCACAAATTTACGCCTGGGTATTTCCCGGCCGGTACTGGATACAAGGATTCGTACTTTCGTTCAAGACTCGAACCGTGCATGACGCCAGCGTTAAACTTGGATACTTTTGGCGGGAAATACTCGATGGGGATATGAGCCACGCCGTGCCACGTTGGTCCCGTGATTGTTGCGTTGTAACTTATAGGCAGCTTATCCTGTAATAATTGAATATCAGTTTGGTTTTTCGCACGTGTTGGTACTAAACCACAGTGGCTTAATGACAAAGGCTACTTGGATTTTGTCAAATCTCATTTTATGTTTAAGGCAATGTATCATATTGATGATATACATGTTCAAGTATGTGTAAAATATAATTTTGGCTAGTTGAACTGATTTATTATGACTTTAATGAGCCTTTGTCATCAGGCCACTGTGTATTAAACTGGACTAAATGAAAGTGTTTGTTTTTTTAAACTGGAAATCTTATTGTAAGATCAAATATGTTCGCAATAATTACTAACTAAATCAACAAACATCATCATCATCATCATCATCATCATCATCATCATCATCATCATCATCATCATCATCATCATCATCATCATCATCATTACCATCAACATCACTACCAGCAGCAGCAGCAGCAGCAGCAGCATAAACACGTCGTTGTTTCCATTAATGGTATTACAAGGCGGGGAATCATTGGGGCCACAATATGTTGTGGCTTTAATGATTTCCCGTCGTTTATTATGAAATATTTTAGCTTGAATTTATTAAACGCTGTCGTTATAAATGTGACATTTGTAGTGGTCTACTTGGTTTACCTTAGACATGTCTCCCTGTCCTTTATAGAGCAATACCAGGTGCATACCGTATCTGCAAGAAATGCATGCATTTAAAATGTTGAAGCAAGGCTGGAGTATGGATGGAAACTAGCCCCAAACAAGGTTATTACATTTATTGCTATTTGACATTTATTAATTTGTATTGGAATATCAGAGGAATCGTGGCTCTAAAGGTGCACTAAATAGGTTGATGTATTATTATGTTTAACTCATTTGACTTTGATGATCGTAACAACAATAAAGCATATGATTAGTGTAGGTTACCTAAAAGCAACCAAAATAGAAATAATTCACGTTTTAATGACTTTAATGTGTAAACACATTTGGTCATTGCACGTCTAGTGAAGGTAGAAGGACTTCACGATTATGCGTGATCTGACCTTATGCGTTCATATATCGATGAGCCGCAATACTATAAATAGACAATTTTTATATTACATTCATTATATAAAAAAAAAATTCTGCGATAATCCAACTAGAACGATAACACTTCCAACACAATTTAACATAGTAAAAAATCGGCTGTTTGAAAAGCGGCAGCGTCAATGACGTCACTTTTACATCGACGTCGCATACATTTTATCGCGATAAAACACCATTTGACCAATCACAAGTGCATTGATACAGACGATACAGGAGACCAATGAAACATTAAAGACATCTACAGGTGATATAAAGTATTAATTTCATATATAAGGCACATACGTTATTGATTAATGCCAATTTTAAGAATATAAGTAATACATCTAAAAACAGTTTCAAATTAAAGGGCTCTAAATAGATTTCAAAGTATACGTTTTGGTAAAATCATAGGTATTCCAAAGATAAATCGGAATATGAATGCAATTGAATGGATCTAAGACTCACGGTGAAAGTTCCACCTGCAACTACTGGTTTTGGTCATTCGGAAAGATCACATCCGCAGCTGTAAACAATACACAGATATTAAATAAAATCCCAATTATCACCGGCGCAGTAAGAAATCAAATTCTCAATTACATTCTGATATTTCAAATATGAATCAAAACAGTTTCAAATCGACCACCTGGACACACCTGTGACTTTTACTGTCAAATAAAAAGAAACGGTAAGTTTGTTCGTTGAAATATGAAAAGAAAGAAAAACATTGTACGGTTAGCGAAGTGGTTAGCGCACTCGCTTCTTACCAAGGTATCCCGGGTTCGATTCACAGCCTGGGCGCAAGCGAGTTTGGTTTGTGGTCACCAAGCCGGACTTGTAGGCTTTCTCCGGGTTTCCACCACAACACAACACTACACTCTCGCGTAACATCGTGCCAACGAGAGTGATTAATATAATGTTGTAATACCTTGTTTCACAATCGTTGTAAAAAATAAGTTCAAACCAAAGAGAAGATGTCCGAAATGGAAAGACGTTAAGGTTCTCTACAAAATAAACAGGTGTTGTTAATTGTTGATAAATAATGGGACAAGTGTGAGGTTATGGTCATACAAACTATCACAAGTGTTGTTAATTGTTGATAAATGTTGGGACAAGTGTGAGGTTATGGTCATACAAACTATCACAAGTGTTGTTAATTGTTGATAAATGTTGGGACAAGTGTGGGGTTATGGTCATACAAACTAGTTCAAGACCCCAGTAGATTCGTGTACTGGCAAACGCATGTTTCACAGACCGTTCCCAAGCGGAAATCCCATCATTTATTGGTAAAATTATGTTGATGCGTGTGTAGTCTGTTTATGGTGTTTATGGTGTTTGTATTTATGTATGTGGTGTTTATACGTCTGTATCCTTTCATTTAAGGGATTGATGTCATTATAGGGGTATAAACGCAATTGGGCTGGTCAAAGTGTGAGTCCGAATTGCGTTCAATTCATTACTTATATTTACACCAATTCATCGATTGATAAACGCAATTGCCGAAAGGCGGTTCATTTAGGGATGGAAGTTGAGGTGTAAATATTGTCGTTTAGGTCATTGCCTTGTGTCTCTAAACAAGGTTTAATTTTGAATTTTCGACAACTGGGGTGTCCCTATAGTTTCATTGTATTATTGTGCTGTTCTACCTTCGTAATTCCAAAGACCCAAATATGGTTCACCGACTGTAGAATTTGGGGGCCTCCCTGAGTCGTTGAAAAAGGGTCCGGAAGCTGACAACACCACGTGACCTGTGGGTTCAATTGGACCCACGGTGATCTTGATGGGGTCGTGGTTAATTGGTTGCCCGTCCCACGTGGTTTGTATGTTGTAGGTATGGATAATCTTCTGAAAATAAAAGTAATGCTTTTTGTATCTGGATTAACTTGTCGGAGAATTTAGTTTCAAATTTGTCAATATTTATGGTAAGACTTGTTTCTAAATGTCGGGTTTTTCGATTTCATGTTATTTATTTCGTACTATTCCAAAATAGAAAAGTATAATATTTTTAGGTTTTGTTTCAGGGTTTTATTTTGTTTTTTATTGTATTATTTTTTGACACGCCAGATGTTTGTGTTTGAGTATTATTATTTGATTCTTTCCTTCCACCATCCATGTCATACTTCAGATATCATGATCATACACATGCATCATCGAGTTTATTTGTTTGAGCTATTATCTGTATCAAGACTGAATCAAACGCAAGACAAATTGAATGTGAAAATGTCATTTATTGTTTAAATGACGAAAAATAAAAATACCAAATATTGTACCAAAGTAAAAATACAGCTCTAAACATAGGTGGGAAATACAAAACCGCCAAAAGCAACAACAATGAATACCAGTAGATATGAACATTTTTATACCGGCATTACATTGATGTGTACCCGCCCGAGAAAAGCCTGTGTATGACCATGACAATCTTCATTTATTATTTATTTGTTTATTATTTTCAGTAATGTTAATGTTACATGGGCTGCAAAAACGGATCATTTGTGGAAAATGTGACCTTTTCAATTGTGTGAAGCATTGTGCTTTGATTATAATCAGGCAAAAATGCCGATGCAACAAAAAATAATGACTCCGCCACCCATCGTTCAAACGTGTATTACGAACATACGGGTTTTCCATTGTTCTATTTCAAATGCTATCTAGAATTATATGCAGACAAATGAGAAAGAAACACATCCCAGGAAATATAATTAGAAAAATTGCAGTGAATAAAATTAAGCAGCTTCAAGCGGAAATCGAACCAGGATCTCCGATTCATCACTTGCACCACTGTAACAGCATCATTTTCACTATTAAATGTACATATTTGACGTTCTATAAGATCACGACTACTACAACGGTTAGACACGGTCGGAATATTTTTATGTTTCAATCTTTCTTTTTTTTTCTTTATAAACATTTGGCTCAAAAAGTCATGTAAGTAAATTTCATTTAAAGCATTTAATCAATTGTATCTTTGTATATAAAAAAACTTCAAGTAATACAAGGTCCTGAAACATTCTAAAAAAAGTCAGTAGTACTGTAAATGTTACAGTAATTCTTGCGCCAATGTTTTTATATGGTATATGTTTATACATAAATGAACAGAACAGAACAGACAGTTTATTCGACTTATACAAGTGTACATCGTCGTAATACATATAGTTATTTATATATATGTCACGTATCCAAACCTAAATATATATTATAAAAGAATAATGAAAAAATAATAATAAGTTAATGTAAATTGAAAACAAGATGATTATTATGTTAACATTGGCAGTGAGGGGAATTATCATATAGCTTTGAAAACTAAGATGTATAATTAATATGTGCGTTGCGTATAACAAACGCTTCTTTCATATATTTACAAACATTCATAATTTCATTCTTATTTCATGAAGTCAGTAATTCATGAAAATTAAATACAGATGGATTTACACAGTAATAACGTTTTATAAAGTATTTTCGTAGTTGTGAATAACATCACCAAACACATATGAAATGAAACTCATCTCCTAAATCTCTGTCAATACAACAAAAACAATAACGTTCATTACGATGTATGTTATTACGTAAGTATCTACTTGTTTGTATTCTCAATGAGTGTGCAGAAACTCTTAGTTTAACAAAGTATAAACGTAAAGTCTTATGTACTAAATCTAAATATTGCTCGTAACCAAAAGATGTTTTAAAATATCTATAGATATCCAAAACAGAACTTTTATTAATATTTCCATACCATTCTTGTATAAACGTATCTATTATCCTACACGTTAATTCGATTATAAATGCATTAACATTAACAGTATTATCAAACCCAAACTCATTTAACAGTATTTTACATTAGAAACCCAGTTAACACAACCTTTATTACAATAATCAATGGCCCGTTTATACACAGACGTTATTTCTGTTGTAAATTTAAACCATTATTTAATCATTCTTACATATATATTAATATATATGGGATATCTACCTAATTCGACATATACAGTAGCATTACATGTGTTTATTTTAACATGTAATAATCGTTTACAAAATTTTAAATGTATACGTTCTATTTCTTTTAGCATACTAAAATCCCACATTTAACAGGCATAATTCAATATTGAGCCAACAAAAGCATTAAATAATTGACAAAATAGTTTAGGTTTAAGGTCATATTCTTTGCATTTATATATTAAAGTATGCATTGCCTTAAGGGCTTTTCCAACCAAATGCTCTTGATTCAATGTAAAACGTCCAGTGTAATTTATCACAGTACCTAAATAGTTAAAATTATCAACTAAATCAATATGAAAGCCATTATAGTTCCAGTACCCAATATTTTTGTCTTTGATGTATTAACTTTTAAACCCCATGCATTGCAATATAAGTAAAAATTCTTCAAATGGTTTTGGATCTCTTCGGGCGATTTCCCTAAAATGGTCATATCATCTGCAAATAGCAACATAATCAATACAACACCATCAATACTTAAACCGGAATCAATGCTATCTTGCATATATAATTGTAAGTCCTCTATAAACAGGGAAAAAGTATCGGTGACATAACCTCCCATTGACGCAGGCCAACGGCACACTAAAGCGGTAAATACTATCGAAACACTTAAGCATATCGACATAAATAACATTTAATTCTATATTTCTATTGACATAATTTTGCACAACAGACATTAAAATATAAATTGCGTCAACTGGAAAGAAACCCGACAATAAAATGCTATTAAATATATCACAAAAGTGACTAGATAATATGTCAACACATTCAATAAAGTACTCATTTAAAATACAGTCGCTACCAGCCGACTTATTATGTTTTAAATGCTTAATTGCACTATGTACTTCAATAATAGAAATAGGTTGGTCTAACTCTAGAAATGTAGAATTATCTTCTTTATAATCCTGACTTGAACAAAATCGTTCGGCCTCACCGTTATTGCAATCAAACCTATTGTTGCTACGATTTTCAAAAAATGTTTTAAAGTCGATCAATGAAATATTACAATTGTTTACTTTATTTTTTTATTTGAAAAAAATCCAAATTCTCTAGGTTTATTTTTCCTTAAAGTCTCAATTTCCTTCATTTTATGTCGATAAGAACAGTTTTTCTTTTTACGAATTAAGTTTTTTTATAATATTTCTTTCGTCAACACAGTGTAGTTCTCTTAACATCAGTTTTATTCGTATTAAGGTTCGTAAAGTTTCTTGGTATAAACGTCGTGCATTATCACAACCATTATCAAACTAATCAGCATTTTTTCGTACAACTATCAATATCAAACAATGGCTTATTACTGTAACTACAATGTTTAGAAAATAACGGGTCCGCAACACTGCAGATTGCAGCTGTAAAGTTATCTAACACGTTAATTGACAATATATTTGATTAGGTTAAAATATTTCCAACAACATCGTTGAAAACATGTTATTTTGTAATAATCACAGAGCGAAATTGTTCACGTAGGGTTTTATCCCAAATATATTTAACATTGGTGTATGTCTCGTAACTGGGAAAAAAATTGTTACAATACAATGAACAAGAGCTGTCGTAAGACAGCGCGCTCGACTTCGCCGCTTTGACTTAGAAGTGAATACAATAACAATGTAATATTACCAAGTTTGGTCTATTTATGTCAAACCTAACTAAAATTATTCAATACATAAGGTGACTTTGATGCTGCCCTCACACCACCCGAAAAATGACGCAAGTCATTCAAATAACTTGATTTCCCATTATGAAAATGTGGTAAAGAATATACAAATATGTCTTATATATTCAAAAGAAATTAAAATAAAATAAAATAAAATAATAATAACAAAATCAAGGGTCATATAGTATAGCCCTCCTTGTTTTCCCTTGGTATAAAACTGGTTAAGAATGTAAAAATGTGCCTGTCAAAAGAAATTAGAAAACAAATATTCAAGGGACATAATTTGTATTTAGGGTTAAAATGGAGTTATGTTTCTTGATGTAAGATGGTCGTATATAATTTTTAATTTTTTTAAGTGCATTGAATGAAAGGTATTAAAATCCCAACTTGCCCTTAACTTTTACTTGCCTAAAACTTTAACCTAAGTCCATCAGGGGCCATAACTTGTATTAAGAATATGGAGTTATGTAACCTCATTGGGTGATAGTCCTGAACAATTGTGTGAAGTATTAAGTCAATTGAATGAAGGGTATAGAAGTTATTAATAAATATCCGAACCTGCCCTAAAACTTTAACCTAAGTTCCATAGTCAATCATGGGCCATAATTTGTATAAAAGATAATATGGAGTTATCTAACCTCATTATGTGATGGCTCTGAACAACTGTGTGAAGTATTAAGTCAATTGAATGAATGGTTTTGGAGGTTTAAGTGAAAATCCCAACTTGCCCTAAAACTTTAACCTACCCTTAAACTTTAACCTAAGTCAATCAGGGGCCATAACTTGTATAAAGGATAATATGGAGTTATGTAACCTCATTGTGTGATGGTCCTGAACAACTGTATGAAGTATTAAGTCAATATAACAAAGGGTATAGAAGTTATTTATAAATATCCCAACCTGCCCTAAAACTTTAACCTAAGTTTCATAGTCAATCAGGGGCCATAATCTGTGTAGAGAATAATATGGATTTATCTAACCTCATCATGTGATGGCCCTGAACAACTGTGTGAATTATTAACTCAATTGAATGAAAGGTATTGGACTTATAAGAGAAAATCCCAACTTGCCCTAAAACTTTAACCGAACGCCGACGCCGACACCGACGCCTAGCCGGGGCGAGTAGTATAGCCCATTTATTCTTCGAAAAGTCGAGCTAAAAATATATTGGAGCGTGATCGCTCCATCTATTGAAATCGCCAATAGTAATGTAACGTTCCGCGGTAGGCGGAAGTGCGTTCATAGTGCAACGTTCCGCTGTGGGCGGAAGTGCGTTCATAGTACGTTGATGTACTTAATAATATGCAAATTGGCATAACCAGTTCTCCGTGTGGACGGAGATTATACTGTATATAAGACCAGTCGACCCCTTCAAGCTTGAGCATGCTTTTCTCTGAAGGGATCTGTTGCGTCTTACGTCGTGCACGTTACAAATGGTGGCAGCGATGGGATCGGATCGGAGTTGCCTTACCCACGAGATGCCCAGGCCAAGACTATGGGCGAGTCTTTTCGGAGGGGAAAGTAATGTAACGTTCATAGAAAGTTGATGTACTTGGTTGGTAATATGCAAATTGGCATATCCAGTTCTCTGTGTGGAGGTTCAGGACCTATGTATATAAGACCAGTCGACCCCTTAAGGGTTGAGCATGCTTTTCTCTGAAGAGATCTGTTGCGAGTTTGGCCTCGCACGTTCAACTGCCGGATCGGAGTTGCCTTACCCACGAGTTTCCCAGGCCAAGACTCGGGACAAGTCTTCTCGGAGAGGAAAGTAATGTAACATTCCGCGGTAGGCGGAAGTTTGTTCATAGTGCAACGTTCCGCTGTAGGCGGAAGTGCGTTCATAGTACGTTGATGTACTTAGTAATATGCAAATTGGCATGATAACCAGTTCTCCGTGTGGACGGAGATTATACTGTATATAAGACCAGTCGACCCCTTCAGGGTTGAGTGTGCTTTTCTCTGAAGGGATATGTTGCGTCTTATGTCGTGCACGTTACAGTAAGATATCATTGAAAAGTTACATTCATGGGTCAATAAGTAATCTATTACAAAAGATCCGTTATGAGAATACAACTGTCACCTACTCTACCATTTATAATGCGTAAACATGTAGATTTACAAAGATTAAGCAATTTAATTCCATGGCTATTATATATATTCAACAGAAGTATAATCAGGAACATAGTCTGAATCGTCATAAACACTATTAACATTATCATGTGTAATAAAATCACACTTGTTTCCGTATTTAATGCAAATAACCTTATGTGTCACTCGTTGAGTGTTTGTTCGGCCTTGGACCTTGTGCCTCTAAACAGGAGTTTGGCGAAGATAATCAAGCTGTTTTTTTTCTTTTAATTTGAATATTTTCTTCAAGTTTCTCCAAAGCGTATATTAATACACGAATCAAAATCATTCATTTCAGTACATTGTTTACGTTATCAATTGGGTCTACTTAGCGTAATGATAATTGAGTTAATCGCCGACGGCCTCATCACATTTTCGTATATCTTGAAAACTATTTACTAGGTTTTCCCGAAGCTTGCAGGAGATGGCCGAGTTGTTACGATTGAAAGCTGTATGGAGCGCTACAAATTTAGCAATCGGAATACTCTCGGCTTTTATCCAAAGAATACAAGTTTTATTCGAAAATTGGCATCTTTCCTTTGGCCATGTACAAATAGTATAAATAGTTTTATGGCCAAGACACAAACGTCTATACACAACAGTAAACCTGTAATACACCGTACAATTATGTTAAAATACAGAAAGTACGCATTGTTCTATTTAGTATGTTACATCCAAACAGATTATATTATATAATTGCTAAATATGTTATGTAGAACACAAACATTGGGGAACAGCTAATATAGCATAATAGCACTTTGGATAATAGCCGATGGCTAATGTTGCACAGCTCCATACCGCTTTGCCAAGTGTAACTCGCCACAGTTGTTTATCTCTTTGGATGACATATTTTACTGACATTTTAACAAACTGTTTACCTATAATCAGCGATTGGATAGGCTATCAATCAATTAATCATCATTCGTTAAAAGCTTGGATGTTTTAAATTAAATAATAATACATTTACACTTACACTTTAATGGGCAAGCTAATTAAAATCAAACCTCAGGTGTTTGGTGGTAAACCCCGGCTTCAAGTGCCGATGACCCATTCAGTTTCACTCCGTTTCCAAGAAGGCATTGACCGTTGTCAACTGACATGGAAAAGGTGTCGCATCCTGGTGTCTTTCGGCAGAGCCTTGAACACTGAAGTTCATTTTCCACAGACTGGTTTAGAACTATAGTAACAATTTGCGAAGACGGCTGATTGAAAAATAGCTCACAAGTGACCGGAGAAAAGTAAAAAAGAATGAACATCGAACTTTCGATGCAAAGAAACCGTCCTTTCATCTTGATTTCGAAATGTTCGTTTCTCCAAAATATGATATTTATCGCACAATGTTTCAGTGTTAAGTGAAATGTAGGCGTAGATTTGTATTACTTTTGAAATTAAATATTGCTTTTTTATAAATGTTTAGTGTGCTGTTCAAACAGTTATGGAAATTGTTTGATTCAGTCCGTACCTGAAGTCTATTTATTTTGTATCGTTACTCTGTTATACAGGCGAAAATGGAAGTGGGCTATTCAAACAAAGGTATGATCTAAGATGTTTGTTTTACCTCCAAAAGGAAGATTGGTTTAGCAATCGACACAATGGCAATTCAATATGTTGACCGGAGCCCGATTTTGTTTTCTAAGCAATATTCCACAATACAAATAAAGATATAAAATGAATAGAAGCGACAACTTGTATAAATATTGGCATGTAACGATTTAGTTTATCAAAGGCTAAAAAACACTATTCATACCTGAAATAGAACTAGACCACACTCTCGCGCAACATCGTGCCAACGAGAGTGACTTAGTATAAGTTAATATAACTTTCTTCACAATCGTTGTAAAATAAATAAAGTTTAAACTAAATAGAACTACCCATTGTTGTGTTAGGTTCTGTTACTGCAAATAACAGTGGTACCACCTTGCCAACGGTCGTATCATATATCCTTTAATAGCGTTACTGACAATGTTGACATTATCTTCCTAGCAAATTAATTGCTGTCTATGAATGGAAAAACATTCTTCCTTGAACTGCTTGAATGTCTAACGCATAAAATAATAAAGCTACGCGTTATTATTATTACTGTACAACAGTGTTATTTGTTTTCTGCGTTGCCTAATGCATTCCTTTATGATTTCTATTTCATTCCATTACTATGTTTTTTTGTTAACCTTAAGAATAATAATACACACTGAACATAGATATAGGTGTGCCACAGCGGGATCGAAAATTTATCCACATACAAAGCAAATAGTTCCACAAAAATATGCAAGCTAAAACGCCTGGATGCGCTGTTCTAATACATATCCCAAATAGAAAAACACTCCTAAAAAGCAGTCATAAAATATCCGTAGCCACTGCAGCACCCGCTCTCAGACTCAACATCACTTGAAATGCCATGGTAATAGTAAAAAATACTAAACTGAAAAGATAAATATGCATGAGACAGGATTCAAACATGATGTATGTATTATGATGTGCCTATTTGACAGAATTCTCTAAAAAAATGTTTACTAGATATTTTTTAATTTTGTAAATTTGATTAAAATGCTACATGCATATTTTATTATTGATTATATAATAATCTGTTTCTATACTTTTTTCATCAAAATGTGTGTTTAATCACTTATTACAGTTTGTGGGTCCATATGTTACTTCATTTGATCCCCACTGCCTTTGTTCTAATATCAAAGCCTCATGCTTAACCTTTCTGTAAATCTTTTAAAAAATCAAAGATGGAATGTTTATCAATTGACCCAGTGCAGTGCGTTCAGTAGGGCAAGCGTTTACCTAACTTAAGCAAACTGTGTTGTTTTGTATTCCTGTTGCTACGCAGCGCAAACACTTCAAGCAGAAAACCAAACAGCAAACGTTCGCCGCAAAAACGTTTACTGAACGCATGGCGGTTTCATTGTATGCATACCTCTTGGAAATGTCTTAAAATATGTTGGTACAATAGTTTGCACTTCGGTGCTCCTGATTGAGTTCAGGGATCCCGCCGGGTGAGGTGGAACATTTTCTGCTCTCCCTGGCACTTAGATTGTTTAGCGATGTGATTTTTTTCCATATTTTGTTTTTGTATAAATACATATTTTACAAATATGAATCTAAGTTTATAATATTGCAGTATTATAATAGATTTTCGTATTTTACTTATTGTTTTTTAGCATCCTAGTAACTCAATTTATACCTTATTACCTTCATCTGATAATAGATATTGTCTTTGTAATATGTATTTTGTATTAACTTTATATTTATTAATTCACTGAAATTACCTACTCTTGATGCATTTGTACTGTCTTTCAATTGTTAAACCTATGTCTGTGATTGTATTTTAATATTCATGTATTGTGTTTTAAATATGCTATTTTAATACTGAACAATAATTAGTTCATTTGCATATAATACCATGTCTTTATATATTATTTACATTTAAATTTATTTAGGACTGTCGGTCAAAAGCTATACATAGCTTATGTTTTACTGTTTTTGATAGTACCCGACAATAAATAAATATTGACTTGACTTGACTTGTAATTCCTTTTTTGTTCTAAAGCTTTGTTGTTCTACTTGTTACTTGTTTTCATCAGTCTTGTAAGGACTGTATAAGAGAACAATTTTTACATTATAGTTAATTTGTTGTGGACTATTCATTTGTGTGCTAAATATATGGTGGTTATTCAACTAGTAAATAAAAGTTGAGAAGCGGTGACAGGATTTCCTTGTTGGCGTGAGATTTTGTTGTCAGTTATCTGATTTTCCCTTGACTGTACCGGCATGGGTTCGCACCCCACAAAAAGCAGAATATTTTGTTATACCTTAAATTTATTTTTTTCTGCAATTTCGGTATCAGAGAGTAAAATAGTTATAGTATAAGTGTTTTCAGATGCATTACTGGTAAAACAATCGAAGCCAAACAATAAGCGAGTCCCTTTAATAAACATTCGAAAGAAAAGCCTCCTCAGCGTTATATAACTGCGGCACGTTGTTTGTTGGCAAAAGAAATAACGTCGCTAAAGAGATAAATATATAGGATAAAGAAACATAGAAATAAATAAACATAATACTATTTAGGATCATTAAGTGATATAATAGCCAATAAAAAGGAGTGTAGTAAAATCCTAATAATAGGCAAACATAATAAATTATAACAACCATGTTGTCTTGTTAAATATCAAATAAAAGTTTTTGATTTAGACCATTGGGAAACAACATATTGAATATTACATTTTTTTTACATGTAATAAGATACGTCACTTTGCTAGAATGCAATTAGAATTAAAGTGTAAGTCATAGATTAAACCTGTGACGCTACTATGAAATTGTGAACTAACATTGATAGTGTTAAAATGTGTACATCTACGTCTTAAACATTAATCGAACACGTTTTAGTCAGACCTTCTATTTCATGTTTTAAAATCATATCACGCATTTGATAATATTATTTATTTTTTTATAAAATCATTTTTTTGTATATGTTTGAACACAAATGCAAACACAATTATAATATATAAAAATGACAAGCACTTTAATCAATCATAAATAATAAATATGTAATGTTATACCAAGCAAAAATAATACAAGTCGTTACTGTAAAGAGAAACAGTAGTTTTAATGCATATTTCCAAACAACTAAATGAATAAAAATATTATTTAGAGACGGCGTTAGAATGATTTAAATGCCTTAACTCTTGGTTACACTTGTTTGACCGCTGTTACCCCACCTAAGCGAAACGAATAACGATGATATTGTTTACTAACATCGACAACAGCTTTTAGATTGGTGATTAAAATTTTCCTAGCTCTATTATATTAAATTGTTTTGTCCAAACTAAGAATATGCTTATTCAATTTACGAGAACAGGTGTTATTCCGAAATATGCATCAATTATCAATGATACCAGCTTCAGCGAGATATAATACTCAAGGAAATAAACTGGACAAGCATGTTGACCTGTTCTCTAAAAAACACACTAGTAGTCACCTTTTCTCCAACTGTGCACTGATCTTTTTTACTAGAAGGGGGAAATTTTCTGTAAAATCAACAAAATATTTACATCCGATATTTATTCAGAAACCTGTATGTGAGAGTTTACCAAATCTATCTTGTATTGCATTTTTCTTCCTTCTCTGATAAAATATTTATAATACAAACTCGTGTATATTACACGACTTGCAAAAAAAACACTCCAGTACAACAGAAGAAGTAAAACGCAAAATCCATCTACATCCCAGTAGACCGGACCGAATAAATTGTACAATATAATACATTATTAGCTTAATAAATATAATATTTTAAAACGTCCTTTACATCTTTTTAATATTCTTCGTGTACAGTGCACGACTTAATTTGTACCAGGTACAAATTGACACTCCGGTTCAACCGACCAGGTGAAAAACAAGCAGCGTTTAATTTCCGATATACCAGACCAGATAATAAAAGACGAAATTAATTATATAATCTTTATAATACTTAATCGTGTATATTACACGACCTGCTACAAATGAACACTGCGATACAACAGAACGAGTCAAAGCAAATTATCTTTACATTCCGCAACTTGTATCAGAAGCTAAATCAAATTAAACGAAGGAAAATGTTTAATACATTTCGTAATTAAATTTGTGACTTTTTTTCGTTCTTAAACACAACCTAACTACATTATTTGGATGAAAAGTTATTCATGTAGTACAAGTAATATGAATTGTAAAACTACGTCTAAGATGGTAACACTTATAAACGGATAGCTAGCACTTTTATAGAGAAAAGTCGAAAATTAAAAACACTATCACTCCTAATATCAAGGATTGATTGTCCCTTTTCAATCTTGAGGACTTGATGGAAGAAGTCACGTATCGTTTTATTTTCTGTTTGAATTGTGCCAGGCGGCGCCCGAGACACCGGAAGATGTTTCGCCATACCGCTGGTGTTGTGAGATTTGAGATACATGCGCTATCCTTTTAAGTTAACTGTAGGTGCCACTGGCAACCTAAGCAGGCCCACATTTAGCAGAGTTTGCCGCTAGATTAAACAGGTTAGATTGGCCCTAGAAGACCAGTATATCTGCTTCCCACTCCGATGATCTTGTCCACCAAGTGAAGCAGCAGCTCGGGGCCATGGCAGGTGTGTTATATCCGTAAAATGTCACTTTTAAAGCTAAACTTTAAAAAGAATTACTCAGTGAATAAAAAGGTTTCCGTCACCTCCGTGAAGAGGAGTGTTCCTAGTGAATCGCAGTCATTTTGTACCCTAGACATGTTGCACACTCTAATTTTTGGTGCGGTGGGACATTTCGCACCTTACCGTTGGCCACATTGTACACCACCTACCGATCAACAGTTACAATGTGATGATGTTATTAAATGACAAGGGTACTAAATGAGTAGGTGAAAGGCATTCGTTTATAGATTTGATTTCCTACTTTAACATGGTTTAGTTTCAATTATCAATTATTGTTTGCTTTATTTCACTTTCTGTAAGGTTCATCTCAATTAATTGTTGAAAAATAAAATAATGTTATTCCTAATGCCGATTTTTTTGTTAAACACAGCATAGCATTTATAAAATTCAAACAACAGATTCATATATATATATACACCTGAGTGTAACGTATCTTAAAAAAGAAATGAAATCAAAATAAATGAATTATCTCCCTTTGCTAAATTATTAAGTTAATTACCATAAGTTTAACTATCTTAATCCTGGGTGTTTTTACTCATTAACTAAGTAATACTCAATATAAGAACTATCCAACTATATGTAATAAAATTGATTTTAAACAGATATTGTCGAATAAATATTGTTTTAAAATTACTATTATCTGAAATTATTTCCTATTTCAGGCTGTATGTGATGCTTCATGCAGGATCACATTAGCAGTAGTGATGTTGCCATGGGGAACGCATGATGCCAAAGGAGGTTCGAAGATGATAAGATAAGTGTACATCACTTAATCAATGGATACTTTAATACTGTTAATTAAACCATATAGCGAATACCTATTGACAGCATGCATTCAGACAGATATACACATAAGCTTCATAAATAAAGAACTGGAAACTACCGGGACAAGCCGATAATGACACATTTTACACACAGGTCATATTCAATGTTTTTGTTTTACTGGCGGACAGTGGTTTTGCCTGCATATATGTGCTAACCCCCTACTTGAATCATGTTGGAGACGCACAGGCATGTTACGATGGGGCCCTGTGTCGCACCACGGTTACTGTGGAGCAGACCCTCGGCATTGAAGCAACGATTTCAGGTAGATAAACATGAAAACTTTGCTTGTAATCATCCTCTGCTTAGCATGTTGTAAATACTTAAAATTGACTCATAACAAAATTATTGACTTATTTTCTTTCTTATCTCTAAAATTAAGCTTAGAGAATGCTTAAAACAGACCTTTGACTACACATTTGTTATAGGTTCATGGAAAGGTAATATGTCCATGCAAAATGTGATTTTTAAAACAAATATCTTTGGTTCATGTCAAATTCTGAAAAAGGAGATGTACTGTTCCCCAGACAGGACGTGTATGCACATACAGAACTGCATCATTTTCCACAATCTGGGGATCGATTGCCATATATTGTAAGGTGGACCTCGTTGATCCCGCTTACAAAAGCCGTTATCATGGTGTTGACGTTGGAGACAACCTGGATGGAAGGACCGCCAGGGATTGCGTGAGCAGAATGTACTTTTAGCGATAGGTAAAGACTAATGCAATATAACATTAATTATGTACGTCAGTACATTAGTATTTACCACGTGTATCGTGTCTGTCCTGAGGTAGCAAATCGTCAGCAATCCAATATATCTTTCCGTTAATTTCAGGTTGCGTGAACTATGAACTTATTAACTTTTAACCATCCTCTGGTGCATGCTTACCTTCTTAAAACATAGCATTAATATGGACGGTGAATATGTTGTATAATATCTCCGTGGCCTTGTGGTAAAGGCGTCCGCCTACGGAGCGGGAGGTCGAAGGTTCGAGTCTCACAAGGGGCTTGTTCTGACATGGCCGGTTGCCGACCCAGCAACTAGTTAAATCGAGGGGTACCGATTGCCTTCCTGCCAGGCGCCTGGCATTTGGGATAAGGAATCGGGGTAAAGATGTTCCCGAATGTAGGTGTCTCATAAGCCCAACGGGCTGGCCCTTAACTAAGAGGGGTGACACTATAATAAACAAACACTTTACTTTACTTTACTTTACTTTATTTAAGCTATTAGCCAGACAAAAAATGTTAAGGAAAACATTATTTATCAATAATTATAATTATGCTTTTCACAACACCATATGAATATAAATACTGAACAGCAAATGTAATTTCTTAAATAAAACCTGTTATTTTACATAATATAAGTTTTGCTAATTGGTTTTACTGTTGAATATATTTTCTATATGGCAGGACTGCGTACTAGTGATTCTCTGCTTATGAAGAACTACAGGTTTATTCAAGTTCAACAACAGAAATTCAGTTTCAGTGGTCCCTGAAGAGATTTGTACGTGTTTCGCTGTTATTTGATATTATCATATAAATACGACCGAGTTAATAATTTAAACAATTAATTCCATAGTTTGCTTAAAATGACATGTTGATACTGAATAACAACTCTTTTAACAACGAAGAAACTAAGTCATTCATTTCTTCTTCAATGATATATTAGGCCGATTGTTCAGGACTTTGTCAAAGTTAACAATGTAAATAACTACACCGTTGTTAACTTTTACATGTGAATTATTTTATGTTAGGCTCATATATTTAAATACAACAAGTACAACTGAAAGAGTTGTCTTAAATATTGTTAGGAACGCTACAGATCACAAGTGCATCCATTGAACTGTTGTAAATACTGATTGATGATGGTGTATGCTAAAATGCACTGAAAATGTACATTGGTAATTACTGATACATAAATTTATACTACAGTAAACATCAAACATATTTGGTGTTCGAACATATTTTACTGTAGCTCCATACTACGAAAAGCAGAATTGACGGTGATACAAGGACTCATTTTCGTAGAGAGTATTTTATCGGTTTACATTATTTGGTAAAGTCGTCTATTTTCCATAGTTCGCTGATCTGCACATGCGTGGAGTAATGAATGACAGCAGAGGGTGCCATTGTCTCGGGGTAGTTGAAGCTTACGTCATAAACCCGATTTCATAATAGATGTGTGTTCAGCTATCGAATCGTATTGAAAATTATTCATTACAAATTTTAATTATTTATGTGACAATGATTAAATTAAAAATATCAATTATAATGTGAAGGCAGAGGATATTAGCAAATGGTTAAAAGAAGTACTTGAAAAACAAATGTTTTGACTATGACAAACGAAGCTATTTGCAAACTCTGTGTACCGCTATGGGCAGTCCTATGACTCCATTATATACCTCTCAATTAATGGGTAAATTATGAGAAGAACTCTTAAGTTCAGTGCCTTTGACACGGATGTGTGGTTAAGATTCCTAGATGATATATTTATGATATCAAATGGATCACTAGAGGAACTTAAATATTTTATTGATGCATTAAATAGAGATCATCCACATATAAAGTATTCACATTGCATATCAACTCAATCTGTGTCTTTTTTAGATGTATCGATACCCAAAGGCGATTCTAGTATATAATGACAAAGTGAAACATATTATGTAAGCTAATAATTATGCATATATATTTATATTTTTCTCTCTTACCATCCTATGTCTTGTAAACGGGGGATGCCATACACCAGGCTAAACGATATACAGGCGTATTATACCTGATGTTTAACTGGTCTTGGTTTCGCCCACAGTGACGTTAAATAAAATATTCCGAATAAACGATTAAAATCATTTGGCTTATTAACTCATTTTTGTTTATAATTAAAAACATTCTTTAATGATATGTTACAGTGCAAACGGCATAGGGTAACCAGGCTTCAAAATCTATAGTCAATAGCTAGACAAAATGACATGCTTATTTGTACATCGAATACCTAAACATGAAATTTTGTTTCAGTGTAAGATCGCATTATCTTTCATCTCGTGGACACCAAAAGTTTAAATTTGGATGCGCCACTCGTGAAATATAGCTTTTGGTGCTCATTCGGTGAAATATAAAAAAACTCTATGTTAGTATTTTTTCATTTAATGTCTGCTTCATACATTTATCTCCAATAAACGTTGAAATATATTCATGAAACTTGGGTCACGTATGTCCTTATAAAGTCAACGCGTAAAATTCATGTTGGAACATACTCAATGTCAATGACAATACAAGGAGACATGACTGAAGCTTGCATGTTTAGTCCGCTGTACTTCGAGGATTTTGATAGTATAGCCACTAGCTGTGGTCAAATGTTCTTCCAATCAAAGCGGGGTGCAAAACTGCTGCAGCAACTCAGAGTTATGGTCAAGGTTACCCTACCGGATGTAAGATTTAAGCACTGTACTCTATATCTTCTAATCTCTTGGAAATATGTCGACACATATTTAACCCATTTAAGACAACATGAAAGCTATTATATATATATGCGGTAACAAGCGTATTGAAACAATATTTTCGACTAGTGTTATACATTTACTGACCTGTGTAGATTTGGCTTAGCTTCAAGTCATTACATTAGACTAATGCGATGTGCATGTACATGCTTGTCCATGTCCATTTGGTTTGAATGCAAGGGATTACTATCGGTAAATGTGCGTCAATATTCAGCACAGAAGTGACAAACAATTTCAAGAGACAGTAACGAAAAAATTATTTCAGATTATGTTCAAGAATAAAAATAAATTGTTGTTTCCGATTCATCAAAATCCAACTAATATGTTTCCATTTAATAGTAGCATATATGAGGAGATTTTCATAGTAAATGCAATGTGCTAAGTATGTGGTAATAACAAGAGAGGATCAGTTATAACAACATGTTAACATGAAGACAATATTTATTTCAAACCAAACAAGGGTTAAGAAGGGATAACTAGACAACAATGGATCCAATAATTATAATCATTTTGCAGTGCACAATATTACATTCTCATATATTAATGCTATCAGTTTTATCAAATTTATTTTAAAAGTTTACGAGTAAGGGTTTGTGCGACTTTTTAACATAAAAGTAAAAGCATAAGGGAGATAATCTCAACATAATGTACAAGAGTGTCCTCATCTTCACATTGCTTTCTATGTATGTATGTATACTTTTTTTTATTTTAGTTTTTTTCAATAGTTTTTAAGTTATGTTTTGTACATTTTATTATTTTTAATGAAGAACAAAGAACAAGAAAAGATAACTCTGCAATAATGAGACCCTTTCACTGTGAACATCTTCTCCCTGTCATTTATCAATGTCCAAAGTTCGAACAGTACAATGGTTTATGTGTTATGCCTCAGAGAAGCTTTGTTTTAAAGAAAACAAATCCCGGGGGGGGGGGGCGAGTCGGGGGGGGGGGGGGTACATTTGATATAAAGCGACCATGATTAAAATGTTTGTGATACATGCGACAAAGAGTTATATTTTTTACCGGCGAGCAAAATTATCATCAATACATGTTTAAAGTTTCAACGTATTCACTCTAAACCTTTGAAACATTTTTGAATAATGCCTTGGACAAATTTTGCTATTGCTAATGGACAAGGGACATTATTTTGGAACAGACTTATAACTCTTGCAAGGTGCAAATCGTCACACTTTTCAATGGTCAGTTTGAATAAGTTTTAGGGCTGCTTCAGCCAAATTCTGTTGAAATAAAAAGGATAACAAAAATAAAAAGAATACTGACATAAATGCACGTCTATCAATCAAAGGGGATAAAAAGGTATCAAGAAAGTATAGTTGAACATATAGCATTATTGAGTATTGCGTACCGCTCAAGTGTTGCAAGTCATGTGAACAGTGCTAGAAAATATACCAACGAAAGATGAGTCAAGTCCAAAAAAGCGCCAATTAAGCAAAATTTAATACATTCTTTACTGCAAATTATTCACGTTTAAAATCTCTGAAACTAATGAATAATTATTTAAAGAAAAACTTATTTATTTTTATGTTTGCAATGTCTATAAAAACGCGATGTTCTTTTCAACTATTTGACATCAACTGTGACTTCAAATCACCTGGCGTCGCGAGCTCAATAAACAACGACGTGCATGCGTTTTGTGAAATGTAAAACACGTCTAAAGTCAAAGCATGCAAGAATATAAGTATCTTCCATGGCTGAGAGTGTAAGATAGGTTCATCCCGACCCGAGCGTAGGGTGTTTTGTGGAAACGAGGTTTACCATTGGGATGATTTTAGGTCGGGATGAACCTATATCTTACACAAGCGGCTATGGTAGATGTTTTTTTCTCCACCACAGTTAAACAAAATTAAGTAAAAATGATTTTTTTGCTGGAACTCTTTTGTGCGTAGTAAAAATAAATGCGTATGGATATGTGATAATTCATGGTTGTAATGGATATGTCAATAGTCAAATCGGTCTTTAAATAGTTCTGAGGAGAGTGACGCATTATTTCTTGAAAGGTGCGTGAAAAGTTTTTATGGTGACATTTAAACGAGAAATAATTAATTAGCATTCTAAATATTACCTCAAGGCAAGGTTTCTATGATGCTACCGACGACAGTCTTCAACAGGGTAGGTAATTACTATGTGATGACCATAAAAAAGGAGTTCCATACGGGTACTTGTTTTATCTCTGCCCGTGGGCAAGATAAGAATTTCTAGCGTGGTTAATTTTTGGACCTACTTATCTGAGGTGGGAGAAAAAATTTATAAAACATGTTTTTCCGGCACGGATGGGAAATAAGACCTTCGGGAACGCTGCGTAGCCGATAATTCGGCAAGCATCGTTAACGGCAACCGCGCCGTCGGATTATCTTCGTAGTGGAAACACATGGAAAAAAACCCATATACGATTATATTTCAACCAGGCTATATACATAAACATAATTATCCCAACTATATCAGTGTGTGTATATCACATGATAAATTACATTTTTACCGGAGTTTGATTAGGTGATTAGTTTTCCTAAACACTTTGATGAACTTGTTTTAAACTAATATGTTTTGATAGTGCTCCATAAAGGCGGCGGTTTTGTTGAAAGGCTTGACGAAGTGTTTCCTGAAACTTAACTATCAAACTCTAGTAAAAAAATCGAAGGCGGGGCTCTGTAAGTGGCGTAGACTTCGTAATGTTTCATTTAAAGTGGTGAAGAAATAGTAAATTTATCTTTGTTTAAAGTCTTCATTCAAAGCAAAATATTGTCCTCCGCCGTTACATTTCTGACGGAATTTATACGTGGTATACACAAACGGTATATGATCAATTCCACTCTGAGGAGGTGTAGTCTTGGCTCCAGTTATCGGGGACTATATCCTTGAAGTCAATCAGCTTGAAGTAGTCCAGCCTGTTGCTGAAATATTGAAATTGATAATTAATTAAACATGCTATTCTATCTTATAGTTTCATATACCCTATTATGGATAGTGCATACTTGTATGTTTTAATTTAATTGTATTGAAAACATAAACAACTATTTCTGTTTCCGTTTATTTACGAGTGTTCGTTGAAATTATTTTATCATGAATGTTTCACGCGTATGAATCTGAGTGGAATTTGTTTCGTGTCTTCGTGCTAGTGTGTGATTTGTATTTGTTATGAATAATTATGTGAAAACTACAGAAACAAGCTATGTAGCCAAACACAATGTTGTAAGTAAGTAACGTTATTAACGTAGCTTAATGTGTTATATTAGGGAAAATAAAGTTATAATCATTGTTTCCATTATTTTTAATCATTATTTTATTATTAATCTTCTTCTTCTTCTTCTCTTCTTCTTCTCTTCTTCTTCTTCTTGTTATTATAAGTAGTAGTAGTAATAGTAGTAATAATAATAGTAGTAGTAATAGTAGTAGTAGTAGTAGTAGTAGTAGTAGTAGAAGTAGCATCATCATCATCATCATCATCATCATCCATCATCATCATCCATCATCATCAGCATTATGACTTTATCATTATTATTATTTTTATTGTTATTATCACCATTATTATCATTATTATTATTATTATTATTATTATTATTATTATTATTATTATTATTATTATTATTATTATTAATTTATTTCACATTCAGAATTGAGAGAAATAAAGAGATACATCAGGGAAAAGGATGTTGACAAATGGAAAAAGAAAGACAGAAGTAAAAGTTTAAAAAAAAATATGTAAAGATATCTTCTAGGATGGAAGGTAATGAAGGAGTCCGATCCACAAATGTGTCAGTTTTAGGTGACGGATAACTCCATGTTATTTCGATAATCAATTATCGAAAATAGTCATGTAAAACAATAATTTGAAACTTTTGGACCAAGTTTTCTTGAAGTTCAAATCTTGCAAAATCGATAATTTTAACGTCCGATCTCAGTTGAAATGAAGGGAAAATATTAAAGGTGTTATATCTATGTGAATTATGTATTTTCGGTCGTTTCTTTGCCGTAATAATAATAATCAGCAAGCATATATCTTTCAAACGAATTTTCCAATTTGTATGGAGTCACCTGACATCAAAATTGAATGTTAAGGTTCATGGAGCTATCAGGCCCCAATTTTTCGATAATCTTAAATCCCTTATAACAGGATAAAGCTGAGCACACTGTTTTTGATGTGGTATAAATTGTCGAGTACTTTCTTGTTAAGGATTCAAAGAAGTAATTAAATTATAGTTGAAATCAATCAGAAAAACTACTTATTGTTTTATAAAATCTAATTTAAGTAATTATTTTTTATAAATGGAATAAGATACTTAAGCGAGATTTGCTTTAGAATTTTTGAGAAATTGGGGCGAGAAAATAGCTTATTTTTGGGTCGGATACCTTGAATAAATGAGCGAGTGGTATGGGTAAAAATAAGTTTAAGGGAAATGAACTTCAGCTTGAGTAAAAAAAACATAATGAGGGACAGGGATAGAAAGAACATGGAAGAGTAGTTGAGAGAGAGAGAGGAGCGAGGGAGCGAGAGAGAGAGAGAGAGAGAGAGAGAGAGAAAGAAAGTGAGAAAGAGAGAGAGAGAGAGAGAGAGAGAGAGAAGGGGCGAGAGAGCAAGGGAGCGCGAGATAGAGGGACCGAGAGAGCAAGGGAGCGCGCGCGCGAGAGAGAGAGACAGAGAGAGAGAGAGGGGGGGGGAGCGAGCGAGGGAGCGAGAGAGAGAGAGAGGAGCGAGGGAGCGAGAGAGAGGGAAAGGTCTAAGAGCAAACATTTCACGAAAATGAAGGGTCGTTTGAAGAAAAGGCAAAGAAGAACAGAGATGTATGCGATAAGTTACAGCTAATGATTTGAGAACGAGAGAAAGAGAGAGATTGAGAGAGGGGGGAGAGAGAGCGAGAGAGAGAAGGGGCGAGAGAGCAAGGGAGCGCGAGATAGAGGGATCGAGAGAGCAAGGGAGCGCGCGCGAGAGAGAGAGAAGGAGAGAGAGAGAGAGAAGGAGCGAGGGAGCGAGAGAGAGGGAAAGGTCTAAGAGAAAACATTTCACGGAAATGAAGGGACGTTTGAAGAAAAGGCAAAGAAGAACAGAGATGTATGCGATAAGTGACAGCTAATGTTTTGATAACGTAATGATTTCATAAGAAACGGGAAAGGATGGAGAGAACGAGGCAAAACTTCAGATCTCGTAATAAACCGTAGTAAAGACGACCACACACACCAAGTACGTGAATGGCTTTGAAAGCCAGTTGATACATATCTTGTACCAAACATGGTAACACGTACTAGCGTATAGGCGAAAACATGAATATTATGTAATCGAGCAACAGCATCGTTAGTTACCATTCAAATTCAAGTGGTTTGATCCCTTGGGATATGTGTGTCTTGGGATTTAAATACTATTAGAACATTTCTTGATTCATCTCTTGCTGTTTAAACATGCTTAAATAAACGATCGTTGTGTTTATGGATCCAGGAATCGACGTAAGAGAGGGCGTAACTTAAGGGAGTGCGCATCCCCCCCCTCCCCGTTAAGTGATTTATTTAGAAACTCGTGCATGCGCAGTGCGTAAGATAAAAAACATTTGCGAGGCAATCCAAGCTGAACACTAAGAAAGTCAGCATTTAATTTTAGTCTGCCGACCTAATCGTTTTGGAGACCAAAACATAAACACTTACTATTACATAATGCATACTTAAAGGAATCACAAATGCCAACGAAATCAAACTGTTGTACAAAAACAAAACATACTAGATTGGGTCTGTGTATTTTCCGGCTGGTACTGGATACAAGGATTCGTATTTCCGTTCTTGGTCTGAACCGTGCGTGCCGTATGCGTTAAACCTGGATACTTTTGGCGGGAAATACTCGCCGGGAATATGAGCCACGCCGTGCCACATGGGTCCCGAGATCGTTGCAGTGTAGTTCATAGGCAGTTGGTCCTGCAATTATTTTTTTATCAGATTGGTTATTGGTTCGAGTTAATATTTAGTTAGTATTACACTCTCACAGATTGAAGGTTTTGACAACATTTTTTTTGGTCTTGAAACGTGCCAATTTCGGCGAAAACCCATGGAAACCAGTTATACAAGACTGCTGACAAAAAAATAGATCGCAGATTTTTATATTTAAGTTCAAAACAAGTTTTATGCATTTTTCTTAAACCGTTGTATCGGTTTAAGCCATAAAACATTTTTTTCGAACGGAAATATGAAAATTTGCGATCTGATTTTTTGTCAGCAATTTTGTTTTAATTGATTTGCAGATATTTACGCAATAATTTGCTCTTTCCAAGACAAAGATAGTTGTAAAAATGGTATATCTGTGTGAGTGCAGCTTTAACGGGACTTAATCATGGTCATTTTAAAACTGATATTGTTTCAGGCAAAACCAAACATATTCGCAATAAATTTTATTTATAATTGTAAACTGACTTTAAATCAAGTCTAGTCAAATTTCTTTTATTTAACTCATTCCAATACAAACATGGAGGGAAAATGAGTAAATACCATATGATAAATATCATAGAAGCGAACGAGTGGAATGCATACAGATATAGGTTTAATTTCTTCCATTACTTTTTTGTGACAATATATTTTATAGATTTTCCAATATAATCAATTTGTTTACATTCTTATCACGTACATAGATAAATAAATGGAGAGTCAATAAAATATCATAATTCGATGAAGGTCAGAACAAAGTGAGACAATGAAATGTTTTGTAGAAACGTTTTGATAAACCTAGTTCTGCTGAGAAATGTTAGTTTTTCCAACGAAATGGCTAGGGTCATTCAAGCCGAGATTTTTTTGAAACTGCTCCTAGGCTTGATCGACCCTAGCTATTCTCATCTATTGAAATGAACGTCAAAATTAGCCGATGTAAAAACAGGATATTTGAAGAATGGAAATTGTACCGTATAATGCCAAAAGCACGTGAGAAAAAGGTCTGTAAATTAATTTCCAGTCACTCGTTTTTTTTCCACAGCAAATGCCATTCAAAACCAATTTGTTCTGTCTCAGTTTACGTTTTGACTTCATACTAATCAAATCCTTTATTATTTCACAACATAATTTTCAAAACCAGTTCAAATCATCGACAAATGACAAAACATATGTATTATACAGGATAATACATGGTTGACCATGACTTTTGGTTGATAATTGCCCCAATGAGGATAATTACCCTCGGAGAAAACATTCTTCCCACAACGGCAATTATCAACAAAGAGCCATGGCCCATCATGTATTATTCTTAAATTTACAAACCACCGGTCAAAAATACATCACATACAACGTGAACGAAACAAAACATTAGTAATTAATTGATACATGCACAGTATATCTATCAAAACATGATTACTTCCCTTTGAGTATTACTACTTATTTTCGATAGGAGAATGTATACATAATACTGTAAGCTAGTTTGCGTAGTTTCAAAGTTTATTGTACACTCTGCACATATAATACATATGATTCGAGGTTAACAACAAATAAACATACAAAAATTAAATCGGTCAAGCTGTCTAAGTACTAAGAAAAAGAACACTATTATCAATCTTCTAGAGTAAACTAAGACAAATATAATAAATATATTTATACAAATTTGTAACAATTAATAGATAAACTGAGGTAAGTGCTAATAAGCCTAGTGTTTTTCTAAAATAATCCAGTATAATCTTAAAAACTTCGCTATATTTATTTATTTCTTTTTTTTTGATTTCCTGTTTCATTTATCAACTTTTTATACATAATTGTGTTACTGTTATCACCTTTAATATACGTTAGCAGTCGTTTTCTTGCATCAACAAAGTGAATAAATTTTTAAAAAAAGTCGATTGATCTGTGTATACTAAGGTGTAAACATATTCTAGTTCCGTACCATTAGAATGCCAATTGAATAAAGTCCGCGTTTGTATATAATTGGAGACACAATATTTTGTGATGTGTTGAAACTGTTCCAATGCTTCTTCCGTTGTTAATTTCAGGTGTGTATTCAAGACACGTTTATTCCAGAAGAAAGGACTAACTGGCAAATACTTTATGTTCACAACTTCAAAATCTGGATTTTCATGAAAAATGTGGCGTCCTGTAAGTTTTAGAAATGTTCTCTCATACCTCTGACAACAGACCTTATTCGCCGTTTACCCCCATGTTCTACCAATTGGCACTACAATGTTAAACGCGTTGAGGATTTACATCACAAAATAAAATTATGTTGCTCCAAGGATTCCATTTTCAACATATAAAAAACCCATGTTGCTCGAATGATACCCCTTTGTATATTTTCAAAAGAAAATTTAGCTTCAAATGAAAGAATTTCGAATGCTGTCATTATTAATTTAAGTTAAATATGTGGATTACCTTTTCGTTACTGAGCAGTAAAAGGTGCACACCGTACCTGCAAGATAAATATTAACATTTAAACTGTTGTAGCTAGGCTTGCGTATAGATAACAACTGGTCAACGATAGCTAAGCTTGAGTATGGATAACAACTAACCAACAATAGCTAGGTTCGAGTATGGATACTAACTGGCTAGCAATAGCTAGGCTTGATTATGGATAAAAATTGCCACCTACATCTAGGCTTGAGTATGGATAACAACTGGCTAACGATAGCTAAGCTTGTGTATGGATTCAATCCAATCCAATTCAATTCAATATCTTTATTTCCTCCTTGTAGGAGATATGCATTTTATATACAAATAGAAAAGTCAGTATTCAAAATTCTAATGGAGCATTACAAATATGTACAACATGTGCCCAATTAGGGCGGTTAGTCTACCATATGTACTCTTCATTGAGTCATATATGTGTCACATTCAACTTAAACACAATGAACACATTCGGAGATGTACTGAAATGATACAAGTAATAATGTCGTGTTCACGTCATCTACAAGTAATGGCTGTAGCGGAGCACCCATGAGCCTTAACGCAAACATAGTTTGGCTCAAGTTCAATCCCATTAAGTTCTGACCTACAATAGCTAGAATAAAGTATGGATACCAACTGACCTACAGTAGCTAGAATATAGTATGGATAACAACTGACCAACAACAGCTAGAATAAAGTATGGATAACAACTGACCTACAGTAGCTAGAATATAGTATGGATAACAACTGACCTACAGTAGCTAGAATATAGTATGGATAACAACTGACCAACAACAGCTACAATATAGTAAGGATAACAACTGACCAACAACAGTTAGAATAAAGTATGGATACCAACTGACCTACAGTAGCTAGAATATAGTATGAATAACAACTAACCAACAGCAGCTAGAATATAGTATGGATGACAACTGACCTACAGTAGCTAGAATATAGTATGGATAACAATTGACAAACAGCAGCTAGAATATAGTATGGATAACAACTGACCTACAGTAGCTAGAATATAGTATGGATAACAACTGACAAACAACAGCTAGAATAAAGTATGGATACCAACTGACCAACAACAGCAAGAATATAGTATGGATACCAACTGACCAACAACAGCTAGAATATAGTATGGATACCGACTGACCAACAACAGCAAGAATATAGTATGGATACCGACTGACCAACAACAGCTAGAATATAGTATGGATAACAACTGACAAACAACAGCTAGAATAAAGTATGGATACCGACTGACCAACAACAGCAAGAATAAAGTATGGATAACAACTGACCTACAGTAGCTAGAATATAGTATGGATAACAACTGACCAACAACAGCTGAATATAGTATGGATACCAACTGACCTACAATAGCTAGGATATAGTATGGATAACAAATGACCAACAACAGCTAGAATAAAGTATGGATACCAACTGACCTACAGTAGCTAGAATATAGTATGGATAACAACTGACCAACAACAGCTAGAATATAGTATAGATAACAACTGACCAACAACAGTTAGAATAAAGTATGGATACCAACTGACCTACAGTAGCTAGAAAATAGTATGGATAACAACTGACCAACAACAGCTAGAATAAAGTATGGATACCAACTGACCAACAACAGCAAGAATAAAGTATGGATACCATCTGACCTACAGTAGCTAGAAAATAGTATGGATAACAACTGACCAACAACAGCTAGAATAAAGTATGGATACCAACTGACCAACAACAGTTAGAATAAAGTATGGATACCAACTGACCTACAGTAGCTAGAATATAGTATGGATAACAACTGACCAACAACAGCTAGAATATAGTATGGATAACAACTGACCAACAACAGCTAGAATAAAGTATTGATACCAACTGACCAACAACAGCAAGAATATAGTATGGATGACAACTGACCTACAGTAGCTAGAATATAGTATGGATAACAACTGACAAACAACAGCTAGAATAAAGTATGGATACCAACTGACCAACAACAGCTAGAATAAAGTATGGATAACAACTGACCAACAACAGCTAGAATATAGTATGGATAACAACTGACCTACAGTAGCTAGAATATAGTATGGATAACAACTGACCAACAGCAGCTAGAATAGATTATGGATACCAACTGACCTACAGTAGCTAGAATAAAGTATGGATAACAACTGACCTACAGTAGCTAGAATAGAGTATGGATAACAACTGAACAACAACAGCTAGAATAAAGTATGGATACCAACTGACCTACAATAGCTAGAATATAGTATGGATAACAACTGACCTACAATAGCTAGAATATAGTATGGATACCAACTGACCTACAATAGCTAGAATATAGTATGGATACCAACTGACCTACAATAGCTAGAATATAGTATGGATAACAACTGACCAACAACAGCTAGAATAAAGGATGGATACCAACTGACCTACAATAGCTAGAATATAGTATGGATAACAACTGACCTACAGTAGCTAGAATAGAGTATGATAACAACTGACCAACAACAGCTAGAATAAAGTACGGATACCAACTGACCTACAATAGCTAGAATATAGTATGGATAACAACTGACCTACAGTAGCTAGAATAAAGTATGGATACCAACTGACCAACAATAGCTAGGATATAGTATGGATAACAACTGACCAACAACAGCTAGAATAAAGTATGGATACCAACTGACCTACAGTAGCTAGAATATAGTATGGATAACAACTGACCAACAACAGCTAGAATATAGTATAGATAACAACTGACCAACAACAGTTAGAATAAAGTATGGATACCAACTGACCTACAGTAGCTAGAAAATAGTATGGATAACAACTGACCAACAACAGCTAGAATAAAGTATGGATACCAACTGACCAACAACAGCAAGAATAAAGTATGGATACCATCTGACCTACAGTAGCTAGAAAATAGTATGGATAACAACTGACCAACAACAGCTAGAATAAAGTATGGATACCAACTGACCAACAACAGTTAGAATAAAGTATGGATACCAACTGACCTACAGTAGCTAGAATATAGTATGGATAACAACTGACCAACAACAGCTAGAATATAGTATGGATAACAACTGACCAACAACAGCTAGAATAAAGTATGGATACCAACTGACCAACAACAGCAAGAATATAGTATGGATGACAACTGACCTACAGTAGCTAGAATATAGTATGGATAACAACTGACAAACAACAGCACGAATAAAGTATGGATACCAACTGACCAACAACAGCTAGAATAAAGTATGGATAACAACTGACCAACAACAGCTAGAATATAGTATGGATAACAACTGACCTACAGTAGCTAGAATATAGTATGGATAACAACTGACCAACAGCAGCTAGAATAGATTATGGATACCAACTGACCTACAGTAGCTAGAATATAGTATGGATAACAACTGACCTACAGTAGCTAGAATAGAGTATGGATAACAACTGACCAACAACAGCTAGAATAAAGTATGGATACCAACTGACCTACAATAGCTAGAATATAGTATGGATAACAACTGACCTACAATAGCTAGAATATAGTATGGATACCAACTGACCTACAATAGCTAGAATATAGTATGGATACCAACTGACCTACAATAGCTAGAATATAGTATGGATAACAACTGACCAACAACAGCTAGAATAAAGGATGGATACCAACTGACCTACAATAGCTAGAATATAGTATGGATAACAACTGACCTACAGTAGCTAGAATAGAGTATGATAACAACTGACCAACAACAGCTAGAATAAAGTACGGATACCAACTGACCTACAATAGCTAGAATATAGTATGGATAACAACTGACCTACAGTAGCTAGAATAAAGTATGGATACCAACTGACCAACAATAGCTAGGATATAGTATGGATAACAACTGACCAACAACAGCTAGAATAAAGTATGGATACCAACTGACCTACAGTAGCTAGAATATAGTATGGATAACAACTGACAGACAACAGCTAGAATAATGTATGGATATCAACTGACCAACAACAACTAGAATATAGTATGGATAACAACTGACCAACAACAGCTAGGATATATTATGGATAGCATCTGACCAATAACAGCTAGAATAGAGTATGGATAACAACTGGCCAACAATAGCTAGAATATAGTATGGATAACATCTGACCAACAACAGCTAGAATATAGTATGGATAACAACTGACCTACAACAGCTGGAATAAAGTATGGATAACAACTGACCAACAACAGCTAGAATAGAGTATGGATAACAACTGACCAACAATAGCTAGAATAGAGTATGGATAACAACTGGCCAACAATAGCTAGAATATAGTATGGATAACAACTGACCTACAACAGCTAGAATAGAGTATGGATAACAACTGGCCAATAATAGCTAGAATATAGTATGGATAACATCTGACCAACAACAGCTAGAATATAGTATGGATAACAACTGACATACAACAGCTGGAATAAAGTATGGATAACAACTGACCAACAACAGCTAGAATAGAGTATGGATAACAACTGGCCAACAATAGCTAGAATAGAGTATGGATAACGACTGACCAACAACAGCTGGAATAAAGTATGGATAACAACTGACCTACAACAGCTAGAATAGAGTATGGATAATAAATGGCCAACAACAGCTAGAATATAGTATGCATAACAACTGACCAACAACAGCTGGAATAGAGTATGGATAACATCTGACCAACAACAGCTAGAATATAGTATGGATAACAACTGACCTACAACAGCTGGAATAAAGTATGGATAACAACTGACCAACAACAGCTAGAATATAGTATGGATAACAACTGACCTACAACAGCTAGAATATAGTATGGATAACAACTGACCAACAACAGCTAGAATAGAGTATGGATAGCAACTGACCAACAATAGCTAGAATAGAGTATGGATAAAAACTGGCCAACAATAGCTAGAATATAGTATGGATAACAACTGACCTACAACAGCTAGAATATAGTATGGATAACAACTGGCCAACAATGGCTAGGCTTTAGTGTTAAATAAAACTGGCAAACTATATCTAGGCTTGCGTATATTCAACTGGCCAAGAACAGCTAGGCTAAATTATTGATACCACCTGACTATTAATAGCTAGGCTAAATTATTGATAACACCTGACCATCGATAGCTAAGCTAAAGTATGGATAGAAACGACCAAAAACAAGTTAATATCATATATTGTAAAACTTTAGAAAATGTAATTCTATGATACTCATTATGTTTTGTTTACTTTCAATCCTTTGGACTTATAGAATATCAAGATAGTCGTGGATCAATTAATGCACACCCAAAAACAGACGTAAACATGTTGTGTTACTAAAGTTAACAACGCTGTTAACGTCATAAAAGACACGTTTTTAATGGCCTAAATATAATTAAGGGTGAACTAATATGTTTAAAATTTGCCGTCCATCTGTGTAATCAAGCATTTGATCAATGCACGTCTAGTGAAAGGCAGAAGGACTTCATGATTATCCTTTCTGTTTGAATGGGGTGTCAGCCACATTGATGTCACTTCTTTCATCGACGTCATATTTATATTACCGCGATAAATCATCATTTGACTAAACACAAGCGTATTGATACAGATGATTTGAGTCCGATGACAGTATAATGACTTCTGCAGGTGCTACAAAGTATATATTTTATATATAAAGCACATACAAGTAGTAAATCTAAATACAGTGTAAATTTAAAGGGTGCAAACTAGATATGGAATTCAAGGGTTTTCCAAAGATATTTCATGCATGAGAATAAAAGGTTTTGGATAATTGACAATTTCGAAATCTATATATAGATTAAAATTAAAGAGGGATATACAATAGATATTGACTACCAGTGTATTCCAAAGATACTCGGAATATAAATGCAATATTAAGGACATGCTTTCATCTAAGGAATGGCAATCGGAGATAGCGCGTTTCATGGAATTTGCTCGCGTGCCCTACTGCGTTCATACCGCATAGACGCAAAACAAAATGCTATCAATCCTGAAATTACACCATCATAACGCTACAACTATGATATGATAAATAAAAGCGGTATAATAAAACTAATTTTACTATCATAATGATTTTATTGCAATTTATTCCTGTTTTCCTTTAACAAAAAATGTCTACAAAACCAAATATCGGTGGGTTAATTTTATAAAAGATATTCAAACCTAACAATTTGTTGCTTCAAAATGATAATTTAATAGAATCATTATTGTTGGTATGATGGGTGGATTACCTCAAGCTGTACATATCTGAAATAAAAAAAACAACAATTGAAGACTTGAGACTCTAAGACTCACGGTGAGAGGATCGTATTCAACAAGTGGTTTTCGTCATTCAGAAAGAACACCTCCACCGCTGTAAGCAAAAACAGATATTAAAAAAAAATCCCATTTATCACCGGCGCAGTAAGAAATTAAATTCTCAATTACATTCTGAAGAGAAATTCACATAAAATTGTCACTTTAAACGATTAGTTTGTTCGTTGAAATATGTCAGGAAAGAAGAGAACATTGTACGGTTAGCGCAGTGGTTAGCGCACTCGTTTCTCACCAAGGTATCACAGGTTAGATTCCCTGTCTGGGCGCATATGTGATTTAGTCTTATCGTCATTAAGCCGGAAATGTAGGCTTTCTCCAGGTTCTCCGGTTTTCAACACAACACAAGATCACACTCTCGCGTAGTATCGTGCCAACGAGAGTGAGTAATACAATGTTATGATATCTTTCAAAATCGTTGTAAACGAAGAGAAGATGTCCAAAATGGAAAAAAAGTTAAAGTTCTCTGTAAAATAAACAAGTGTTGTTAATTGTTGATAAATATTGGGACAAGTGTGGGGTTATGGTCATACAAAATAGTTCAAGCCCCCAGTAGATTCGTGTACTAGCAAACGCGTGTTTCACAGACCGTTCCCAGGCGGAAGTCCCATCATTTATTGGTAAATCTATTTTGATGTGTTTGTAGTCTGTTTGTGGTGTTTGTTTTTGTGTATGTGGTGTTCGTATTTATGTTTGTGGTGTTCGTATTTATGTCTGTGGTGTTCGTATTTATGTATGTGGTGTTCGTATTTATGTTTGTGGTGTTCGTATTTATGTTTGTGGTGTTCGTATTTATGTTTGTTGTGTTCGTATTTATGGTTGTGGTGTTCGTATTTATGTATGTGGTGTTTATACGTCTGTATTCCTTTTTCATTTAAGGAATGGATTGCGGGATTGATGTCATTATCGGGGTATGAACGCAATTGGGCTGGTCAAAGTGCGTGGAATCCGAATAACTCCGTACGTACTTTGACCAGCCAAATTGCGTTCATACCCCCGATAATGACATCAATCCCGCAGTTCATTACTTATATTTACACCAATAGTGCATTATTTTATTCAAGAATTGTTAAAAAATACTTTATTTCATTTAAGAATACCTTTTAGTAATCCATTCTGTAACCCGACTGTAACCGGAAACGTTTTTTTAAATGACGTCACGATAACACGTGAAAAGATCAAGCTCTTGAAATCACTTTTAAACGTAAAATTGAGAAACCCATGGCAACGATACATTTGACATATCATAATTTAACACTTTCTAAATTGTCTACTTATATTTAACTGCACGTACTTACACAGTACTAACAATAACAAGATCGCGAAAAATGCATGTACAGTCGAAACTCGTTGGCTCGATATCCTCGTTGGCTCGAACCAAATTAAAAGGACCGATTTTTATTTACTCTTTGTTCATATAAATTTCGATCGGATGGCTCGATATCTTAAGGGTCGATATTTCTCCACGCTCGAAGTGGTTTTCGCGGTCCACACAAGAATTTCACACTTTGATTTGGTTGCTTGGGTCGATGTCATTTTCGCGGGTTCAGTTAAGAATCTCACGCCTTGATTTGTTTGATTGGCTTCATTTAGCACAAGGCGCTAATCGATTAAAATTGCTTGACTCATATTATAATTATTATCGAATTTAAATGGTTTAACAGTTTGAATAAACATGCCATCACTTTAAGTTATGTCTCTAATTGTTATCCATCCCTAAATTACTATGCATTTTGATATAACTTTTAAGCTATGTTTGTGTTACCCACTCTTTACAATTGCTTGTTTTCGCATAAATGTATTTTTATTATAAATAAAAAATAAAATGATATTTTCCAATAATCGAATAAGTAATATTACGAAATTTAGGGTGCGTAACCATGCCCAATAAATACTCTTCCTTCTCTTGCGGAGATAGCGTAGCCAATAACAAACGAGGTAAATAAGAATTTATGTAACAAATGAAAAAATAACATTCTGTAAGCAATCCCGCTTGGCTCGATATTCTCGAGGCTCGAAGTACTTTGGCCGGTCCCTAGAATATCGAGCCATCGAGTTTCGACTGTATATTGTTATGCGATGAATTGCGATCCGAAGATGTTGCGTTCATCGATTGATAAATTCAATTGCCGAAAGGCGGTTCATTTAGGGAATGGAAGTTGAGGTGTAAATATTGTCGTTTAGGTCATTGCCTTGTGACTCTAAACAAGGTTTAATTTTGAATTTTCGACAACTGGGGTGTCCCTATAGTTTCATTGTATTATTGTGCTGTTCTACCTTCGTAATTCCAAAGACCATAATATGGTTCACCGACTGTAGAATTTGGGGGCCTCTCTGAGTCGTTGAAAAAGGGACCGGAAGCTGACAACATCACGTGACCGGTGGATTCAACTGGCCCCACGGTGATCTTGATGGGGTCGTGGTTAATTGGTTGCCCGTCCCACGTGGTTTGTATGTTGTAGGTACGGATAATCTTCTGAAAAAAAGTAATACTTTTATTGTATCAGGAATAACTTGCCGGATGATTTAGTTTCAAATTTGTCAATATTTATGGTAAGACTTGTTTCTTAATGTGGGGATTTTCGATTCCATGTTATTTATTTCGTACTATTCCAAAATAGAAAAGTATCGACCTTTTAGGTGTTTTTTTCAGGGTTTAATTTCATTTTTATTGTTTTGACACGTCAGATGTTTGTGTTTGAGTATTATTAATTGTTTATTTGTTCATCATTTTCATTAATGTTAATGTTACATGGGCTACAAAAAAGGCTCATTTGTGGAAAAGGTGACCTTTTAATTCAAGTGAAGCACTTTTCTATATGAAAAAATGTCCCCCTGGTATACAAAAGCATCAACCATACCTATGAACATTGTAAGATATGTGTATCGTTAACGATTAAGAAATTAATTATTCAAGCTTAATTTCATAATAAGTATGCCATTTATTACACTTCTCTGTTGACAATGTTTTGCTCTGTGATATACACTTCTTATATTTTTTACAGTTTTTATGAGATATCTTATGAATATGAATACCTTAATATCACAATGGTTACATTCTAATATTGCACATGACCATTTTTTTATAATCATGTTCATTTCATGTGTACTTTTCTTGACGTTTTCATATTACAGAATGTAATAAAATGTCTTTTACATCGGGTAAGTCAACATTAGAATTATAAATGAGACACCTTCAGCTCGTTATTTAAAAATCATGCAGGAAAAGCTCCATTTCGCCGGACAATTTTAGTTCGAAAAATTAATTAAAACAACATTAAATCGGCTAGCCATCTAATGGTCCATTTATATACATATATCTGATGAATAAATTCTTTAAACAACTGACAGTGAACAACAGTTCTAATGAAGTGGAACAACTGTTTACTTCATCGTTCAAACGTGTATTATGAACTTACGGGTTACCATTCCATTGTCCTGTTTCAACTGCTATATACAAATATATGTAGACAAATGAGAAGGGAACACATCCCAGGAAACATAATATTATATAAAATTAAGCAGCTTCAAGCGGAAATCGAATCAGTATCTCTGATTCATCGCTTGCTGTAACAGCATCATTTTCACTAATAATTGAACATATAAAAGACTAAATAAACTTTTGTTTAAGGCTTGTTACATCAATTGACGTTCTATAAGATCACGACTACTATAACGGTTAACACGGTCGAGATAATCTTTATGTTTCAATCTTTCTTTTTTTCTTTATAAACATTTGGCTTCAACAGTCATGCTAATAAATTTCATTTAAAGCATTTAATCAATTATATCTTTGTATATAAAAAACTAGTAAAGTAATGTAATACAAGGTCCTGAAACATTCTAAAAAGGCCAGTTGTACTGTAAATGTTACAGTACTTCCTGCGCCAAAGGTTGTATATGTTATATGTTTATACGTATATGAACAGCATAGCACAAAACAGAACAGACAGTTTATTCGACTTCTACAAGGGTACATCGTCATAATACATATAATTATTTATATATATGTCACGTATCTAAAGTTAAATATATATTACAATAAAAGAAAAACGAAGAAATAATAATTAGTTAATTTAAATTGAAAACAAGATGATTACTATGTTAGGGAAATTATAATATAGCTATAAAAACTGTATTATTATTATTATTATTATTATTATTATTATTATTATTATTATTATTATTATTATTATTATTAGTATAACAGACGCTTCTTTCATATATTTACAAACACTCATAATTCATTCTTATTACATGAAGTCAGCAATTCATGAAACTTAAAAACAGATGGTTTTACACTGTAATAACGTTTTATAAAGTATTTTCGTAGTTGGGAATAACATCGACAAGCACATATGAAGTGAAACTCATCTTCTAAATCTCTGTCAATACAACAAAAACATTAACGTTCATTACGATTTATGTTATAACATAAGTATCTACTTGTTTGTATTCTCAATGGGTGTGCAAGAACTCTTAGTTAAACAACGTATAAACGTACTAAATCTAAATAATGCTCGTAACCAAAACATGTTTTAAAATATCCAAAGATATCCAAAAACTTTAATTAATATTCCCATACCATTCTTGTTTAAACGTATCTATTATTCTACACTTTAATTCGATAATAAATGCAATAACATTAACAGTATTGGGATTATCAAACAATTAAGCCTTTCCGTAATTATTTAACAGTTCTTTTTACATTAGAAAACCAGTTAACACAACCTTTGTTACAGTCATAAATGGCTTGTTTATACACAGACTTTAATATAATGTTATTACTGTTGTAAATTTAAACCATTATTTAATAATTCTTACATACATATATTAATATATATGGGATATCTACCAAATTATCCATAAGCAATAGCTTTACAAGTGTTTATTTTAACTTGTAATAATCGTTTACAAAATGTTAAATGTATACTTTCTATTTCTTTCAACTTACTTAAACCCCATATTTCACAGGCATGATTCAATATTGAGCCAACAAAAGCATTATATAATTTACAAAATAGTTTATGTTTAAGGTCAATGTCTTTGCATTTATATGATAAAATATGCATGGCCTTAAGGGCTTTTCCAACCAAATGCTCTTGATTCAATGTAAAACTTCCAGTGTAATTTATCACAGTAACTAAATAGTTAAAAATATCAACTACATCGATAAAAAAGCCATTATAGGTCCAGTATCCTGACGAATTCTACCCGTTTACGAAACAACATTATTTTTGTCTTTCAAATTGATGTATTAACTTTTAAACCCCATGCATTGCAATATTAGTAAAGATTGTTCAAATTGGTTTGGATTTCTTCGAGCGATTTCCCTAAAATGGCTATATCATCTGCAAAAAGCAGCATAATCAATACAACACCATCGGAACCGGAATCAATGCTATCTTGCAAATATAAAAGTAAGTCCTCTACAGGGAAAAAAGTATCGGTGACATAATCTCCCTTGACGAAGGCCAACGGTACACTTAAATATTAAGAGTATGATATACAAACATTTTAGGCTCAGCCCACATTTTAAAAAGATGTCTAAATTTTAAAATTCTTTACAATAGTAAGTGTTTATATATACAACGTATCCTTGGCATTATAACAACTAGCTAGTGAGATTTTTTTTAAATGACAGATTTCTCACTAGTTAGTTTCTTAAACCACCCCCATCAGGGATGGCGGTATATGCTGGTTTGCTCTGAGGACTAAGCCTCAGTGCGTTTGCGTTTGCGTTTGCCTGGATTTTTTTTTTCTTGACTGAATTCTTTTTTCTTTTCTTTGTTTTCTTGTTTATAATACAACAGCGATATTCAATACAAATAAAATAAAGAAAAGTGTGTTATACATGTATATATAAGTGTCCAACTGCTGTTATTGTTGTTCTTTTTTTTTGGACTAGTATCGCTGTGTAACCAGGCAAACCAGGATGGAGAATATAACGATTCCCAGCTTAAGACTCCATCATATGGTGTTACAATATGTGAAAACGTTGCCAAGGATTGATTAAATTATGAAATAAAATAGAGATTGGTTGATCATCCAGGGTGTATTTAAAATATCGCTATTAGTATTAGACCGTTTCCGGATGGTAGTTTAATACTGGCATAAACAAAGACTTTACTAACTATAAGAAAGAAAACGATCCTTTTCAGGGCCACTGTTAAAATATTATATAATAATTTAAAATGTTATATACATTATTTACATAAAAAAGGATTCTCAGCCCGGAGGAACGGTAAATTGATAATATACAACGGCTGGCGATTTATTAAAACATATAAACAAACACCCCGACGCCCTTCTTCCCATAAATGTATGGGGTTTAATACTTGAAAAATAAAAAAAAGAATTAAATGTGAATGCTTGTGCTATTCTACAGGGGTGGCTCCGTTCAATATCTAATCAATAAAATGTTCATGTTTTATACAATACCAAAGAGCTTGAGCAATAAATGTCTCTTTAATTAAATACATAAACAAACAACTTTAATTATTCGCACTTACCAATTACATTTTTGTATCCCCCAATTATGACAGTTTGTTATATTGACACGCACGGTGTTTTGCGACAAGCCGCAAACCGTCATGAATATTTTCACACCTACGTCTCGATCTACAGTTCGACATAAAGAACTTAGGAAATGTGTGAAATTCGACCACTGGGACTGAAAAACGAGGTCGACATAGCGAACAATTCGAGATAAAAAAATCGACACAAACAGATTTATTTTATATAGAATAAGAAGGAATAAATTCGGGACCGGAAAAAAAGTCGACATAACCGGAAAGTCGACTTATCCGACGTCGACATAGCGAGGTTCGACTGTATATCTTAATCTGATTAATTTACATTTTATACCAGATGTATACAGTTTTATCCACAAATCATTGCGGTAAATCATATCGAAACACTTAAACATGTCGACATAAATAACTTATATTCTATGTTTTTAAAATAACTTATATTCAATGTTTTTATTGACATAATTTTGCACAACAGACATTAAAATATAAATTGCGTCAACTGTTGAGCAACCATTACGAAATCCGAATTGCGCATCCGAAAGAGTAGCATTAAATTCACAAAATGAGTCCATGCGCGTATTTAAAGTTATTGTAAATACCTTTGAAAAACAACTAACAAGTGTTTTTATTCCTCTACATTTATTAACATCATTAACAAAACCTTTTTATGAAGAGGAACAATAACACCTTCTGTCCACTTTTCTTGAAAGAAACCCGACAATAAAATGCTATTAAATATATCACAAAAGTAACTAGATAATATGTCAACACATTCAATAAAGCACTTATTTAAAATACAGTCGCTACCAGCCTACTTATTATGTTTAAATGCCATATTGCACTATGTACTTCAATAACAGAAATAGGTTGGTCTGACTCTAGAAATGTAGAATTATCTTCATTAAAATCATGACTTGAACTAAATTGTTCTGCCTCATCGTTATTGCAATCAAACGTAATTGTTTTAAAGTCGACCAATGAAAAATTACAATGCCTTATTCTCTAGGTTTATTTTTCCTTAAAGTCTCAATTTCCTTTTTTTTGTCGATAAGCACAGTTTTTCTTTTTATGAATTTAGATTTTTATAATATTTACAATGAAATTAAGAAATGAAATTTTACCAACGACTTAATATATTAAGTTAAATATTGAACCTGAAATTATACCTTCGTCTGACTTTTTGTACTGTTATATTGGAATACTATGTATGTAATAACATCTCATGCATATGTCTTTTATACATAACATCCCTTTGTTAAGTTCTGTTTACCATTTTTCATCTGTTATTTTTCACTGCTATAAACTTTGTAAGTTTAAAGCCGAAATAAACGTATTGTGTTGTATTGTATATTTATTTCGTGAACCCAGTGTAGTTCTCTTAACATCAGTTTTATTCGTATTACAGATACGTAAAGTTTCGTTGTATAAACACCATGCATTATCACAAGCATTATCAAATTAATCAGCATTTTTCGTACAACTATCAATATCAAACAATGGCTTTAATTGGCATAACCAGTTCTCCGTGTGGACGGGGATTATGCTGTTTATAAGACCAGTCGACCCCTTCAGGGTTAAGCATGATTTTTTCTGAAGAGATCTGTTGCGTCTTATGTCGTGCACGTTACAAATGGTTGCAGCGGTGGGATGAAGACAACTGCCGGATCGGAGTTGCCTTACCCACGAGATTCCCAGGCCAAGATTCGGGGCGAGTCTTCTCGGAGGGGAAAGTAATGTAACGTTCCGCTGTAGGCGGAAGTGCGTTCACAGTACGTTGATGTACTTGAATGGAAATGTATGCAAATTGGCATATCAAGTTCTCCGTGTGAAGGTTCAAGGATGTATGATACGATCATTGGCAAGGTAGTGCCAGTGTTATTTGCAGTAACAGCCGGATCGGAGTTGCCTAACTCACGAATTTCCCAGGCCAAGACTCGGGACAAGTCTTCTCCGAGGGGAAAGTAATGTAACGTTCCGCGGTAGGCGGAAGTGCGTTCATAGTGATACGTTCCGTTGAAGGAGGAAGTGCGTTCATAGTACGTTGATGTACTTAATAATATGCAAATTGGTATAACCAGTTCTCCGTGTGGACGGAGATTATACTGTATACAAGACCAGTCGACCCCTTCAGGATTGAGCATGCTTATCTCTGAAGGGATCTGTTGCGTCTTATGGCGATCAAGCAATTTAATCCCATGGCTTTTATATATATTCAACAGAGGCCATAGCAGAGGCATGATCAGGAACAAAGTCTAAATCTTCATAAACAATATTAACATAATCATTTGTAATACAATCACACTTGTTTCCGTATATAATGCAAATAACCTTATGTGTCACTCGTTGACAGTTTGTTCGGCCTTGGACCTTGGGCCTTTTAACAGGAGTTTAGCGAAGATTATCAAGCTGTTTTTTCTTTTCATTTGAATATTTTCTTCAAGTTTCTCCAAATCGTCAAAATCATTAATTTCAGTATATTGTTTACGTTATCACATGGGTCTACTTAGCGTAATGATAATTGAGTTAATCGCCGGCGGCCTTATCACAATTTCGTATATCTTGAAGACTAGGTTTATCACGAAGCTTGCCGGAGATGGCCGAGTTGTTACGATTGAAAGCGGTATGGAGCGGTTCAAATTTAGCAATCGGAATACTCTCGGCTTTTATCCAAAGAATACAAGTTTTATTCGAAAATTGACATCTTTCCTTTGGCTATGTGGAGATGGTATAAAAAGTTTTGTGACCAAGACGCAAACGGCTATACACAATAGTAACACTGTAATACACCAGACAATTATGTTTAAATACAGATTAAACCCGAAAGTAAGCATTGTTCTATTTCGTATATTACATCCAAACATGTTATATCATATAATAGCTAAATATATTATGTAGAACATCAACATTGGGGAACATCTAATAAAGCATAATAGCCCTTTGTATAATAGCCGATTGCTAATGTTGCACCGCTCTGTACCGCTTTGCCAAGTGTAACCCGCCACATTTGTTTACCTCTTTGATTGACATATTTTACTGACATTTTAACAAACTGTTTACCTATAATCAGCGATGGGATAGGCTATCAATCAATCATCATTCATTAAAAGCTGGGATGTTTTAAATAAAATAATTATACACTTACATTTTAATGGGCAAGCTAATTAAAATCAAACCTTTTGGTGGTAAACCCCGGCTCCAAGTGCCGATGACCCATTCTGTTTCACTCCGTTTCCAAGAAGGCATTGACCGTTGTCAACCGACATGGCAAATGTGTCGCATCCTGGTGTCTTTCGGCAGAGCCTTGAACACTGAAGTTCATTTTCCACAGACTGGTTTAGAACTAAAGTAACAATTTGCGAAGACGGCTGATTGAAAAATAGCTCACAAGTGACCGGAGAAAAGTAAAAAAGAATGAACATCGAACTTTCGATGCAAAGAAACCATCCTTTCATCTTGATTTCGAAATGTTCGTTTCTCCAAAATATGATATTTATCGCACAATGTTCCAGTGTTAAGTGAAATGTTGCCGTAAATTTGAATGAATTTTGAAATTAAATATTGCTTTTTTTATAAATGTTTTGTGTGCCGTTCAAACAGTTATATAAATTGTTTGATTCAGTCCGCATCTGAAGTATATTTATTTATCATTACTTTGTTACACAGGCGAAAATGGAAGTGGGCTATTCAAACAAAGGTATGATGTAAGATGTTTGTTCTACCTCCAAATGGAAGATTGGTTAAGCAATCGACATAATGGCAATTCAATATGTTGATCGGAACCCGACTGTTTTCTAAACAATATTCCAGACTTAAAATAAAGATATATAATTAATAGAAGCGTCAACTTTAATAAATATTGGCATGTAACGATTTAGTTTATCAAAGGCTAAAACACACTATGCATACCTGAAATAGAACTAGACCACACTCTCGCGCATTATCGTGCCAAGTATAAGTTAATATAACTTTCTTCACAATCGTTGTAAAATAAATAAAGTTTAAACTAAATAGAACTACCCATTGTTGTCTTAGGTTCTGTTACTGCAAATAACAGTGGCACCACCTTGCCAACGGTCGTATCATACATCCTTTAATAGCGTTACTGACAATGTTGACATTATCTTCCTAGCAAATTAATTGCTGTCTATGAATGGAAAAACATTCTTCCTTGAACTGCTTGAATGTCTAACGCATAAAATAATAAAGCTACGCGTTATTATTATTACTGTACAACAATGTTATTTGTTTTCTGTGTTGCCTAATGCATTCCTTTATGATTTCTATTTCATTCCATTACTATGTTTTTTGTTAACCCTAATAATAATAATACACACTGAACATAGATATAGGTGTGCCACAGCGGGATCGAAAATTTATCCACATACAAAGCAAATAGTTCCACAAAAATATGCAAGCTAAAACGCCTGGATGCGCTGTTCTAATACATATCCCAAATAGAAAAACACTCCTAAAAAGCAGTCATAAAATGTCCGTAGCCACTGCAGCACCCGCTCTCAGACTCAACATCACTTGAAATGCCATGGTAATAGTAAAAAATACTAAACTGAAAAGATAAATATGCATGAGACAGGATTCAAACATGATGTATGTATTATGATGTGCCTATTTGACAGAATTCTCTAAAAAAATGTTTACTATGTTTACTAGATATTTTTTAATTTTGTAAATTTGATTAAAATGCTTCATGCATATTTTATTATTGATTATATAATAATCTGTTTCTATACTTTTTTCATCAAAATGTGTGTTTAATCACTTATTACAGTTTGTGGGTCCATATGTTACTTCATTTGATCCCCACTACCTTTGTTCTAATATCAAAGCCTCATGCTTAACCTTTCTGTAAATCTTTTAAAAAATCAAAGATGGATTGTTTATCAATTGACCCAGTGCAGTGCGTTCAGTAGGGCAAGCGTTTACCTAACGTAAGCAAACTGTGTTGTTTTGTAGTCCTGTTGCTACGCAGCGCAAACACTTCAAGCAGAAAAACAAACAGCAAACGTTCACCGCAAAAGCGTTTACTGAACGCATGGCGGTTTCACTGTATGCATACCTCTTGGAAATGTCTTAAAATATGTTGTTTCAGTAGTTTGCACTTCGGTGCTCCTGATTGACTTTAGGGATCACGCCGGGTGAGGTGGAACATTTTCTGCTCTCCCTGGCACTTAGATTGTTTAGCGATGTGATCTTTTTTCCATATTTTGTTTTTGTATAAATACATATTTTACAAATATGAATCTAAGTTTATAATATTGCAGTATTATAATAGATTTTCGTATTTTACTTATTGTTTTTTAGCTTCCTAGTAACTCAATTTATACCTTATTACCTTCATCTGATAATAGATATTGTCTTTGTAATATGTATTTTGTATTAACTTTATATTTATTTATTCACTGTAATTACCTACTCTTGATGCATTTGTACTGTCTTTCAATTGTTAAACCTATGTCTGTGATTGTATTTTAATATTCATGTATTGTGTTTTAAATATGCTGTTTTAATACTGAACAATAATTAGTTCATTTTGCATATAATACCATGTCTTTATATATTATTTACATTTAAATTTATTTAGGACTGTCGGTCAAAAGCTATACATAGCTTATGTTTTACTGTTGATAGTACCCGACAATAAATAAATATTGACTTGACTTGACTTGTAATTCCTTTTTTGTTCTAAAGCTTTTTTGTTCTACTTGTTACTTGTTTTCATCAGTCTTGTAAGGACTGTATAAGAGAACAATGTTTACCTTATAGTTAATTTGTTGTGGACTATTCATTTGTGTGCTAAATATATGGTGGTTATTCAACTAGTAAATAAAAGCTGAGAAGCGGTGACAGGACTTCCTTGTTGGCGTGAGATTTTGTTGTCAGTTATCTGATTTTCCCTTGACTGTACCGGCATGGGTTTGCACCCCACTAAAAGCAGAATATTTTGTTATACCTTAGACGTATTTTTTTCTGCAATTTCGGTATCAGAGAGTAAAATAGTATAAACGTTTTCAGATGCATTACCGGGTAAAAAAATCGAAGCCAAAAAATAAGCGAGTCCCTTTAATAAACATTCGAAAGAAAAGCCTCCTCATAAAATATGCAACAAACACTCCCTGTATAGACATTCATAGCTAGAGAAAATTTTACATTTTTGAATACGATGTTTATTTTATCCCGTCTGAGCGTCGAAAGACCTATTCAATACAATTGATCCAAGAGAAAACCTCCGTATTACGCACAAATAACCAAGCCTATGACAAATATTACCCTTATCATCATATACCGCAGATATAATAAATACATTTTATTCCATTACATGAAAAACATAAATAATTTATTATTTACCTTAAGGATTATAATACACAAATAATATGAATATGAAAAAAATAAACCACACAAACACGTAAAGTTTATTATCTTAAACGTTTCGGCGTAACGCCTTCATCAGTGGATATAAACAAACAATATAAAAAGGAAGTTACGCCAACGTTATATAACTGCGGCACGTTGTTTGTTGGCAAAAGAAATAACGTCGCTAAAGAGATAAATATATAGGATAAAGAAACATAGAAATAAATAAACATAATACTATTTAGGATCATTAAGTGATACAATAGCCAATAAAAAGGAGTGTAGTAAAATCCTAATAATAGGCAAAAATAATAAATTATAACAACCATGTTGTCTTGTTAAATATCAAATAAAAGTTTATGATATAGACCAGGATAGGAAACAACATATTGAATATTACATTTTTTTTCACATGTAATAAGATACGTCACTTTGCTAGAATGCAATTAGAATTAAAGTGTAAGTCATAGGTTAAACCTGTGACGCTACTATGAAATTGTGAGCTAACATTGATAGTGTTAAAATGTGTACATCTACGTCTTAAACATTTATCGAACACGTTTTAGTCAGACCTTCTATTTCATGTTTTAAAATCATATCACGCATTTGATAATATTATTTTTGTTTTTATAAAATCAATTTTTTGTATATGTTTGAACATAAATGCAAACACAATTATAATATATAAAAATGACAAGCACTCTAATCAATCATAAATAATAATTATGTAATGTTATACCAAGCAAAAATAATACAAGTCGTTACTGTAAAGAGAAACAGTAGTTTTAATGCATATTTCCAAACAACTAAATGAATACAAATATTATTTAGAGACAGCGTTAGAATGATTTAAATGCCTTAACTCTTGGTTACACTTGTTTGACCGCTGTTGCCCCACCTAAGCGAAAGGAATAACGATGATATTGTTTACTAACATCGACAACAGCTCTTAGATTGGTGATTAAAATTTTCCTAGCTATATTATATTAAATTGTTTTGTCCAAACTAAGAATATGCTTATTCAATTTACGAGAAAAGTTGTTATTCCGAAATATGCATCAATTATCAATGATACCAGCTTCAGCGGAAACTCAAGGAAATAGACTGGACAAGCATGTTGACCTGTTCTGATAAAAAACAACACACTAGTAGTCACCTTTTCTCCAACTGTGCACAGATCTTTTTTACTAGAAGGGGGAAATTTTCTGTAAAATCAAACAAAATATTTACATCAGATATTAATTCAGAAACCTGTATGTGAGAGTTTATCAAATCTATCTTGTATTGCATTTTTCTTCCATCTCTGATAAAATATTTATAATACAAACTCGTGTATATTACACGACTTGCTACAAAAAAAACACTCCAGTACAACAGAAGAAGTAAAACGCAAAATCCATCTACATCCCAATAGACCGGACCGAATAAATTGTACAATATAATACATTATTAGCTTAATAAATATAATATTTAAAACGTCCTTTACATCTTTTTATTATTCTTCGTGTACAGTACACGACTTAATTTGTACCAGGTACAAATTGATACTCCGGTTCAACCGACCAGGTGAAAAACAAGCAGCGTTTAATTTCCGATATACCAGACCAGATAAAAGACGAAATTAATTCTCTGTTTTTCCATCAAAGTCACATAGTTTTAAATGGATCAAACCCATACATAGTGATGTACCGTATTTTCAAAGTTATCTTACTTGTTTGTTCCTTCTTTTAAATAATCTTTATAATACAAAATCGTGTATATAATCTTTATAATACTTAATCGTGTATATTACACGACCTGCTACAAATGAACACTGTGGTACAACAGAACGAGTCAAAGCAAATTATCTTTACATTCCGCAACTTGTATCAGAAGCTAAAACAAATTAAACGAAGGAAAATGTTTAATACATTTCGTAATTAAATTTGTTACTTTTTTTCGTTCTTAAACACAACCTAACTACATTATTAGAATGAAAAGTTATTCCTGTAGTACAAGTAATATGAATTGTAAAACTACGTCTAAGATGGTAACACTTATAAACGGATAGCAAGTACTTTGATAAAGAAAAGTCGAAAATTAAAAACACTATCACTCCTAATATCAAGGATTGATTGTCCCTTTTCAATATCCAGGGGCCGTATCAGTCACGTACATGTCTTAGCATCAAATTCGGACTCAGACTTTGGGCTGTATTAACGGTATTCACTAACGTTTCTGAATCCAAAGTTAGAGTCCAAAGTCTGAGTCTGAGTCAAAAATGTTGAGTCTATAATTTAGAAGCCTTGCAACCTTTAAACATAGCGATTGGACGTAGAGCAGTCATGCGAAATTTGATTATTTTTGGGACAGGAGTAACCGTCTTGAGGACTCGCGGGAAGAAGAGATCTTCGCGCTGTATCGTTTTAGACCGGAAACGATTTATTTTCGGTCTGCTTTGTGGCAGGCGGCAGCCCGAGATACCGGAATATGTTTCGCCATACCGCCGGTGTTGTGAGATTTGAGATACCTGCGCTATCCTTATCAAGTTAAATGTTGGTGCCACTGGCAGCCTAAGCAGGCCCACATTTAGCAGAGTTTGCCGCCAGGTTAAACAGGTTATATTGGCCCCAGAAGAGCAGTATATCTGCTTCCTCCTCCGATGATCTTGTCCGCCGAGTGAAGCAACAGTTCGGGGACATAACAGGTATGTAATATTCGTAAAATGTCACTTTTAAAGCTAAACTTTAAAAGGAATTACTCAGTGCAAAAAAAAATGTTTACGTCACCTCCGTGAAGAGGAGTGTTCCTAGTAAATCGCAGTACCCTAGACATGTTGTACCTTCTAAGTTTTGGTTCGGTGGGACATTTCGCACCTTACCGTTGGCCACATTGTACACTACCTACCGATCTACAGTTATAATGTAATGGTGGTATAAAATGACAAGGGTACTAAATGAGTAGGTAAAAGGCATTCGTTTATAGCTTTGATTTCCTACTTTAACATGGTTTTGTTTCAACGATCAATTATTGTTTGCTTCATTTCACTTTCTGTAAGGTTCAACTCAATTAATTGTTGAAAAATAAAATAATGTTATTCATATATGCCGATTTTTTTGTTAAACACAGCATAGCATTTATAAAATTCAAACAACAGATTCATATATATATATATATATATATATATATATATATATATATATATATATATATATATATATATATAAATATATATATATATATATATATATATATATATATATATATATATATATATATATATACACCTGAGTGTAACGTATCTTAAAAAAATGAAATCTACATAAAATTAATGTTACGAAATGAATTCCTGTCGGGTACGAAATGAACATATAAAGGGTACGAAATCACCGAAAATCGAATAGTACAACATAACAAGGATATGAAATAACTGTATTCATAGATTAATGTTAATCTAAAAATAACTTATCTATATCAAATATAAATATATGTTTGTGTTTAACAAGGAGTACGTATACATGTAGTAAGGAATACAAATGTGCTGCATATATGATGTTTTGTTCTTATAAAAAGTGAATGGAAATGGAAAGTAAATAAATTTGTTCATGTGTGATATTTCCCTTCAATTCTATGCAAAAATAATATTAAAATTACTATTTTTAGCTGTAAATTGAGTAATAAAGGTACGTACAAGTATTTCAACATGTTATAACAGTATTAAAAGAAGTTGCAAATATATATCAACTTGATGAATGATCCATTTCCTCATTTTTGAAACTACATATTCCATTTAAAATTATGTGTATGAACTACAGTGCATGACTATTAAGTGCAAAAACCAATGAAAGTAACTGATTGAATATAGTACCTTTTTGCTGATAACCTAAATTATACAAAAACACTTTTCATGATTCCCAAATGGTGTGTGTGTAATAGACAGCACCCATATATATGGATAAAGAATCTATCGGCAAATTATTGGGAGGTAAGGTGTTCATACAGTAACTGGTCAGGTGAATTCAAAAGAAATTAATTATCTCCCTTTGCTAAATTATGAAGTTAATTGTCATAAGTTTAACTATCTTAATCCTGGGTGTTTTTACTCATTAACTAAGTGATACTCAATATACGACCTGTCCAACGTAATTGAATAAAATTGGTTTTAAACAGATATTGTCGAATGAATATTGTTTTAAAATTACTAATATCTGAAATTACTTCCTACTTCAGGCTATATGTGATGCTTCATACAGGATCACATCAGCAGTAGCGATGTTGCCTTCGGGGACGCATGATGCCGAAGGAGGTTCGAAGATGATAAGATAAGTGTACATCACTTAATCAATTGATACTTTAATACTGTTAAATAAATCATATAGCGAATACCTATTGACAGCATGCATTCAGACATATAAGCTTCATAAATAAAGCACTGAAAATTACCGGGACAAGCCGATGAGCACTCAATGTATCTCATATATACTTGTTTGTGTCCCAAAATGTAATGACATATTTTACACACAGGTTATAATCAATTTTTTTGTTTTACTGGCGGACGGTGGTTATGCCTGCATATGTATGCTTACCCCATACTTGAATCATGTTGGAGACGCACAGGCACGTTACGATTGGGCACTATGGAGCAGACCCTCGGCATGGAAGCAACGATTTCAGGTAGATAAACAAGAAATCTTTGCTTTTAATCATCCTCTGCTTAGCATGTTGTAAATTCTTAAAAATGACTCATAACAAAGTTATTGACTTATTTTCATTCTTATCTCTAAAATTAAGCTTAGAGAGTGCTAAAAACATACCTTTGACTACACATTTGTTATAGGTTCATGGAAAGGTAATATGTCCAAGCAAAATGTGTTTATCCAAACAAATGTTTTTGGTTTATGTTAGATACTGAAAAGGAAGATGAACTGTTCCCCTGATAGGACGTGTATGCACATACAGAACTGCATCATTTTCCACAATCTGGGGATTGATCGCCAGGATATAGTAACTGTGGACCTCATTGATCCCGCTTACAAAAGCCGTTATCATGGAGTTGACGTTGGAGAAAACTTGGATGGGAGGGCCGCCAGAGCTTGCGTAAGCAGAATGTATTTTAAGCGATAGGTAAAGGCTTATGCAATCTAACATTCATTATGTACGTCAGTACATTTATATTAACTACGTGTATCGTGTCTGTCCTGAGATAGCAAATCGTCAGCACTGCAATATATCTTTCCTTTCATTTCAGGTTGCTTGAAATATGTACTTATTAACTTTTAACCATCCTCTGGTGCATGCTTACCTTCTAAAACATAGCATCAATATGGAGTGTGAATATGTTGTATTATATTTAAGCTATTAGCAAGACAACCTTAAATAAATGCTTACTAAGTCATTCATATTATATTCAATGATATATTGAGCCGATTGTTCAGGACTTTGTTAAAGTTAACAATGTAAATAACTACACCGTTGTTAACTTTTACATGTGAATTAGTTTATGTTAGGCTCATATATTTAAATAAAACAAGTACAACTGAAAGAGTTGTCTCAAATATTGTTAGGAACGCTACGGATCACAAGTGCATCCATTGAACTGTTGTAAATACTGATTGATGATGGTGCATGCTAAAATGCACTGAAAATGTACATTGGTAATTACTGATACTTAAATATGTACTACAGTAAACATCAAACAAATTTGGTGTTCGAACATATTTTTGGGCAATACTTATCGAGGATTTACACCATTTACTGTAGCTCCATACTACGAAAAGCAGAATTGACGGTGATACAAGGACTCATTTTCATTATTTGGTAAAGTCGTCTATTTTCCATAGTTCGCTGATCTGCACATGCGTGGAGTAATGAATGACAGCAGAGGGTGCCATTGTCTCGGGGTAGTTGAAGCTTACGTCATAAACCCGATTTCATAATAGATGTGTGTTCAGCTATCGAATCGTATTGAAAATTATTCATTACAAATTTTAATTATTAATGTGACAATGATTAAATTAAAATATCAATTATAATGTGAAGGCAGAGGATATTAGCAAATGGTTAAAAGAAGTACTTGAAAAACAAATGTTTTGACTATGACAAACGAAGCTATTTGCAAACTCTGTGTACCGCTATGGGCAGTCCTATGGCTCCATTATATACCTCTCAATTAATGGGTAAATTATGAGAAGAACTCTTAAGTTCAGTGCCTTTGACACGGATGTGTGGTTAAGATTCCTAGATGATATATTTATGATATCAAATCCACATATAAAGTATTCACATTGCATATCAACTCAATCTGTGTCTTTTTTGATGTATCGATACCCAAAGGCGATTCTAGTATATAATGACAAAGTGAAACATATTATGTAAGCTAATAATTATGCATATATATTTATATTTTTCTCTCTTACCATCCTATGTCTTGTAAACGGGGGATGCCATACACCAGGCTAAACGATATACAGGCGTATTATACCTGATGTTTAACTGGTCTTGGTTTCGCCCAGAGTGACGTTAAATAAAATATTCCGAATAAACGATTAAAATCATTTGGCTTATTAACTCATTTTTGTTTATAATTAAAAACATTCTTTAATGATATGTTACAGTGCAAACGGCATAGGGTAACCAGGCTTCAAAATTTAACACTATTGTCAATAGCTAGACAAAATGACATGCTTATTTGTACATCGAATACCTAAACATGAAATTTTGTTTCAGTATAAGATCGCATTATCTTTCATCTCGTGGACACCAAAAGTTTAAATTTAGATGCGCCACTCGTGAAATATAGCTTTTGGTGCTCATTCGGTGAAATATAAAAAAAACTCTATGTTAGTATTTTTTCATTTAATGTCTGCTTCATACATTTATCTCCAATACACGTTGAAATATATTCATGAAACTTGGGTCACGTATGTCCTTATAAAGTCAACGCGTAAAATTCATGTTGGAACATACTCAATGTCAATGACAATACAAGGAGACATGATTGAAGCTTGCATGTTTAGTCCGCTGTACTTCAAGGAATTTGATAGTACAGCCACTAGCTGTGGTCAAATGTTCTTCTTATCAAAGCGGGGTGCAGAACTGCTGCAGCAACTCAGAGTTATGGTCAAGGTTACACTACCGGGTGTAAGATTTAAGCATTGTACTCTATATCTTCTAATCTCTTGGAAATATGTCGACACATGTTTAACCCATTTAAGACAATATGAAGGCTATTTAATATATATGCGGTAACAAGCGTATTGAAACAATATTTTCGACTAGTGTTATACATTTACTGACCTGTGTAGATTTGGCTTAGCCTCAAGTCATTACATTAGACTAATGCGATGTTCATGTACATGCTTGTCCATGTCCATTTGGTTTGAATGCAAGGGATTACTATCGGTAAATGTGCGTCATACTTCTTCAGCACAGAAGTGACAAATAATTTCAAGAGGCAGTAACGAAAAATTTATTTCAGATTATCTTCAAGAATAAAAAAAATGTTGTTTCCGATTCATCAAAATCCAACTAATTTGTTTCCATTTAATAGTAGCATATTTGAGGAGATTTTCATAGTAAGTGCAATGTGCTAAGTATGTGGTAATAACAAGAGAGGATCAGATATAACAACATGTTAACATGAAGACAATATTTATTTCAAACCAAACAAGGGTTAAGAAGGAATAACTAGACAACAATGGATCCAATAATTATAGTTATTTTGCAGTGCACAATATTACATTCTCATATATTAATGCTATCAGTTTTATCAAATTTATTTTAAAAGTTTACGAGTAAGGGTTTGGGCGACTTTTTAACATAAAAGTAAAAGCATAAGGGAGATAACCTCAACATAATGTACAAGAGTGTCCTCATCTTCACATTGCTTTCTATGTATGTATGTACACTTTTTTTATTTTAGTTTCTTTCAATAGTTTTCAAGTTACGCTTTGTACATTTTATTTTTAAATGAAGAACAATGATCAAGGATAGGTTACTCTGCAATAATGAAACCCTTGCACTGTGCACAACTTCGCCCTGTCATTTATCAATGACCAAAGTTCGAACAGTACAATGTTTTCTGTGTTATGCCTCAGAGATGCTTTGTTTTAAAGAAAATAAAGGTACCGGGGGGAGGGCGAGGTGGGGGGGGATACATTTGCAATCAAGCGACCCTGATTAAAATGTTTTTGTTACATGCGACAAAGAGTTATATTTTTTACAGCGAGCAAAAATATCATCAATAAATGGTTAAAGTTTCAACGTATTCACTCTAAACCTTTGAAACATTTTTGAATAGTGCCTTGGACAAATTTTGCTATTGCTAATGGACAAGGGACATAATTTTGAAATAGAGTTATAACTCTTGAAAGGTGCAATACTTTACAATTTTCAATGGTCAGTTTGAATAAGTTTTAGGGCTGTTTCGGACAAATTATGTTAACAAAAAAGGATAACAAGAATAATAAGAATACTGACAAAAATGCACGTCTATCAATCAAAGGGGATAAAAAGGTTTAAAGAAAGTATGGTTGAACATATAGTATTATTGATTATTGCGTACCGCACAAGTGTTGCAAGTAATGTGAAAAGTGCTAGAAAATATACCAATGAAAGATGAGTCACGTCCAAAAAAGCGCCAATTATGCAAATTTTAATGCATACTATACTGCAAGTTATTCACGTTTAAAAAATCTTAAACTAATGAATAATTGCAAAAAAATACTAAGAAAAACGAATTTATTTTTATGTTTGCAATGTCTATAAAAACGCGATGTTCTTTTGAACTATTTGACATCAACTGTGACTTCAAAATACCTGGCGTCGCGACGTCAATAAACAACGACGTGCACGCGTTTTGTGAAATGTACAACACGTCTAAAGTCAAAGCATGCAATAATATAAGTATCTTCCATGGCTGAGAGTGTAAGATAGGTTGATAGGGTGTTTTGCGGAAACGAGGTTTACCATTGGGATGATGTTTAGGTTGGGGTGAACCTATATCTTACACGAGCGGCTATGGTAGATGTTTTTCCCAACCTCAGTTAAACAAAATAAAGTAAAAATGATTTTTTTGCTGGAACTCTTTTGTGCGTAGTAAAAATAAATGCATATGAATATGTGATAATTCATGGTTGTAATGGATATGTCAATAGTCAAATCGGTCTTTAAATAGTTCTGAGGAGAGTGACGCATTATTTTTTGAAAGGTGCGTGAAAACCTTTTTATGGTGACATTTGAAGCGAGAAATAATTGATTAGCATTCTAAATATTACCTCAAGGCAAGGTTTCTATGATGCTACAGACGACAGTCTTCAACAAGGTAGGTAATTACTATGTGATGACCATTAAAAAGGAGTTCAATACGGGTACTTGTTTTATCTCCGCCCGTGGGCAAGATAAGAATTTCTGAGGTGGGAGATAAAAGTATAAAACATGTGTTTCCGGCACGGGTAGAAAAATAAGACCTTCGAGAAAGCTGCGTAGCCGATAAACCGGAAAGCATCGGTAACGGCCACCGCGCCGTCGGATTATCTTCGTAGTGGAAACACATGGAAAAAACAACATATACGATTATATTTCAACCAGTCTATATACATAAACAAAATTATCCCAACTATATCAGTGTGTGTATACCACGTGATAAATTAAGTCATAAAGGCTACGGCGGAAGACAACATATTGCTCTAAATGAAGACATAAAACAAAGATAACTTTTCTTTTTCTTCATTATTTCAATTAAAACAAAGGACAGCTTAAAGAGCCCCACCTTCGCATTTTTACCGGAGTTTCATTAGTAGATTAGTTTTCCCAAACACTTCGATGAACTTGTTTCCAAACTACTATGTTTTGATAGTGCTCCATAAAGTCGGCGTTTTTGTTGAAAGGCTTGACGAAGTGTTTCCTGAAACTTAACTCTCAATCAAACTCTAGTAAATAAAACGAAGGCGGGGCTCTGTAAGTGGTGTAGACTTCGTTATGTTTCATTTAAAATGGTGAAGAAATAGTAAATTTATCTTTGTTTAAAGTCTTCATTCAAAGCAAAATATTGCCCTCCGACGTAGCATTTTTGACGGAATTTATCACGTGGTATACACAAACTGTATTTGATCAATTCCACTCTGAGGAGGTGTAGTCTTGGCTCCAGTTATCGGGGACTATTTCATTGAAGTCAATCAGTTGGAAGTAGTCCAGCCTGCTGCTGAAATATTAAAATTGATAAATAATTAAACATGCTATTCTATGTTATAGTTTCATATACCCTATTATGGATAGTGCCCCTATTATGGATAGTGCATACTTGTATGTTTTAAAATTGAATTTAATTGTATTGAAAACATAAAAAACTATTTATGTTTCCGAGTGTTCGTTGAAATTATTTTATCATGAATGCTTCACGCGTATGAATTTGAGTGGAATTTGTTTCGTGTCTTCGTGCTAGAATGAGTGTGTTATTTGTATTTGTTATGAATAATTATGTGAAAACTACAGAAACAAGCTCAGTAGCCAAACACAATGTTGTAAGTAAGCAACGTTATTTACGTAGCTTAATGTGTAATATTAGGGAAAATAAAGTTATAATCATTGTTTCCATTATTTTTAATCATTATTTTATTATTAATCTTCTTCTTCTTCTCTTCTTCTTCTCTTCTTCTTCTTCTTGTTATTATAAGTAGTAGTAGTAATAGAAGTAATAATAATAGTAGTAGTAATAGTAGTAGTAGTAGTAGTAGTAGTAGTAGTAGTAGTAGTAGTAGTAGTAGTAGTAGTAGTAGTAGTAGTAGTAGTAGTAGTAGTAGTAGAAGTAGCATCATCATCATCATCATCATCATCATCATCATCCATCATCATCATCCATCATCATCAGCATTATGTCTTTATCATTATTATTATTTTTATTGTTATTATCACCATTATTATTATTATTATTATTATTATTATTATTATTATTATTATTATTATTATTATTATTAATTTATTTCACATTCAGAATTGAGAGAAATAAAGAGATGCATCAGGGAAAAGGATGTTGACAAATGGAAAGAGAAAGAGAGAAGTAAAAGTTTAAAAAAAAATAGGTAAAGATATCTTCTAGGATGGAAGGTAATGAAGGAGTCCGATCCACAAATGTTTCAGTTTTAGGTGACGGATAACTCCATGTTATTTCGATAATCAATTATCGAAAATAGTCATTTAAAACAATAATTTGAAACTTTTGGACCAAGTTTTCTTGAAGTTCAAATCTTGCAAAATCGATAATTTTAACGTCCGATCACAGTTGAAATGAAGGGAAAATATTAAAGGTGTTATATCTATGTGAATTATGTATTTTCGGTCGTTTCTTTGCCGTAATAATAATAATCAGCAAGCATATATCTTTCAAACGAATTTTCCAATTTGTATGGAGTCACCTGACATCAAAATTGAATGTTAAGGTTCATGGAGCTATCAGGCCCCAATTTCTCGATAATCTTAAATCCCTTATAACAGGATAAAGCTGAGCACACTGTTTTTGATGTGGTATAAATTGTCGAGTACTTTTTTGTTAAGGATTCAAAGAAATAATTAAATTAAAGTTGAAATCAATCAGAAAAACTACTTATTGTTTTATAAAATCAAATTTAAGTAATTATTTTTTATAAATGGAATAAGATACTTAAGCGAGATTTGCTTTAGAATTTTTGAGAAATTGGGGCGAGAAAATAGCTTATTTTTGGGTCGGATACCTTGAATAAATGAGCGAGTGGTATGGGTAAAAATAAGTTTAAGGGAAATGAACTTCAGCTTGAGTAAAAAAAACTCAGCGAAGTGACATAATGAGGGATAGGGATAGAAAGAACATGGAAGAGTAGTTGAGAGAGAGAGAGAGAGAGAGAGAGAGAGAGAGAGAGAGAGAGACAGAGAGAAAGTGAGAAAGAGAGAGAGAGAGAGAGAGAGAGAGAGAGAGAGAGAGAGAGAGAGAAGGGGCGAGAGAGCAAGGGAGCGCGAGATAGAGGGACCGAGAGAGCAAGGGAGCGCGCGCGCGAGAGAGAGAGAGAGAGAGAGAGAGAGGGGGGGGGGGGGCGAGCGAGGGAGCGAGAGAGAGAGAGGAGCGAGGGAGCGAGAGAGAGGGAAAGGTCTAAGAGCAAACATTTCACGAAAACGAAGGGTCGTTTGAAGAAAAGGCAAAGAAGAACAGAGATGTATGCGATAAGTTACAGCTAATGATTTGAGAACGAGAGAAAGAGAGAGATTGAGAGAGGGGGGAGAGAGAGCGAGAGAGAGAAGGGGCGAGAGAGCAAGGGAGCGCGAGATAGAGGGACCGAGAGAGCAAGGGAGCGCGCGCGAGAGAGAGAGAGAGAGATTGAGAGAGAGAGAGAGAGAGAAGGAGCGAGGGAGCGAGAGAGAGGGAAAGGTCTAAGAGAAAACATTTCACGGAAATGAAGGGACGTTTGAAGAAAAGGCAAAGAAGAACAGAGATGTATGCGATAAGTGACAGCTAATGTTTTGATAACGTAATGATTTCATAAGAAACGGGAAAGGATGGAGAGAACGAGGCAAAACTTCGGATCTCGTAATAAACCGTAGTAAAGACGACCACACAAACCAAGTACGTGAATGGCTTTGAAAGCCAGTTGATACATATCTTGTACCAAACATGGTAACACGTACTAGCGTATAGGTGAAAACATGAATATTATGTAATCGAGCAACAGCATCGTTAGTTACCATTCAAATTCAAGTGGTTTGATCCCTTGGGATATGTGTGCTGTCTTGGGATTTAAATACTAGTAGAACATTTCTTGATTCATCTCTTGCTGTTTAAACATGCTTAAATCCACGATCGTTTTGTTTATGGATCCAGGAATCGACGTAAGAGAGGGCGTAGCTTAAGGGAGTGCGCATTCCCCCCGTTAAGAGATTTATTTAGAAACTCGTGCATGCGCAGTGCGTAAGATAAAAAACATTTGCGAGGCAATCCAAGCTGAACACTAAGAAAGTCAGCATTTAATTTTAGTCTGCCGACCTAATCGTTTTGGAGACCAAAACATAAACACTTACTATTACATAATGCATACTTAAAGGAATCACAAATGCCAACGAATCAAACTGTTGTACAAAAACAAAACATACTAGCTTGGGCGTGTGTATTTTCCGGCTGGTACTGGATACAAGGATTCGTATTTCCGTTCTTGGTCTGAACCGTGCGTGCCGTAAGCGTTAAACCTGGATACTTTTGGCGGGAAATACTCGCCGGGAATATGAGCCACGCCGTGCCACGTGGGTCCCGAGATCGTTGCAGTGTAGTTCATAGGCAGTTGGTTCTGCAATTATTTTTTATCAGATTGGTTATTGGTTCGAGTTAATATTTAGTTAGTATTACACTCTCACAGATTGAAGGTTTTGACAACATTTTTTTTTTTTGTCTTGAAACGTGCCAATTTCGGCGAAAACCCATGGAAACCAGTTATACAAGACTGCTGACAAAAAATAGATCGCAGATTTTTATATTTAAGTTCAAAACAAGTTTTATGCATTTTTCTTAAACCGTTGTATCGGTTTAAGCCATAAAACATTTTTTTCGAACGGAAATATGAAAATCTGCGATCTGATTTTTTGTCAGCAATTTTGTTTTAATTGATTTGCAGATATTTACGCAATAATTTGCTCTTTCCAAGACAAAAATAGTTGTAAAAATGGTATATCTGTGAGAGTGCAGCTTTAACGGGACTTAATCATGGTCATTTTAAAACTGATATTGTTTCAGGCAAAACCAAACATATTCGCAATAAATTTTATTTATAATTGTAAACTGACTTTAAATCAAGTCTAGTCAAATTTCTTTTATTTAACTCATTCCAATACAAACATGGAGGGAAAATGAGTAAATACCATATGATAAATATCATAGAAGCGAACGAGTGGAATGCATACAGATATAGGTTTAATTTCTTCCATTACTTTTTTGTGACAATATATTTTATAGATAGTAATTTTCCAATATAATCAATTTGTTTACATTCTTATCACGTACATAGATAAATAAATGGAGAGTCAATAAAATATCATAATTCGATGAAGGTCAGAACAAAGTGAGACAATGAAATGTTTTGTAGAAACGTTTTGATAAACCTAGTTCTGCTGAGAAATGTTAGTTTTTCCAACGAAATGGCTAGGGTCATTCAAGCCGAGATTTTTTTGAAACTGCTCCTAGGCTTGATCGACCCTAGCTATGCTCATCTATTGAAATGAACGTCAAAATTAGCCGATGTAAAAACAGGATATTTGAAGAATGGAAATTGTACCGTATAATGCCAAAAGCACGTGAGAAAAAGGTTTGTAAATTAATTTCCAGTCACTCGTTTTTTTTCCACAGCAAATGCCATTCAAAACCAATTTGTTCTGTCTCAGTTTACGTTTTGACTTCATACTAATCAAATCCTTTATTATTTCACAACATAATTTTCAAAACCAGTTCAAATCATCGACAAATGACAAAACATATGTATTATACAGGATAATACATGGTTGACCATGAAATCAACAAAGTGAATAAATTTTTAAAAAAAAGTTACGTTACGATTGATATATGTATACTAAGGTGTAAACATATTCTAGTTCCGTACCATTAGAATGCCAATTGAATAAAGTCCGCGTTTGTATATAATTGGAGACACAATATTTTGTTATGCGTTGAAACTGTTCCAATGCTTCTTTCGTTGTTAATTTCAGGTGTGTATTCAAGACACGTTTATTCCAGAAGAAAGGACTAACTGGCAAATACTTTATGTTCACAACTTCAAAATCTGGATTTTCATGAAAAATGAAAGTTTTAGAAATGTTCTCTCATACCTCTGACAACAGACCTTATTCGCCGTTTACCCCCATTTTCTACCAATTGGCACTACAATGTTAAACGCGTTGAGGATTTATATCACATAATAAAATTATGTTGCTCCAAGGATTCCATTTTCAACATATAAAAAACCCATGTTGCTCGAATGATACCCCTTTGTATATTTTCAAAAGAAAATTTAGCTTCAAATGAAATAATTTCGAATGCTGTCACTTTAAAAGTTAAATATGTGGATTACCTTTCCGTTATTGAGCAGTAAAAAGTGCACACCGTACCTGCAAGATAAATATTAACATTTAAACTGTTGTAGCTAGGCTTGCGTATAGAAAACAACTGGTCAACGATAGCTAAGCTTGAGTATGGATAACAACTAACCAACAATAGCTAGGTTCGAGTATGGATACTAACTGGCTAGCAATAGCTAGGCTTGATTATGGATAAAAAATGTCCAACTACATCTAGGCTTGGGTATGGATAACAACTGGCCAACGATAGCTTAGCTTGTGTATGGATTCAATCCAATTGAATTCAATTCAATATCTTTATTTCCTCCTTGTAGGAGATATGCATTTTATATACAAATAGAAAAGTCAGTATTCAAAATTCTAATGGAGCATTACAAATATGTACAACATGTGCCCAATGAGGGTGATAAGTCTACCATATGTACTCGTCATTGAGTCATATATGTGTCACATTAAACTTATACACAATGAAAACATTCGGAGATGTACTGAAATGATACAGGTAAGAATGTCGTGTTCACGTCATCTTCAAGTAATGGCTGTATCGGAGCACCAATGAGTCTTAACGCAAACATAGTTTGGCTCAAATTCAATACCTTCAAGTTCTGACCTACAATAGCTAGAATAAAGTATAGATACAAACTGACCTACAATAGCTAGAATATAGTATGGATAACAACTGACCAACAACAGCTAGGATATAGTATGGAAAACAACTGACCTACAATAGGTAAAATAAAGTATGGATAACAACTGACCAACAACAGCTAGAATAGAGTATGGATAACAACTGACCAACAATAGGTAGAATAAAGTATGGATAACAACTGACCTACAACAGCCAGGATATAGTATGGATAACAACTGACCAACAACAGCCAGGATATAGTATGGATAACAACTGACCAACAACAGCCAGGATATAGTATGGATAACAACTGACCAACAACAGCTAGAATAGAGTATGGATAACAACTGACCAACAACAGCTAGGATATAGTATGGATAACAACTGGCCAACAACAGCTAGAATATAATATGGATACCAACTGACCTACAGTAGCTAGAATATAGTATGGATAACAACTGATCTACAACAGCCAGGATATAGTATGGATAACAACTGACCTACAATAGCTAGAATAGAGTATGGATAACAACTGACCAACAACAGCTAGAATAGAGTATGGATACCAACTGACCAACAACAGCTAGAATATAGTATGGATACCAACTGACCTACAGTAGCTAGAATAGAGTATGGATAACAACTGACCAACAATAGCTAGAATAGAGTATGGATAACAACTGACCAACAACAGCTAGGATATAGTATGGATAACAACTGACCAACAACAGCTAGAATATAGTATGGATACCAACTGACCTACAGTAGCTAGAATATAGTATGGATAACAACTGATCTACAACAGCCAGGATATAGTATGGATAACAACTGACCTACAATAGCTAGAATAGAGTATGGATAACAACTGACCTACGGTAGCTAGAACATAGTATGGATAACAACTGGCCAACAACAGCTAGTTTAGAGTATGGATACCAACTGACCTACAGTAGCTAGAATATAGTATGAATATCAACTGACCAACAACAGCTAGAATAAAGTATGGATACTGATAAACCCCGGCAGGCATCGCCCCATACTGTATTTATCTTTATTAATGTAAAATATATGTAATTCATACTTACCTTTGTCTATTCATGGAAAGATATTTTGAAGTTTTCAAACCTTGGCATTTTAGGCCAGTGCTTAGCGCCATCCTGATATTACAGACGGGCTAGCCCTGTGTCCATCATGCCAAGATCATTAATAGTCACTAAGTGTTGTTAGTAATATTATCCTGGATAAAGTCCATTTTTTCAAGCATTGTTCATGCAAAATATTTAATAAGTACCAAGTTATTCAGTAAATTATTGATGTACAGGTTTAACATTATTTGCATAACATGTACTGATCTCAAACCTGTTGTTTTATGGCACTAACACAGCAAAACGTAATAACTCTTGTCGGGAATTTCACAAAGTTCACATATTTTCTTTGTAATTCAGCGTGTACACCGCCATTTTACCTTTGAATCTTGGGTAATCCTGAGATAGTTTTTGACCTTTCAAGATTTCAAAACTTGACAAGTTATTCTTACTTGAGCGTTTGAATCATGTCGTTCCACAAGGTGATAATGTCTCTTAGTTAATAATCCATTATTCACATGAAATGCACTGATAATTTATTGTTGTAATCCAGTGTGATGCTTACAATCCTTTTTCGGAAACTTCACGGTCATTTGACAGTTCGTCCGCCATCTTGAATATTTTACAATGGCTGTCAGCCAATCGGGTCATTTGACCCGATTCTGGGTCATTTTCGGTCGGGTCAATTTGGGTCAGGTCATTTTTGACCGAGATTTTCGGGTCATTTAACCATAGGAGTATATAAGGCCGTGAATTTTCAGTCTCAGGACAGTGGAATTTGGATCATTGAACAAGCTGCCTGCATATTATTCTTAAAAGGTTAAAATCAACCTGAATATTTAAATAGACAATAAATAAGTAAATATAAACTACTTACAAGTAATAAAATAACAGGCATTGATTTTATATTGAGTTTGTAAACAACTTTATACTGATAATAATATTTTACTGTCTTACTACGACGTGCTGTGCCAACGTTCATATAAGCCAACGCGTTTTGCTGTGTACGGTGCCGCTGATTACTACCGTGTATTATATCTGATGTTTGATGTCTTGATGCATATATTTATTTGCTCCAAAAATAAAACGTAAAACGTTCATTGCGTCGTCATTTTGGCTAGGTCGTAACAATTATTGCTTCAAAATACTTGGTCACCCTAAAAGGGACAGTTGATAGCGTTGACGGACCACGGGGCTATGTCGTAACATTTATTGCTTCAAATACTTGGTCACCCTAAAAGGGACAGTTGATAGCGTCGACGGACCACGGGGCTAGGTCGTAACATTTATTGGTGGCAGCGGTGGGATCTGTTATAATAGCAGATCCAGCGATACGAACTACGCCAGACGAAGGGGGTTGTAACATAGTCACGTACTAGACGCGATAGGTCAGGGGTTTAAAATTATCAAGAATTAAAGGAGTTCGCGTCATGACTGATCCAAGGGAGGTCGATAGCGGGGAGGTAATATTTAATAACCCAGAGGCGGCCGACGATGCCGACGAGTATGCCACACTGGACTCCGCGTCCGAGGCCGGGTCTACAACCAATGACCCGCCAGGTGATTGTGACGAGGGGCCATTACGCGAGGTTATGGTAGGTGTCACGGGGGCTTTGAAGGACGTCGTTAGGGAGTTACAGTCCATCAAAAGAGGGATGGCTAAGTGTAAAGATGGGTCGGGAGAGACGAGGACATTTTGCACAAATAACAGCAATGTAAGTGAGTATGACAGTAGTAATTCAAGGAACAATCGCAAGGAAGGTAATAAGCATATTTCAGGTCAGGCCCTTAACGCAGATGCTCCGTCTTATGTGCGCTGGGGGACGACGTACTACGGCGCCGGCCGAACGGAAAGGGATGTTGACCACACGTGGGATGCGGGTAACCCGACGGGGACACCATATGGCTACAACGCGACGGGGTCGACGCAACGGGAGGGATATGCTGTATCAAGCTCCAGGAACACGAGAGCAGGCGGAAGTAGTTGGGAATCGGACCGGATGTACCACGGGCCATACACGCAGCCTGATAGGATACGCGATGCCCCCTATTTTCGCGATGGAACTGCGAGGTACCCACCAGTTAAGCTGCCGGTGTTCACTGGTAAAGAAGACTGGGCCACCTGGCTGGCGCAGTTTGAAGCCATAGCCGGTCGTTTCCGCTGGTCCGAAGACGAGAGGCTTGATCAGCTACTGCCTAGGCTGGAGGGGGCAGCAGCACAATTTGTATTTTCCCAATTAAAGCCTAACACAGTGAATAACTACAAAGAACTTATTATTGAGCTAAATAGTAGGTTCAGGGCCGTAGAAACAGCCCGGTCATATGCCGCTAAATTTAGCAGACGGACGCAACGACAGGGGGAGACAGTAGAGGAGTACGCATCGGACCTCAAAATGCTGTACGACAAGGCCCACGGGTTTAGAGACCGGAAGACGAGGGACGAGGACCTCGTGCGGCGGTTCTTGGACGGGGTCACAGACGAGGAAATGCGGTTCGAGCTGGAGTTTAATAAAGAACCTAGGACGGTCGATGAGGCAGTTTACTTTGCAGTCAATTGGTTACAGATTCGGGGAAGAGATAGAGCTGACAGAAAAGGGCGTTATCAAGCAAGAAGAGCATACGAGCCGCAGTGGGACAAGCATAATGGTGACCATAGGGTACCCGAACGGCGAGACACCTCAAGACAGTTCAATGGACAGAGGAAAGAGAATGGACTAGGGACAGATCAAAAGCGAGATGAGCTGCAAAATAGTCTACTGAAAGAACTGATAAACCGGCTCGAGCGTTTGGAAGGTCACGTTAACGCTGACACAAAGAAATTAGACACCAAAAAGAAAGTTGAGTGTTATAACTGTCACAAGCAGGGTCATTACGCACGTGAATGTCCGGACCGGAAAGAGCGAAGGGTAAATACCAGCCGACCGCTGTCAAACCAAAATGAAAACCGTTTAAACGACCAGGGACCACCCCGAATGGCCTAGGGGAGGTCCACATCAGCAGTAAAGCAGGCCTTAAAGTTACAGCCATAACGCAGCAAGAAGACGGTGAGGGGACGACAGTGGGGAGTGAAAGGACCGTGAGGAGGAGCTCTATTGCAGACGGGGTATACGTACGAGGGTCTGTTAACGGAGTACCGGTCACGTTCACTGCGGACACTGGCGCCTCACGGACGATACTATCTACACGGGCGTACGAAGCTATACCAAAGGACAAGCGGCCGCCATTAGAAAGGGCGTACTGCTTAGTGGGTGCGGGGGGCAACCCGATTAAGAAGGCAGGTAAAGCCAAATTCAGCCTGAGTTTAGGGACTCTGGAGCTTGAACATGAGGTTATTGTGGCCGAAGTTGAAGACGACGCTCTACTGGGGTATGACATCCTAAGGGGAGGGGAGAGCGGTCCCGCAGACATTTTGCTTAGCCAAAATAAAATACTCTTAGAGGGAGTTGATGTGCCAGTATTTCAGGTGGGGCGGGACAGGAAAACCAGACGGGTTACTGTAGCCGACGACATCAGCGTCCCTGGACTTGCAGAGTCGGTGATAAGTGTGTATGTAGAAAGGTACGAAGAAGATGACACCGTGCAGGCTGATTTTATTGTTGAACCAGTAGATAACTTTAGGGACAACTATCCATTACAAATGGCAGCTACTCTAGTGGATGTAAACCAGGGGCCAACTTGTAAAATCAGAATTCTCAACCCATTCCCAAGCGATTTCTTGTTGCGACAGAACGCCGAAATTGGGAGAGCCGAAAGGGTTGAACGAGTGGTCAGTGTGGTTGCGGCCGCTGAGGACGACGATGGTCAAGGGAATATGACGTCGGTGAGAAGAATTAGGCTAGGAGAGAGGTCTTCACCGGCCACTAACCAATTTACTAGGGCAACGGAAGCGGAGGTACCAAAACACCTCGTCGACTTGTACCGGAAGTCCACGGCAGGGAAGTCGGACTATGAAAAAGGCGTGGTTGCCGGTCTCCTCCAGAAGTACCAGCAGAGTTTTTCCACTGCCGAATGGGACCTGGGGCTTACGCATTTAGCCGAGCACACAATTAAGACGGGCGACGCCCCGCCAATAAAGCAACGGCCGAGGCGCGTCCCACTTGCATACGCAGAGGAAGAGAAGAAGGCCATAGACGAACTGCTACAAAAGGGGGTTATCCAGAAAAGCACTTCACCATGGGCGTCGCCTATTGTTTTAGTTCGAAAGAAGAACGGTTCTGTAAGGCCATGTGTAGACTACCGACAGGTTAATGCGCTGGTAAAACCGGACGGTTTCCCGCTCCCGAGAATTCAAGACTGTTTAGACGCAGTCGCAGGAGCCACATACTTTAGCAGTTTCGATCTGACAAGTGGATACTTTCAGATACCACTCAAAGAAGAGGATGTCCCAAAGAGCGCTTTCTGTTGCAAATACGGGCACTTCGAAATGACACGTATGCCATTCGGTTTAAATAATTCAGCCAGTACCTTTCAGCGCACGATGGAGATTGCACTGCAGGGCCTCCAGTGGGAAACATGCTTGGTGTACATCGACGATATAATCGTCTACGGGACCACTTTCGAACAGCACATTCACAGGGTGGAGCAAGTACTAGATCGCATGAAACAGGCGGGGTTGAAGCTGAAACCCGAAAAATGTAACATGTTGCAGCACAAAGTCCTGTTTCTTGGTCACGTGGTTTCAAATGACGGAGTTCTCCCAGATCCGACCAACACCAGTAAGATAGTCGACTGGCCAGTACCTCAGAACACAAAACATGTGAAACAGTTTGTAGCCACGGCATCTTATTATCGAAGGTTCGTAAGGGACTTTGCCACCATGGCCCGACCCCTAACGGAACTTACCAAGAAGGACCGGAAGTTTGAGTGGGGAGATGCTTGTCAGACCGCCTTCGAGAATTTGAAAAGGGCACTGACTGGGCCGGAAGTAATGGGGTATCCATTGAATGAAGGGGGTATCTTCTACCTAGATACAGACGCCTCCGGGGTAGGGATAGGCGCGGTCTTGTCACAAATGCAGAAGGGGAGAGAAAGGGTGGTCGCCTACGCCAGCAGAAGTACGAATAAGGCGGAAAGCAACTATTGTATAACCGAGCAAGAGTTGCTGGCCATAGTTTACTTTATGCAGTACTTCCGCCAGTATCTTCTAGGCCGCCATTTTGTGGTTCGCACAGATCACCAAGCTCTGGTCTGGCTGTTTAAGCTCAAGGAGCCCAACGGGAAGATTGCAAGGTGGTTGGAAATCCTGTCCCCCTATGACTTCGCTGTTGAGTATCGTAAAGGGCAACATCACGGCAACGCGGATGGGTTAAGCAGATGTGAAGACCCGAGGGAGTGCCATTGTCACATCGTGGACATGAGTGAGCCGCTCAAGTGTGGCCCCTGTGCAAAGTGTCGGCGACGGGCGGAAATCATGTGCCATTCCGAGATTCAATGCGGAGGACCGGAAGTGAGCGGGTCAGATGATTTGGAAGATGCATGTGTACTCATGGACGCTGACGTTGTGCCTAAAACTCCGACAGGAGAGACTGTCACTGCTAAGCGGACGCTTGACGAAGAAGACGTTCCGGAAGGTGCTACTGAAGGGGCCGGAGCTCTGTCGAAGCCTATTGTATTAAAAATTGAGACCCCGCTACCAGCCATAGCTCGAGCACTGACGGTCGATGACGAACAGGAACCTGGCCCATCTAATCAGGGTGACGAGATATCGCGGGCGAATTGGACACATACGTATAGTCTTACTGAACTGGGAAGGATGCAAGATGAGGACGCGAGCATTGGGCCGGTTTTGAGGGCAAAGCGCGCCGGTGTGAAACCGAAACCGGAAGACATTGTTGCCATGTGTCCTGAGACGCGCCATTATTTCATGATTTGGGACAGTCTAAGGACCGTTGACGCCGTGGTCTACCGTAGCTTTTGTAAACTAGACCAGACAGATAACTACACGCAGCTGATCGTGCCATGCGTACTGAGGGAGGAGGTTCTTAGAGGAGCCCATGAACCAGTCACTGCCGGACATATGGGGGTTAAACGAACCAAGGGTAAACTCGCACGGAATTATTACTGGTTCGAAATGAAACAAGATGTAGAACTGCACATAAGATGTTGCGACGTTTGCGAAGCCGATAAAAAACCACCAAAGACGCCCAGGGCTCCCATGGGACACGTTAGAACCGGTGCCCCGTGGGATATAATAGCCCTTGACTTCATGGGTCCATTTCCGGTGACGAGCAGGGGTAACCGCCATATATTAGTATTGACGGATCTCTTTACAAAATACATAGAAGTTGTCCCAGTACCGAGCCAGACCGCTGAACAATGTGCAAAAATAGTGGTTGACCACGTGGTTAACCGCTGGGGAACCCCATTGGCCATCCACTCTGACCAGGGAACGGCTTTCGAGAGCCGGCTCTTTAAGGAGCTTTGCGAATTATTGGCAGTGAAAAAGACCCGGACTAGCGCACGTAATCCACAGGGAAATGGTCAAGTGGAGAGAGCCAATCGGACTATTGTCAAGATGGTTAGAGCGTTCTTGTCTGAGGAGCAGGACGACTGGGATGTACATCTTGGTTGTATCGCCAACGCATACAGGGCAACGCCTCATCAGGCTACTAAACTTAGTCCAAACATGTTGGCCCTCGGTAGGGAGGTAAGACTTCCGGCGGATCTTCAGTACCCTACAGTAAGGGACAGTGATGAGCATATCCGTAGTGAGGCAGAATACATTGTTAGTTTAAGACAGACTATGCAGAGGGCCCACGAGGTAGCGAGAACACATCTAGGTAAGGAGGCCGAACGCAGTAAGGAGGTGTACGACCGGAGGTTAGCTTTCACGAAGTACAAGGTAGGCGACATAGTATGGTGCCTACACGAGACTCGTCGGGTTGGGGTAAATCCAAAGCTCCAGAAGGCTTTCGACGGGCCATTCGTTATAACAGAAAGTCGATCTGCGTTGAACCACGTGGTTCAATTGGACAAACGCGGCGCAAAACGTTTGCTCCACCATAATAAGCTTAAGTTGTATAGGGGAAAAACTGCACCGAAGTGGGCTAGCCAGTTGGCATCGCGGTTGCGGACCAAAGAGTAGCTATAACTTTACGCTTTTCGCTCCCCGGTCGTTTAACCGTACTTATTCCGGGCGACTGATATACATTTAACTTCAATAATGACGGACTTGTGGCTAACCGTTGGCACAGCATTGGTAGTATTTTAGGGGGCAAACCTTGCATTTTTATTTTATATTTTGTAGATGAAGGCATCCAACGGCGGTATTATGTGGCAGTGCGCCAGATGTGGCAAACAGGATAGGAAGAACCGGATGGCTGCACACATACTAAAAGACCACATACCTCTACATCAGGTGCCTTACCACTGCTTGCTGTGTCAGTTCAGATGCCAGGACAGTAGCACATTAAGAGACCATGTGAGCCGGTATTCACGGCATGTCAACCAGGAGAAAAACATGAGAAAGCCTATAAATTATGCGCAGTACCTGATCAAAGCGGAGCGACCCATCCACGTCACAAGCCATGACATGTTTCAGGTGGCCGATCGCTTGTCGATAGATCTCCTGAGGGATGATTCCGATGGGGAAAACCAACCACCGAGTATGTGGCCTTCCTGGATGGAGCCTGAATCACCGAGAAGCACGAGCGGACCAGTAGGCGCGAAGGGGGATGGGGTGGGCATACCAGACCTTGACCAGTTGATACGGGTGTTGGAGTATGGCGAGACATCAAACGTCGGTGGGTCGTTTCCCGAGCTACGCCCAGCCAACAGGACGAATAACACCACTTACGCGGAAAGACCGCCGACAGGAAACCCTGTTAAAACGACCCCGGGAAATGTCATTTTTGGGGGATTGGATGGCCCATCACCGTCAGTCGAAAGAATGGGAACACCCAATAGGGCCCATACATACTCCCGAATCCAGGGTTCTGCCAGGTCGACGGGCGGTAGTTGTGACCAGGTTATTGAGGACACGGCGGTCCTCCCAAGTGCAGAGGACCATCTCGATCCGCTATTTTGTGGGTTTGACGCTCTATCGCCAAGGACACCAGCGAAGACGCCGCCTCCGAAGTCACTGATGATGCCGAAGGGCCTAGGGGGAAGAGACCAAGCGACACAGGCAGGGAGCAGCCGAAAAGATGACACATCAACACAAACAACCCTAGAAGACCGCCTGGCTAACGCATTTGAGGCCGGCATGAAGAGAATAACGCAAGCAATAGATGAGGGGATAAAAGCTGTGGTAGGGTCACAAAGAGCTGCAGAAGCGACCCTGCAGGAGGTAAAGCGCATTGAGAGGAACGTTCGCTACCTATACAGATCAGTCGCTAAAGATGAGGAGGAAGAAAACACCGAGGAGCCGAAAGTCAAAAGCGTGGTGATGAAGCGCAAGTCTACCACAGAAGATGACCGTAAACACAAGAAAACGCGATAGAAATGACATTTATAAGTGAAATAACAGTTAAAGTGTTCATCTAGTTGTAGTGTTATTTAAGTTTTTTTTTATCTCTATTGTTAACGTCAAGTGCAAAAGTGTTAAAATGTTTATCATATGTATATCTCATACTATTGATCTCAATGTTATTAAAGGCAGCAGGAGCTTAGCCTCTATTTGGAGGGGGTATTGATAAACCCCGGCAGGCATCGCCCCATACTGTATTTATCTTTATTAATGTAAAATATATGTAATTCATACTTACCTTTGTCTATTCATGGAAAGATATTTTGAAGTTTTCAAACCTTGGCATTTTAGGCCAGTGCTTAGCGCCATCCTGATATTACAGACGGGCTAGCCCTGTGTCCATCATGCCAAGATCATTAATAGTCACTAAGTGTTGTTAGTAATATTATCCTGGATAAAGTCCATTTTTTCAAGCATTGTTCATGCAAAATATTTAATAAGTACCAAGTTATTCAGTAAATTATTGATGTACAGGTTTAACATTATTTGCATAACATGTACTGATCTCAAACCTGTTGTTTTATGGCACTAACACAGCAAAACGTAATAACTCTTGTCGGGAATTTCACAAAGTTCACATATTTTCTTTGTAATTCAGCGTGTACACCGCCATTTTACCTTTGAATCTTGGGTAATCCTGAGATAGTTTTTGACCTTTCAAGATTTCAAAACTTGACAAGTTATTCTTACTTGAGCGTTTGAATCATGTCGTTCCACAAGGTGATAATGTCTCTTAGTTAATAATCCATTATTCACATGAAATGCACTGATAATTTATTGTTGTAATCCAGTGTGATGCTTACAATCCTTTTTCGGAAACTTCACGGTCATTTGACAGTTCGTCCGCCATCTTGAATATTTTACAATGGCTGTCAGCCAATCGGGTCATTTGACCCGATTCTGGGTCATTTTCGGTCGGGTCAATTTGGGTCAGGTCATTTTTGACCGAGATTTTCGGGTCATTTAACCATAGGAGTATATAAGGCCGTGAATTTTCAGTCTCAGGACAGTGGAATTTGGATCATTGAACAAGCTGCCTGCATATTATTCTTAAAAGGTTAAAATCAACCTGAATATTTAAATAGACAATAAATAAGTAAATATAAACTACTTACAAGTAATAAAATAACAGGCATTGATTTTATATTGAGTTTGTAAACAACTTTATACTGATAATAATATTTTACTGTCTTACTACGACGTGCTGTGCCAACGTTCATATAAGCCAACGCGTTTTGCTGTGTACGGTGCCGCTGATTACTACCGTGTATTATATCTGATGTTTGATGTCTTGATGCATATATTTATTTGCTCCAAAAATAAAACGTAAAACGTTCATTGCGTCGTCATTTTGGCTAGGTCGTAACAATTATTGCTTCAAAATACTTGGTCACCCTAAAAGGGACAGTTGATAGCGTTGACGGACCACGGGGCTATGTCGTAACATTTATTGCTTCAAATACTTGGTCACCCTAAAAGGGACAGTTGATAGCGTCGACGGACCACGGGGCTAGGTCGTAACAATACCAACTGACCTACAGTAGCTAGAATAGAGTATGGATAACAACTGACCAACAATAGCTAGAATAGAGTATGGATAACAACTGACCAACAACAGCTAGGATATAGTATGGATAACAACTGACCAACAACAGCTAGAATATAGTATGGATACCAACTGACCTACAGTAGCTAGAATATAGTATGGATAACAACTGATCTACAACAGCCAGGATATAGTATGGATAACAACTGACCTACAATAGCTAGAATAGAGTATGGATAACAACTGACCTACAGTAGCTAGAACATAGTATGGATAACAACTGGCCAACAACAGCTAGTTTAGAGTATGGATACCAACTGACCTACAGTAGCTAGAATATAGTATGAATATCAACTGACCAACAACAGCTAGAATAAAGTATGTATAACAACTGACCAACAACAGCTAGAATATAGTATGGATAACAACTGACCAACAACAGCTAGAATAGAGTATGGATAACAACTGACCTACAATAGCTAGAATAGAGTATGGATAACAACTGACCAACAACAGCTAGAATATAGTATGGATACCAACTGACCTACAGTAGCTAGAATATAGTATGGATAACAACTGATCTACAACAGCCAGGATATAGTATGGATAACAACTGACCTACAATAGCTAGAATAGAGTATGGATAACAACTGACCAACAACAGCTAGGATATAGTATGGATAACAACTGACCAACAACAGCTAGAATATAGTATGGATAACAACTGACCTTCAATAGCTAAACTTGAGTAAGGATAACAACTGACCAACAACAGCTAGAATAGAGCATGGATAACATCTGACCAACAACAGCTAGAATATAGTAAGGATAGCAACTGACCTTCAATAGCTAGAATAGAGTATGGATAACAACTGACCAACAACAGCTAGAATATATAGTATGGATAACAACTGATCAACAACAGCTAGAATATATAGTATGGATAACAAGTGACCTACAATAGATATAATAGAGTATGGATAACAACTGACCAACAACAGCTAGAATAGAGTATGGATACCAACTGACCAACAACAGCTAGAATATAGTATGGATACCAATTGACCAACAACAGCTAGAATATAGTATGGATACCAACTGACCAACAACAGCTAGAATAAAGTATGGATACCAACTGACCAACAACAGCTAGAATATAGTATGGATACCAACTGACCAACAACAGCTAGAATAAAGTATGGATACCAACTGACCTACTGTAGCTAGAATATAGTATGGATAACAACTGACCAACAACAGCTAGAATATAGTATGGATAACAACTGACCTACAGTAGCTAGAATATAGTATGGATAAGAACTGACCTGCAACAGCTAGAATAAAGTATGGATACCAACTGACATACAGTAGCTTGAATATGGTACGGATAACAACTGACCAACAACAGCTAGAATATAGTATGGATACCAACTAACCTACAGTAGCCAGAATATGGTATGGATAACAACTGACCAACAACAGCTAGAATAAAGTTTGGATACCAACAGACCTACAATAGCTAGGATATAGTATGGATAACAACTGACCAACAACAGCTAGAATATAGTATGGATACCAACTGACCAACAACAGCTAGAATATAGTATGGATACCAACTGACCAACAACAGCTAGAATAAAGTATGGATACCAACTGACCTACAGTAGCTAGAAAATAGTATGGATAACAACTGACCAACAACAGCTAGAATAAAGTATGGATACCAACTGACCAACAACAGCTAGAATAAAGTATGGATAACAACTGACCTACAACAGCTAGAATAAAGTATGGATACCAACTGACCTACAGTAGCTAGAATATAGTATGGATAACAACTGACCAACAACAGCTAGAATATAGTATGGATACCAACTGACCTACAACAGCTAGAATAAAGTATGGATAACAACTGACCAACAACAGCTAGAATAAAGTATGGATACCAACTGACCTACAGTAGCTAGAATATAGTATGGATAACAACTGACCAACAACAGCTAGAATATAGTATGGATACCAACTGACCTACAACAGCTAGAATAAAGTAAGGATAACAACTGACCTACAACAGCTAGAATAAAGTATGGATACCAACTGACCTACAGTAGCTAGAATATAGTATGGATAACAACTGACCAACAACAGCTAGGATTATAGTATGGATAACAACTGACCAACAACAGCTAGAATATAGTATGGATAACAACTGACCAACAACAGCTAGAAACAACATCTAGAATAGAGTATGGATAACAACTGACCAACAACAGCTAGAATATAATATGGATAACAAATTACCTACAATAGCTAGAATAGAGTATGGATAACAAATGACCTACAATAGCTAGAATAGAGTATGGATAACAACTGCCCAACAACAGCTAGAATATAGTATGGATAACAACTGACCAACAACAGCTAGAATATAGTATGGATACCAACTGACCTACAGTAGCTAGAATATAGTATGGATGACAACTGACCTACAACAGCTGGAATATAGTATGGATAACAGCTGCCCAACAACAGCTAGAATAGAGTATGGATAACAACTGACCAACAACAGCTAGAATATAGTATGGATAACAACTGACCAACAACAGCTAGAATATAGTATGGATAACAAATGACCTACAATAGCTAGAATAGAGTATGGATAACAACTGACCAACAACAGCTAGAATAGAGTATGGATAACAACTGACCAACAACAGCTAGAATAGAGTATGGATAACAACTGGTCAACAACAGCTAGAATATAGTATGGATAACAACTGACCAACAACAGCATGGATATAGTATAGATAACAACTGACAAACAACAGCTAGAATATAGTATGGATAACAACTGACCAACAACAGCTAGAATATAGTATGGATAACAACTGATCTACAATAGCTAGAATATAGTATGTATAACAACTGACCAACAACAGCTAGAATTTAGTACGGATAACAACTGGCCAACAATGGCTAGGCTTTAGTGTTAAATAAAACTGGCCAACTATATCTAGGAATGCGTATATTCAACTGGCCAAGAACAGCTAGGCTAAATTATTGATACCACCTGACTATTAATAGCTAGGCTAAATTATTGATAACACCTGACCATCGATAGCTAGGCTAAAGTATGGATAAAAACGACCAAAAACAAGTTAATAACATAATTGTAAAACTTTAGGAAATGTAATTCCATGATACTCATTTGGTTTTGTTTACTTTCAATCCTTTGGACTGATTGGAATATCAAGATAGTCGTGGATCAATTAATGCATACCCAAAAACAGACAGAAACATGTAGCGTCACTAAATTTAACATCGCCGTTAACGTCATAAAAGATACGCTTTTAATGGCCTTTATTTAATTGTGGGTGAACTAATATGTTTAAGTTTGTGTATAGAAGCATTTGGTCAATGCGCGTCTAGTGAAAGGCAGAGGACATCATAATTATCCTAGCTGTTTGAACGGGGTGGCGGTCTCAATCACGTCACTCCTGTCATCGACGTCATATTTATTCGTTTTGAGTCCGATGACAGTATAATGACTTTCACATGTGGCACAAAGTATATGTTTTATATATATGGGGACATAAAAGTAGGTAATTTAAAAACAGTGTCAGATGCTAAATAAATATGCAATTCAAGGTATGGATAATTGCCAATTTCGAAATCTAATTACAGTTTAAAATTAAAGGGTGCTATAAAATACCAGAGTATTTCATAGATAATTTGTTCGTCGAAATATTAAGGACATGCTTTCAACTACAGACTGTCAAAAGAGATAGCGCGCTTCATGGAATTTGCTTGCGTGCCAACTGCGTTCATACAGCTAGCATAAATGCAGAAATGCTATCAATTCCGAGATAACACCATCATGACAATATGATAAATGAAAGAGATATAATAAAAAAACTTATTTTACTATGATTATATTGCAATTTTATTCTTGTTTTTCCTTTCAAAATGTCTAAAAACAAATACCGGTGGGTTTAATTTAAAAAGATACTCAAACCAAATATTTTGTTGCTTTAAAATGAAAATTTAATAGTAGCATGTTTTTATGTATGATGAATGGATAACCTCAAGCTGTATATATATGAAATAAAAAAAAAACATTTGATGACTTGAGACTCTAAGACTCACGGTGAGAGTATCGCTTGAAAATAGTGGTTTTCGTCATTCAGAAAGTACACCTCCACCACTGTAAAAAAAAACACAGATATTAAACAAAATTTCAATATCACAGATGCAGTATGAAATACAAATTAAAATTATATTCTTAAGGGATTCTTCACAAGTTTTGGAAATAAACAAACATAAAACTAAAAACAATTAAAAACAAGAGCTGACACAGTATGTGATGAATGCCCCCGAATGTGACATAGACTTATGAACAAGATCAGTACATGCAAAGTTAAAGGTCAAACACTGACCTTTTATGTATGCATGTAAATCTTGCATACGACACACAATCTTTATATGCCAAACACATGTGCCAAGTTTTTGTTGTAAATCTGGCATATACATGACAAAATTACAGCCCGGTTATGACATATATATGCGTATTTACATATATATGGAGCATTTCATAAACATATAAAGCAAGGAATGTTTATGAACAAGTGGGATAATTATAAAAACACTAATTACCTGTCATTGATGTTTTCAAACACCACATGAGACCCATGCATGGTCGCTGTAATATGTCGGTGTTGTTGTTGGTCTTTGTCCAACTAACCCAGAAATATAGATATGGTCAAGACAAGAACCTAATACATGGGTCGGTGTGTGAGCATATTGGCGAAATCCTTTTTCCTACGAGCGTCTGGCATATTCGAGGCATTGGACGGGTTATCTCAATTATAACAATTGACGGTTGACTTTATTTGATCTGTATCTGGTTTATTTGATCTAGCAAGACAGTTTCCAGGTGCACATTCGTATTTTCTGGTGTCACAACATGAAACTAGATGTACTAAGTAAAACCATAGAGGTGGTTCTTAGTGCACCAGATGTCGCCTTAATGTGCCAAAAAACTTTACCATGGGATTAAAAATCCTGTATGCTTGACAACAATACAGAGTTGGTCTTGCAAATGTGACATTGCCTTAACGTGTCAAATACATATGGCAAGTTATTTTAACTCTGAACATAAAAAAAGACACCCATACTTGACAACCTACACTCTTATGTCCTTATATTCAGCATTTCATTGTGAATAAACACTAAGTGCATATTTCATCTTAGAGGTAGGGACATGGGTCTTGCTCGCGACACGTCGTTTTGGTATGTCGAACACAGGTGGCAAGTTATTTTAAAATATGTCCATACAAGAGAAAGTCACAGCACGGACAAGCGTTATTGGGCCGGACACACGGACGGACGGTGAGATTTTAATATGCCCACCTTCGGGGGCATTAAAATCAAATATGAAGATACAAATGGACAACCATGAAGCATCTTTCCCGATCCAGTGTCGAGTGAAAAGAAACGGAAGCATAAGTTTGTTCGTTCATCAACGAAAATTAAAAAAGAAGATTGTCCGGTTAGAGTACTCCCTTCTCACCAAGGTCAAGTTTCGATTCCCGGCCTGTGCACGTGTAAATAGTGTTTGTGGACACCAAGCCAGACATATGTGTTTCCTCCAATGACACCAGTTTCCCCGATAAACAAAACCACAATCTCGCGAAGATTTAGCCAACCGGAGTGATTGATATACAGTCGAAACTCGATGGCTCGATATTCTAGGGACCGGCCAAAGTACTTCGAGCCTCGAAAATATCGAGCCAAGCGGGATTGCTTACAGAATGTTATTTTTTCATTTGTTACATAAAGTCTTATTTACCTCGTTTGTTATTGGCTACGCTATCTCCGCAAGAGAAGGAAGAGTATTTATTGGGCATAGTTAGGCACCCTAAATTTCGTAATATGACTTATTCGATTATTAAAAAAAAATCTTTTTTTTTTTATTTATGATAAAAATACATTTATGCGAAAACAAGCAATTGTAAACAGTGGATAACACAAACATAGCTTAAAAGTTATTTCAAAATGCATAGTAATTTAGGGATGGATAACAATTAGAGACAGACTTAAAGTGATGGCATGTTTATTCAAATGTTAAACCATTTAAATTCGATAATAATTATAATATCAGTCAAACAATTTTAATCGATTAGCGCCTTGTGCTAAATGAAGCCAATCAAACAAATCAAGGTGTGAGATTCTTAACTGAACCCGCGAAAAGGACTTCGACCCAAGCAAACAAATCAAAGTGTGAAATTCTTGTTTGGGACCGCGAAAACGACTTCGAGTGTGGAGAAATATCGACCCTCAAGATATCGAGCCATCCGATCGAAATTTATATGAACAAAAAGTAAATAAAAATCGGTCCTTTTAATTTGGTTCGAGCCAACAAGGATATCGAGCCATGAGATATCGAGCCAACGAGTTTCGACTGTAATACTGTTTTAATTTGTTACACAATTTGTAGAGGCAATAAGTTTAAACAAAAGAAAAGATGTCCGATGAGAAAAGTTATCTATGAAATAAACAAGATTTCTACCTTCATAACTCCAAAGCCCATAATATGGTTCACCGACTTTAGAATTTGGGGGCCTCACGGACTCGTTGAAGAAAGGACCTGAAGCTGACAACATCACGTGACCGGTGGATTCAACTGGCCCCACGGTGATCTTGATGGGGTCGTGGTTAACTGGTTGCCCGTCCCAAGTGGTTCGTATGTTGTAGGTCCGGATAATCTTCTGAAAATAAAAGTAAAAACTTTGTTTTGTATCTCGATTACTCGTATGTTGTCGGAGGGTTAAGTTTTCAAATTTGCCAAAATTTATGTTAAGGTCAGGATTTTCAATATAATGTCCTACTTTATTTCCTACTAATACAAAATAATAAGTTCTGGCTTCTACAGTGTGTATTTTACGTGTTTTGTTGTATCCTTTTTATAATCAGTTGCCACGTCAGATGTAAATGTTGAAATTTATTTACTTGAGCATTACTATTGTTTGTGTTTAAGTTACATGGGAGACTGAAATGGCACATTTGTAGAAAAAAGGTTACCTTTTGAATTTGGTAAAGTGGTGTGCTTTCACTATTATCAGATAATCATGCCTGTGTAACCAAATATAACGCCCCCCCCCCTTTAAATAACGACCGGCTTACCGGCCACTCTACTACACGATGATAAAGACTCCTCCGCCATTACAACCACACTCACACATGACCCCCGTATATTTTTTATTCGTGGGTTAATGATTTTTTTTTTAGAAAAACTATCCTTAGAAATAAAACATTCAGACCAAAGAAATGGGACTTAGGCTGACACACGTAAAGATTGAATTTATCAAAGATGCACACTTACTCCCAAGTCAGATTTACCACAATTAATTCAAATGTTTAAAGGGGCTGTACTCCGTATGATAAAATAGCGGAAAAAAAAGAAAATTGTCGAAAACTGACATAAACTTGGCACCGATGTGTACAATGCATTGAAACTTACTAACTGAAGTACCACCTAGTTAACAATTTATTAAAGTTTAGCAGTTATTTCGTATTTTTCCATTAAAAAAAATACTGGGTATGTCTACGAGGTAGAATTCATTCCTTATGCGTGATTGGCTAGTCGGTGTTATCACGTGATATTACCGAGGTAGGTGTATAGCTTAATTATGTCACCCGATTAGAATAAGCCTTTGTAGCTCAGTGAGTAAGACGCTGGACTTCGAATTTGGCGACGTGGGTCTCCGACACAATTTTTTTTTTACATTTTGGTACCTTTTTTTACAATTATGATATCAAAGCGTAACACATTCTATTAGATAATTGTCCTAAGATTCGTTACAGAAAAAATCTTTTGTTGGTGCCAATCTGGTTAACAGTCCGTTTAAATGAATTGGCACAGATCATTAACTTTGAAAATGAATTAAATCAAATGTTATGTAATTGTGTGAGACGAGTTGATCTTTGAATCGGGATAAAAAAAACTTGTCCTCTATCGAATATTTTTAGAGTTATTGTCTTTATTCCGATTCTATTTTTAGATTAACCCGGCCATCATCCATTGAAATGAAACCTCGGATGTTTATGGAAAGTTTACAATGTCAGAACTATTTACATTTAGCTACGCTGCAAGAAGACCTCGGAGAAAATTCAATTTAGCAACTAAGCCTTAGGACTTCACTCTTAGTGAAAATTATAAATGCAATATTACACTGGACTTGGAATTAATTTATCAATAAACTAAGTTATAAAAATTACACGTTAAAACAAAACAAACAATTGTTATTATTATTCATTTCACGAACTACTTTTACCAATGCACCGGTATAATACTGATGTTGTTTTTGATGGAAAAATGCTCGAGGTGCTCCGATTGCCCGTGGCTTATGTTGCACTCTCTGCCACTACTCGCTCTAGTTATTCATCTCTGTAAATAGCATACTTCTTAGTTCGTAGTTTTACTGACATTTAAACAAACTGTTTACCCATACTCATCGGTGGGATGGAATACCAAATACACATTATTTGTTAAAGGGACACTGGATGACACAATTGCAAGAAAAAAGAAAATTGTCAAAAAATAACATTAATTGATTTCGATGTGTACAATGCATTGAATCTTACTGACTGATGTATCACATCGCTTAAGACACGTGTATCCGTCTCATTTTTTATAAACTAATAAAAAAACATAGTGCGCTATTTTTAAACGGGTACACTCAGGTGAGACACCGAGAAAATGCTATTTTAATCAATTAAAGTGACGCGGGACCATCTGGTATCTAGTCTCTAATTTTACTCTTATTTAAAAGGGATAAATGCACATGTATAACAAATATAATGTTTGAGTGATAAGCCTTTAACATACATTTATGGAAAATATTATTTTCTGATAACAATATTTTAACCGTGTATTTAATGGCTGAAAATGCACAAATATCAAATACTTCACAATAACACTTTTCGATATGTATTCATCCTTTTCGGTAACTTAAAACAATTGTATTATATGTGGTAAATCTTAATTGGTAGTAAGAGTACATCTTTAAATGAAATAATAAAAGACTGAAAACGCACAAATATCAAATGATTGGTGAGTGCTTAAAGATTAACAGTGAACAACTATCATCTTATAAGGTACAAGTATCCTTTTCCGGCACCTTTCTTTCAAATTTAACACACTATCCTTCACAATAACACTTTTCGATATTAATTCATCCTTTTCGGTAAATAAAACAATTGTATTATATGTGGTAAATCTTAATTGGTAGTAAGAGTGCACCTTTATAAGAAATAATTTCTACACTTAAAATTTTAAAGGGCAAATAAATTAAAACCAAACCGTTTGATGGTACACGCTGGCTCCAAGTGCCGACGACCCATTCTGTTTCACTCCGTTTCCGAGACGGCATTCACCGTTATCAACTGCAAATGTGTCGCATCCTTGTGTCTTTCGACAGAGTCGCGAACACTGAATTTCATTTTCCACAGACTGGATTAGAACTACATTTTCAATTTCCGAGGTCGGCTGATTGACAAAAAGGTCACCATTGACCGGAACTAAATAAAGAAGAATGATGGTCAAACTTCCGTTACAAAGAACCCGTCCCTTCATCTTGTTTTCCAGATGTTTCTTTGTCCGTAACGTACGTATCGCACGATATGTCAAGCTTAAATGAAATGCGCCCGTTGAATGATATAACCGGATAATAATGGGGATTTTATAATATTCTTAGTGTTTACTAAACCATAGTTCGTAAAAAAGATATTAAAAGCTTAGCTAACAGTCAGTGAACAGTTTATTCAAATGCATACCAGGTACGAACGTTAAAGATTGCTTTTCATACAGTTAAATACCTGGTTTGTCGCTGAAGTGTATTTATTTTGTATAAACAATCTTCTATTCCGTCACCATTCCATCGTGAGACAGTAAACTTTCAACCGGAAACCGGAAGCAAATGCATTCTGCAAAGCAACGCTTTTAACGTAAAGACGTATTTGCAATGTTCTAAAACGGATAGCTGTATTTTATCACTGTTTAAACTCGCGCTCTCATTACAGGAAATGGGTTATCCTTTCGTAAATATATTTGTAAGAATTTGTTTTCTACGAAAATGGAAGCGGGCTATATAAACAGACTCTAGACATGTTTGTTTTATCTCCAAATGGAAGTTTGGTGAAGCGATCGACACACTTGCAATACATTATGGGCAGCTTGAACCGGAACCCGACAGTATTTTTTCTAAAAAGTATTCCAATATAAATACAGAGTAAAACAATGCATCGAAGCGAAATCTACGCTTATAAATATTGACATGTAACGATTTGGTTCATCAAAGGCTAAAACACACTTTTCATACCTGAAATAGAAATATCCTTTGTTGTATATTTGTTCTGTTACTGCAACGGACAGTGGCTCCACCTTATAAACGATATATTTTGAACAAAACGTCCGTCTAGGCTTGTTTAGATTTAGTGGTCATCATTTTATGTTTTTTTTCCATTGAGAATGCAGTATTTCTCAAGTTTTCCACAACATTTATTTCAGTAAATCAGCAGTCAGTCGTTATTTCAATCAAATGAAGCGGAAGTGGCTGGCCCAGTTAATGGGTAGTCTGCACAATATAATGTAGACCATCAGAAAACTTAAATATTCTTTTTATGCTCTAACACAAAATAAATGGTTATGCGACTGCGATTCATTAAACCATTTTTTGTGTAAGAACATACTAACAATCTAAACCATTTCTTAAAAGTTCAATTTTTAATTTCATTTTTTCACACTCGCTTTGTATTTAGTTGTTCGTGATCGTACGACATTTTGTCGTATGCTCGTTGATAATTTGAGCCGAGTGACCTTGACAAATATGGCATTGTAATATTTAACAATGAGAAACAGAAGTATGCTTATTGTTTGATAGAGAGATACGGTACTAATTACTACGTTTTTTTAAAATAATATAAACATTCACACAAACACGTAAAGATATTTTTAGATATTTCTTTTACAAAAACAAACTCAACAGATACTGGTCAAAAAAAAATGTATATAAATAAAACACAGATATTTCCTATAAGATACATATTCATGACACATTTTGTACCTATATACTACATGTTAGACTTTTCCTATATACTACATGTTAGACTTTTCCTATATACATGTACTACATGTTAGACTTTTCCTATATACTACATGTTAGACTTTTCCTATATACTAAATGGCCGACTTTTCCTATATACTACATGGCAGACGTTTCCTATATACTACATGTTAGACTTTTCCTATATACTACATGTTAGACTTTTCCTATATACTACATGTCAGACTTTTCCTATATACTACATGTTAGACTTTTCCTATATACTACATGTTAGACTTTTCCTATATACTAAATGGCCGACTTTTCCTATATACTACATGGCCGACTTTTCCTATATACTACATGGCCGACTTTTCCTATATACTACATGTTAGACTTTTCCTATATACTACATGGCCGACTTTTCCTATATACTACATGTTAGACTTTTCCTATATACATGTACTACATGTTAGACTTTTCCTATATACTACATGTTAGACTTTTCCTATATACTAAATGGCCGACTTTTCCTATATACTACATGGCCGACTTTTCCTATATACTACATGTTAGACTTTTCCTATATACTACATGTTAGACTTTTCCTATATACTACATGGCAGACTTTTCCTATATACTACATGTTAGACTTTTCCTATATACAACATGTAAGACTTTTCCTATATACCACATGGCAGACTTTTCCTATATACTACATGTTAGACTTTTCCTATATACTACATGGCAGACTTTTCCTATATACTACATGTTAGACTTTTCCTATATACTACATGGCAGACTTTTCCTATATACTACATGTTAGACTTTTCCTATATACTACATGTTAGACTTTTCCTATATACTACATGTCAGACTTTTCCTATATACTACATGTTAGACTTTTCCTATATACTACATGTTAGACTTTTCCTATATACTAAATGGCCGACTTTTCCTATATACTACATGGCCGACTTTTCCTATATACTACATGGCAGACTTTTCCTATATACTACATGTGAGACATTTCCTATATACTACATGTTAGACTTTTCCTATATACTACATGTTAGACTTTTCCTATATACTACATGGCCGACTTTTCCTATATACTACATGTTAGACTTTTCCTATATACTACATGTTAGACTTTTCCTATATACTAAATGGCCGACTTTTCCTATATACTACATGGCCGACTTTTCCTATATACTACATGGCCGACTTTTCCTGTATACTACATGTTAGACTTTTCCTATATACATGTACTACATGTTAGACTTTTCCTATATACTACATGTTAGACTTTTCCTATATACTAAATGGCCGACTTTTCCTATATACTACATGGCCGACTTTTCCTATATACTACATGGCCGACTTTTCCTATATACTACATGTTAGACTTTTCCTATATACTACATGGCAGACTTTTCCTATATGCTACATGTTAGACTTTTCCTATATACAACATGTAAGACTTTTCCTATATACCACATGGCAGACTTTTCCTATATACTACATGTTAGACTTTTCCTATATACTAAATGGCCGACTTTTCCTATATACTACATGGCCGACTTTTCCTATATACTACATGGCCGACTTTTCCTATATACTACATGTTAGACTTTTCCTATATACTACATGGCAGACTTTTCCTATATACAACATGTTAGACTTTCCCTATATACAACATGTAAGACTTTTCCTATATACCACATGGCAGACTTTTCCTATATACTACATGTTAGACTTTTCCTATATACAACATGTAAGACTTTTCCTATATACAACATGTTAAACTTTTCCTATATACTACATGTTAGACTTTTCCTATATACAACATGTTAGACTTTTCCTATATACAACATGTTAGACTTTTCCTATATACAACATGTTAGACTTTTTCTATATACAACATGTTAGACTTTTCCTATATACTACATGGCAGACTTTTTCTATATACAACATGTTAGTCTTTTCCTATATACAACATGTTAGTCTTTTCCTATATACAACATGTTAGTCTTTTCCTATATAATACATGGCAGACTTTTCCTATATACAACATGTTAGTCTTTTCCTATATACTACATGTTAGACTTTTCCTATATACTACATGTTAGACTTTTCCTATATACAACATGTTAAACTTTTCCTATATACTACATGTTAGACTTTTCCTATATACAACATGTTAGACTTTTCCTATATACAACATGTTAGACTTTTTCTATATACAACATGTTATAGTCTTTTCCTATATACAACATGTTAGACTTTTCCTATATACTACATGTTAGACTTTTCCTATATACTACATGGCAGACTTTTCCTATATACAACATGTTAGACTTTTCCTATATACTACATATAAGACTTTTCCTATATACTACATGGCAGACTTTTCCTATATACAACATGTTAGCCTTTTCCTATATACAACATGTTAGTCTTTTCCTATATACAACATGTTAGACTTTTCCTATATACTACATGTTAGACTTTTACTGTATACTACATGTTAGACTTTTCTTATATACTACATGTTAGACTTTTCTTATATACTACATGTTAGACTTTTACTGTATACTACATGGCAGACTTTTCCTATATACTACATGTTAGACTTTTCTTATATACTACATGTTCGACTTTTACTGTATACTACATGGCAGACTTTTCCTATATACTACATGTTTGACTTTTCCTATATACTACATGTTCGACTTTTCCTATATACTACATGGCAGACTTTTCCTATATACTACATGTTAGACTTTTACTGTATACTACATGTTAGACTTTTCTTATATACTACATGTTAGACTTTTACTGTATACTACATGTTAGACTTTTCTTATATACTACATGTTAGACTTTTACTGTATACTACATGTTAGACTTTTCTTATATACTACATGTTAGTCTTTTACTGTATACTACATGTTAGACTTTTCTTATATACTACATGTTAGACTTTTACTGTATACTACATGTTAGACTTTTCTTATATACTACATGTTAGACTTTTCTTATATACTACATGTTAGACTTTTACTGTATACTACATGTTAGACTTTTCTTATATACTACATGTTAGACTTTTACTGTATACTACATGTTAGACTTTTCTTATATACTACATGTTAGTCTTTTACTGTATACTACATGTTAGACTTTTCTTATATACTACATGTTAGACTTTTACTGTATACTACATGTTAGACTTTTCTTATATACTACATGTTAGACTTTTCTTATATACTACATGTTAGACTTTTACTGTATACTACATGTTAGACTTTTCTTATATACTACATGTTAGACTTTTACTGTATACTACATGTTAGACTTTTCCTATATACTACATGTTGAACTTTTCCTATATACTACATGTTAGTCTTTTCCTATATACTACATGGCAGACTTTTCCTATATACTACATGTTAAACTTTTCCTATATACAACATGTTAAACTTTTCCTATATACTACATGTTAGACTTTTCCTATATACAACATGTTAGACTTTTCCTATATACAACATGTTAGACTTTTCCTATATACAACATGTTAGACTTTTTCTATATACAACATGTTAGACTTTTCCTATATACTACATGGCAGACTTTTTCTATATACAACATGTTAGTCTTTTCCTATATACAACATGTTAGTCTTTTCCTATATACAACATGTTAGTCTTTTCCTATATAATACATGGCAGACTTTTCCTATATACAACATGTTAGTCTTTTCCTATATACTACATGTTAGACTTTTCCTATATACTACATGTTAGACTTTTCCTATATACAACATGTTAAACTTTTCCTATATACTACATGTTAGACTTTTCCTATATACAACATGTTAGACTTTTCCTATATACAACATGTTAGACTTTTCCTATATACAACATGTTAGACTTTTCCTATATACAACATGTTAGACTTTTCCTATATACTACATGTTAGACTTTTCCTATATACTACATGGCAGACTTTTCCTATATACAACATGTTAGACTTTTCCTATATACTACATATAAGACTTTTCCTATATACTACATGGCAGACTTTTCCTATATAATACATGTTAGCCTTTTCCTATATACAACATGTTAGTCTTTTCCTATATACAACATGTTAGACTTTTCCTATATACTACATGTTAGACTTTTACTGTATACTACATGTTAGACTTTTCTTATATACTACATGTTAGACTTTTCTTATATACTACATGTTAGACTTTTACTGTATACTACATGGCAGACTTTTCCTATATACTACATGTTAGACTTTTCTTATATACTACATGTTCGACTTTTACTGTATACTACATGGCAGACTTTTCCTATATACTACATGTTTGACTTTTCCTATATACTACATGTTCGACTTTTCCTATATACTACATGGCAGACTTTTCCTATATACTACATGTTAGACTTTTACTGTATACTACATGTTAGACTTTTCTTATATACTACATGTTAGACTTTTACTGTATACTACATGTTAGACTTTTCTTATATACTACATGTTAGACTTTTACTGTATACTACATGTTAGACTTTTCTTATATACTACATGTTAGTCTTTTACTGTATACTACATGTTAGACTTTTCTTATATACTACATGTTAGACTTTTACTGTATACTACATGTTAGACTTTTCTTATATACTACATGTTAGACTTTTCTTATATACTACATGTTAGACTTTTACTGTATACTACATGTTAGACTTTTCTTATATACTACATGTTAGACTTTTACTGTATACTACATGTTAGACTTTTCCTATCTACTACATGTTCGACTTTTACTGTATACTACATGGCAGACTTTTCCTATATACTACATGTTAGACTTTTCTTATATACTACATGCTCGACTTTTACTGTATACTACATGGCAGACTTTTCCTATATACTACATGTTAGACTTTTCTTATATACTACATGTTCGACTTTTACTGTATACTACATGTTAGACTTTTCTTATATACTACATGCTCGACTTTTACTGTATACTACATGGCAGATTTTTCCTATATAATGCATGGCAGACTTTTCCTATATACTACATGTTCGACTTTTCCTATATACTACATGGCAGACTTTTCCTATATAATACATGGCAGATTTTTCCTATATAATGCATGGCAGACTTTTCCCATGTAATACATAGCAGACATTTCCTGTATAATTCATGACAGATTTTTTTCCTATATAATATATGGTATACTTTTCCTGTATAATTCATGAAATACTTTTTTCCTGTATAATACATGGCATACTATTCCTATTTAAAAACATGGCAGATTTTTCCTATATAATACATGGCAGACTTTTCCTATATAATACATGTTAGACTTTTCTTATATAATACATGGCAGACTTTTCCTATATAATACATGGCAGACTTTTCCTATATAATACATGTTAGACTTTTCCTATATAATACATGGCATACTTTTTTCCTATATAATACATGGCAGATTTTTCTTATATAATACATGGCAAAATTTTCCTGTTTAATACATAGCAAACTTTGTCTATGTAATGCATAGCAGACTTTTCCTTTTTAATGCAAGGTAGACTTTTCCTATTTAAAAATAATGGCAGACTTTTCCTACATAATACATGACTGGCTTTTCCTGTATAATACATAACAATCTTTTACTATATAATACATGGCATACATTTTAGAACTATACATCTAAATTTATCAAAGGCAAAGGTGTATTAAGTTTTTCAACAAGAGTTATTGACAGGTCATTTGAATTCTTATTTCTAAGCTGTGTTTTAAAATACCAATAACTTGTCCATAACGATATCACGAATTTAGTATTGTTAGTGACAATGTGGAGAGACGTGCATATATGTTAATATTTCACTGCTTCTACAGTAATCGACTAAGTATCTCGTTTAAACGACATAATTTGCCAATCAGAATCGCGTCATAATATAACCCGAGTTCGCGACATAATTAATATGGCTAAAGCAAGATCATTCTTTTTTCATCCATGTTTATGCGCTTATTGGGCGATTCTGATTGGCCAATTATGTCGTTTTAACGAAATCCTTAAGTTGTTTTCACGAGATACTAAGTCGTTTTAATGAGATACGTTAGTCGTTTTAACGAGTAACTAAGTCGTTTTAACAAGATACTACGTCGTTTCAACAAGATACGTAAGTTGTTTTAACGAGTAACTAAGTCGTTTTAACGAGATACTAAGTCATTTTAACGAGTTACTAAGTCGTTAAACAAGAAACGTGAGTAGTTTTAATGAGAAACGTGGGTCGTTTTAACGAGTTACTAAGTCGTTTAAACAATATACTACGTCGTTTCAACAAGATACGTAAGTTGTTTTAACGAGATACTGAGTCGTTATAACGAGTTACTAAGTCGTTTCAACAAGAAACGTGAGTAGTTTTAATGAGAAACGTGAGTCGTTTTAACGAGTTACTAAGTCATTTCAACAAGAAACGTAAGTTGTTTTAACAAGATACGTAAATTGTTTTAACGAGTTACTTAGTCATTTTAACAAGAAACGTAAGTGATACTAAGTCGTTTCAACGAGTTACTTAAATGCGTTTTAACGAGATACTAGGTCTTCTTAACGAGTAACTGTGTCGTTTTAACGAGTAAATAAGTCGTTTTAAACAGTAACTAAGTTGTTTTAACGAGTTACTAAGTTGTTTTAAAGAGTTACTCAAAGGCGTTTTAACGAGTTACTTAGTCGTCTTAACGGGTTACTTAGTTGTTTTAACGAGATACTAAGTCGTTTTAACGAGTTACTAAGTTATTTTAACGAGTAACAAAATCGTTATAACGAATTACTCAGTTATTTTATCAAGTGACTAAGTTGTTTAAACGAGTAACTTAGTCGTTTTAACGAGATACTAAGTCGTTTAAACGAGTTACTAAGTCGTTTTAACAAGATACGTTTGTCGATTTAACGAGTTACTAAGTTGCTTTAACGAGTTACTAAGCTGTTTTAACGAGTTACTAAGTCGTTTTGAACGCGTTACTTAGTCATTTTAACAAGATACGTTCGTCGATTTAACGAGTTACTTAAAGGCGTTTTAACAAGATAAGTTTGTCGATTTAACGAGTTACTAAGTTGTTTTAACGATTAACTCAGCTGTTTTAACGAGTTACAAAGTCAGTTTAAAGAGTAACTAAGTCGTTTTAATGAGACATGTTCGTCGTTTTAACGAGTTACTTAAAGGCGTTTTAACGAGTTAGTAAATCGTTTTAACGAGATAAAAAATAACACGTATGTCACCTCTATTCCATCGTACATTTTATCTTGTTTACTTTTAATTACTTTACACCAAAAACTAAGAACAAAGGGCCGTTTCGGTAGATCTTAGTTGATTTTAGTTGTGGAAATTACAGTCGAAACTCGTTGGCTCGATATCGCATGGCTCGATATCCTCGCTGGCTCGAACTGGATTAAAAGGATCGATTTTTTTACTTTATGTATATATCAAATTCGATCGATATCTTGAGGGTCGAAATTTGTCCACACTCGATGTCATTTTCGCGGTCCCTAGTAAGAGTTTCATACTTTGTTTTGATTGGTTGCCTCGATGTCATTTTCGCGGGCTCGGGTAAGAATTTCACACCTTGATTTGTTTGCTTAAGCCGTGGCGCTAATCGATTAGATTTGCTTGAGTGGTATCTTAATTATTATCAAATTTAAATGGTTAAACAGCTTGTATCTTAGTGTCATAGTTTCATTAATGTGCTACAAATTTCAGGGAATTGAACTTTTGCCAATATTAAAATAAAAAAGAGGTTGAGGAAATAAAAAGAAATCAATGTGTTGCTATTTGTGGCGTTTATACAGATTAAAGATATTTATTGAACGGGCCAAAGCTTATTACATTATGACGAATAGGTAATACACCTATGGCCGCATAAATTAATAATTTGTTCTTCGGATTTGGGCCGAGAAATACAAATGAAGCGAGCGAGCGAAATAAAATCGCTAATACGATGTGTATGTTAAAAAGCCATATTCATAAACAGTTATAAATGACGGGCCGGGGGTCTATCGGTAAGACACTTGATAATCATCTCATTTTTGGTTCGCAGGTACGATCTCCCGCCTCACCACTATAAAGTACTAACCCTCTTTCGGGCATAACCAGGTATCCATGTGGATGGATAATATTAATAATATCTGTCATGTGTTCCCGTTCCGGATAGATAAATCCGACCCGAGGGCACCTGCGTTGCCAGGTAACGAGGCTTGCTGAGTTACCGGCTACGCAGCGTGCCCGAGGGTCGGATTTTTCTATCCGGAACGGACACACAGGATAGATATTTTTTCTAGCATACCTTTAATTACATTTTTTGTGAAGAAAATACATAAGAAAGCGCGTTTTTGTACATTTCACCAAAAAGCGCGTGCGATGATGTTTACTGACGTCATGACGCGCAGTAATTTGTATTCACCGCATACGTCAGTAAGTTCCTTCGATATCAAGGGTTATTTTGTTTTATTTTTAAGGAATATTTTTGTAAAGTTAATGTAAATCGAACTCATCTATTGAAATCTCATAACTATGGTTACATTTAGTGTTTAATAAAAGAAAATGAAATTATTACATCACAGCACGTGACTCATCTGGCATGGGGGGATGCCAGACGGAGTTTTCCAGCACTATCCGGTGTGCTAGATATGTATATATAAGACAAGTAGACCCATTCAGGGTTGAGCATGCTTTTCTCTGAAGGGATCTGTTGGCCTTGTTGGCCTCGCCGTTACAGTAATATGGCTTGTTTTATTGATCTTTTATAGACAAGTAATGCTTAATTGGAATCCCAATATGAAAAAATTGCCCAAAATTGCAACAGAACAATTCAATTAATTGTACTTAAAATATTTGCCAAAATTGTAAAAATCCAGTCTACATTATAGTATTTTGAATATTTTTTCCGTGAATAATTTTTTGGGGGCTTCTCAAACACTGTAATTTAAGTTATATACGTGTATACAGTATTGATATCCCCAGCATGCACAATTAGGTTATGCATCATCTTTTTTAATTGTTAATTTTAACATACAAGTAAATCTTGCGAATTACACCTATCTTTGTCTAGTCAATGATAGAGAATAATTAGTAGTAGATTTCAAATCTAGGCATTTAAGGCTGGGGCTTAACACCGTCCCATAATACAGCCGGGCTAGCCCCGTGTCCATCATGCCAGGATCATTATAGTAACTTTATCTTGTTGGGCATTTAATACTTGACTAGTCCAAATAAACAGCCGCTCCAGAGTATTTGACGATTTTTGTTTTGGCGACTCTCCATGTCCATATCCCACTTGTTTTCCTAGTCAAGACTGATATTTCCCAGCACTTAACTTAAGTCTTAAGTATATTGAGCTTCAAGATGTCACGCACCTGCTAGATAATTCCAATGCTTTGTTGACAGAAGCGGATTGGAATAACTTAATAAGGGTTTAATGAAACACTTGTGTAATTAAACAATAGTATTGGCTAAAGATAATTTATGTGTAACTTTTGTGTTTTTATTTAACAATGCAGTGTTCAATATTGAAGTGTTAGTTACAGTTGAAGAAAATATTTTACGGTGGTATGAATCAGTCAACATGGAATTAAGGGAACAAAATAAATACTAAAACGCTAAAAGAGTACCCTAAACGCACATTCATTTTGGCTAAAACTTGGCATGTTCAAATCTTGAATGATTTGTTTTTTGCAAAAAAATGACAACTGTGACTCACAGTGCGAGCCATTTTGAGTCATTATCATTATTTTTTACATCTATATTTACATCCATTATTAACATGTACTGATCTCAAACTTGTAGTTTAAGGGCACGAAGCAAAGCGACGTTATTAATGTTTGGATTTCCGTGTTTTACTGTCATTTCACTTTTAATAGTGGGTGGCCATGACCTTTCACCAGATGTATTTCAGCCATTAATGATATTGCGTTAAATTCAGCCAATATGACCAAAGGTGATGATGTCATTCATTATTTATTCTTAATTCACATTCTAAGCACTAACCATCCATGATTATACTTTAGCTTGATGCCGTAAATCCAACTTGACTTCGGAAATTCCACGGACATTTGTTGATTCGTCCGCCATCTTGAATAAACCGGTTCATTTTGGGTCAGGTCTTTAACACATCGTATTTTAATGTTTCTAACTTGAAGAGTTTATGATATAAGATTGTTTAAAATTATTTCGTTAGTTCAAAGTATTGAAATCATTCTGTTTAGCAACAACGCACTTCAGCATTCAGTACATAATATTTTTAGTTAGAACTACTGCGTCCCTCGCATGGATATATTTCATGTAAGGTGATTTGGATGGTATTAGCGATGAAAGTATATTAGTGAATTAGTGGAAGACAGAGGTCGGTATTTGCGCATTGATATATCACTATGTTTTTGCGTTGCAAGCTGCATATGGTCAACATAGTGCTGAGTTTGATACCTTTTGTACTTTTGTTTACATATTATTTGAAAATCGGCAGCAACAACAAAATCCATATTCGTATTGAAAACAATAAATACCGAACTATTTCCATCGCCGCTGATATTAGCTATATGAGTAATTTGGTCTGTATTTTGGACGGCTGATGTGCCTACTTAGGACGGGCCCTGAGGGGCACCGTCCAAAAATCGGAATGGGATTATCTTATTAAAAGTTAACGTTTATTTCATAGCGAGAAAAGCGAAGAAAACTCAAAGAAAATCAAAGAATGAGATACTTATATCTAAAATTTATTTCAAAGCGATTGCAGAGGAGCTAAACATGAGGAGAAAGCTCAAGGAAACACCGTCAGGAAATACTATCCTTTTTAATGTTCTTGTTTGTATTGAAAAAAGTGCTATTTTTATAGCTTGACATGTACCATATGTATTTAATATCGATATATAATATTGTCTAACTTCGAGCATTGCAATTTAGTGTGTGCATGATGAGTTCGATAAGTAAATGAATAATAAACTATTGTATACTGAGATATCAAAGTAAAAGAAAGGTGTGATTTTTTCGCATAACAACTAGACATTTCGAAAGACTTATCAAATGCATTTTAAAAGAACTACAACATATTTTATTTTATATACAGTGATTGTATCAAATCTGTATCATCAAATGCCTGAGCTATTTAAAGTGTTGTTGTTGTTGTTGTTGTTGTTGTTGTTGTTGTTGTTGTTGTTGTTTGTATTTAACGGTATTAAATGCTAACATAGATCACCATACACATTTTTATTTTTGTTTATTTCTTCACATTAAATACTGAACATCTAAAATAAATTATAAAGTTGTGATCTTGTTAGGTTATAAATTTATAGAGGAATGAAATATATTCAACTAGCTAAAAAAATGAAAAAGCAATATCTTTAAAGCAATACAAACAATTTGCAATATAACGTCATAATAATTACGTTAAAGTATGTTAAATGCAAATTTGATTTAGCTTCAGCATTTTAATATGATTGAAGAACTATTCAAATAAAAGAAATAAAAGTTTGTGATATTTCTTTATTTTTTTCAAGATTTAATTATTTCTGCTCTTTTATTCAAAATCAATTTTAAAATGATTTTCAATTAGACGATTTGGCATTGCATAATCTAATTAGTTTATTTTTCAATACACGGAATACACTTCCAAAACGATTGACAGTTTCCTTTATTAAAAGTGTAGCCTGAAGCAATATGTTCGGTGCGCTTCTGACGTTTTTGTTGCAAACCAACGTCAGACAGTGCACCCGTATATTACCCGGAAACATCAAAAAGTTCGATGTAATAATTGAAGTTTGGGGGTATATAATCGAGCAAAATTAAAATCAAATCACTTCTGAATCGGATAGTCACAAAGTAAGTAGACTTGCAATGTTTTCAGTAAATAAACAGTATTTTCAAAAATTTGTATGCAATGGTTGCTATATTAAAATACATTTTATTAAAGTAATTTAAATGATTTTTATATGATTTCATTCAACATATTTATTTACTAACATTAGCTGTAGTGATCCAAATAATAATAATAATAATAATAATAATAATAATGATAATAATGATAATAATAATAATAATAATAATAATAATAATAATAATAATAATAATAATAATAATAATAAAATAATAATAATAATAATAATAATAATAATAATAATTATATTATAATTACTTTTATTATTATTATTATTATTATTATTATTATTATTATTATTATTATTATTATTACCTAGTTTAGATAATTATTTTTATATTTTTATTTTTGATAAATTGATAATTTTTATACAAAGGCAATACAATTTATGTCATCTTGAGAAGCATGGTTCGCACACTATCTGGCGAAAAGCAACAACGCAATTTTTTAAATGTTTGCACGCGCTGAATATGACATGAATTCACTGCAGATCTTTTAGGACGGTATTATTTACTAGCTATTTAAATCAACATCTTTCAAATATATCATCGCTTTAATAAATAGCACAAAGCTATTAACAAATGCATAACGTACGTGACTTTGTTACATTTTACATTACCTTAAATCTATTTATATCTCATTGTTTCTATTTATAGCACAAAACCAGCACCATGAAATCCATCGCCGTCCTTGCCCTCGCCGTTGCCTGTATGGTTGGTCTGGCTGCTGCCCAGTACGGCTACGGCTATCCTCAACAGAGCAGCTCTGGTATCGGAAATGGCGGATGTAAGTGCTTTTGTTTTGTTTTGAAACTTATTCTCACTTTGATTTCCTTACCTTTTCAATAGCTTCAAACTGTATTACACTTAAAGCGATTTATATAACTGTTTTGACATGCTTTGCAAAGCAATACTTCATTCCGTTAGTAACGTGGTTTTCTGTTTTCAATATCCTATTCTGAAAAACTTTAACTCTTCTCGAATCGCTTTCGCCCCGTCCATTTTAACCTTTTAACGCGTAATACTAATAGGCTACCTGTCAATCAAATCTCATACGCCCCGCCCATTATTTCAGTCCTCGCTCTGATTGGACTGTTGGTGTTAGTGATGTTCCTCTTCAACGGCAACAGCAGCAGCTCTGGAAGCACCACTCTAATCTACGGAAACTTCTCTGGACCGTAAGTATACTGATGTCAACTATTACAAATCACACATAAGCTTATCGAATTGTTCTAACGGGACTTTAATAAGTTCGAGAGCATGGTGCCTGGCGCTCTTTTCATACATAGAATACACATAAATTAACAGAGTATTGACAGAAAATGCATCAACAATTTAATACATAAGGTACAATAATCTTTATTTTAAGTTGATAAAATAAAAGTAAATAATAGCTCGATGATCTATTTTCCGACATGAATATCAAACATTCATAACATATCAAACATACGTATTTTCTACTTACATCAATTTTACAATATGTTTCATTTTATTTTCAGAACTGGTGGCAAGTAAGCGGTGACCTTCACCCTTTATGGCCGGATACCTCTTCACAACCTACGTCATTTCCGGATTATCATTTACGATTCCAGGATTGTGATTTTACTCGCTTAGCAACTGTGATGGCAATGTTTCATGGGCATAAAATAAATCATCCATATCATCAATATCTTGTTTTCTTATATCGGTAACCTGAATGTTCGGGCATACTAACGTGCCATACTATAGATGTACTATATCGTTATGGAATGATTTGGGAAGATGATCACTTGAATGCATTGTACATGATCAACCACAAGTATATGGTTAAACAATCAACTGGCTTCATATAACTTCGACAAACAATAGGGTGTGACCACTTATCATTAAAAGCACGGATAGAAATAAATGATAGAAATCAAAGAATGATTTTAGCGATAATAACACTTTTATTAAAACTCTTACCGGAGCGTGGACGACCAGTGATGACCTATCCGCACTAGTTGTAAATCACGAAAAAAAAGTGTTAGCGCTCTGGCAAGATTAAATGGCGCACCCGGCGCCCTAACCCCCTAGTTTACATTTTATTTTAATTTAGGATAAAAAGGTGTTTCTCGATAGGCGGAGGGAGGGCTACCCGCAACTTCCACTGCCAACATTGTAAATCAAATCAATCTCGGCCAAAGGATATACTTAAAGAAGCTGTAAACCACCAGTCACGTGCTCCTCCATAGGAAATTTTATAAAACCATCCCTGAATATGCGCCGTGTAATCAACTATCAACGAACTCGTCACGAAAGTGACCGGGAATGCACGGAGAGCCCACAGAAACCGATTTGCTCTCCGTAATAATAGTTTATTATTAAAACTCAGCTATTATTTATAAGGGAAGAAAAACTAAAAAATACAATTGAAGCGCCTTAGTATGAGTTAATGATGGAATTTACTTTTAAGCGGGAATAGAGGAGAAAAAACTCATGGAACACCGCTATGGCATTTTATCAGATGATTTCCACTGATTTAAAGACATTAATCAGACAACAAAAATTGATTTGTTTGTTTCAAACATTGATGATATCAAATTGATATATTTCACTGTTTGCAAATGATAGCCTGTTTTCACGTCGAAATCAAATATCAGCGCGTACAGGGCTGGGACACAATTTGAACTTCGTCATTTTCGAAATGACGTTACTTTTGCATACAATTTGGAGCGCTTTTCTGAAAATTTACAATTAAATGTCCTTTCACATTCTTTTATGCATGTAATAAAAAAAACAATTGTTTGTTTTAGATTGAGATATATTGCAATATATTTCACCTCGTGAACACCAAACGTGAATAATTTACCACGGACTGCGCCACTCGTCAAATATAAATATTGGTGCTCACTTGAATGAAATTAGAGGAAAAACTCATAGAATGGCATTATAATACTAAAATTTATTGGTAAGCGGACATAGAGGACATAACTGAAATATCATCGCAACGGTATAATAGTGTTGGGAATCGGTTCCGGTTTGACTATCTAAAATCGGTTCCACTAAAGTAACCGATTACCAATAGCACAATCGGTTTTTGACAAGACCTTAATTTAGTTTTATTATTGTGCAATAACCTGTAGTCCTTAACCATGCTTATGGTATGTGTATGTTATGATGTTCGAAGTTATTTATTGTTCTTGTTGCTTTCGGTAATATTGTTAACAATAACAACTGAACATTTCCGAATGTAAGATTAGATTGGCAGACATTGCCCGAACGCAAATAACAAGAGGAAGGAAGAAAAACAACTCACCGATATAATCGATGATCGTTTATGACCAAATACAATCGACTGTCAGACCCAACCAATCATTTTTCTATTATAATCGATCATCGAAACATCACTTTATCACATGCTTACCCTTGTTTTCCATTACGAATATATTTTTTTATCTTACACATGTGTAAGTACCATATCAGACATTTCTATTGGCTAGACTAATCACAAGCGACCTAGATATCCCTCCGCATTGTTTGTAAACAAATTGGTTTAAACTCCAACACATACTTACCTCAATAATTAAGCTGTAGGACTTTCGGGGGACAAATGGCTAACGAATCATAGTACCAGAAAGCATCTTGTTAAAAAAATCTGATAACAATGTTCCGCCAACCAGATAATGCAAATCACTAGTCACAGAAATATCCAGTTTGTCAACAAATACAGCCACATTATTGACAAACAACACAAGAACATTTCAAACATTTCCATCTTGACAAACACAGGCAATATGCAACCAATGTCATTTGCTTGCCAGATTAATCAGCTGTCGGTTACCAAACAAACAAATCCGAATTCCGCAGCACAGGCTTCTCCTTACACATCCCATGACGGCTAGAACATCATGTTCTCTGGAAACATTCTTGTAGGAACTTTTTCAACATCAACATCCATGCAGTACAGAGTAAAGCTTCGCCGTATTCATCTGCATATTGTGAAACTCCATGTACACTAAGAAAACGATGCAAAATCATCGTAGAAAGCCACAGCGAATAACTTTTAAATCCGTGCACACAGTAAAACTTGACAGACCGATGTAGGTCACATTAACCGCGTAAATGCAAGTACTCTCAGTGTGACGTCATCAAATTGTGTACTTATTGGTGAGTTTTTGGCTAAAATTGTTCGTTATTTATGTTGTTGGATATTTTAATAGACATTTTTATATTTGCGACTTGTTATAAAGCGGTTTATCAGAATTAAAACTTGGTAACTGCTAGCTTTTTTGTCATTTTCTTTTGGAACTAATTATTTGGCGTATCGTTGACATTCCACTCTGAGTGCTTTGGCTGTCAAACAATTGGTTCAGGAAATGGAACTAAATTGGTTATAAAAAACCCGTTCTAAACATGTGATAAAAATGTCTGACACGAGTTGTCATTTAATACAAGATTTTATTAAACGAGTTCATGAAATTTGTTAGTAAGCCAGCCTCGGGCGAGGCACTGGTGCGAACCGCATCTGGGCATAGGAAATATGAATGAATGTGTTTAAACAGTGTACGCAACTTACAAATGTGACGGGCTACGACATTTCTTGCATGCCTTTGGTCCTTATTCAGACATCCTACTATTGACTTCATTAAAAAAGCAAACCTTATGCATAATTCCTGTATATTTTACATACATATGATTAACCTCTTTCGTTTGGAATGACATCAGAATTGAATCTGACAGGGTTGCCACGAATTTGTATTGCTTGTATAAGCTCATGTCACTAATCAAATTTTCATTTACCCACAGTTAACATTTTATTTATAATGAGAAATAAAAAAATCCCCATTTTAAATGCGGCATAATTACTAAAGAAACGTACTTGTTTTTCGTGTTTTACTCTTGTGTTAGCGTATATTTCTTACGTTCAAATTATTGCACAGATCCATTTTAACAGCTTCCGGTTTGGCCGTCGGCCAATGACTATCGAAACCCGGCCGTGACTTAGCCGTTTTGACTTTGGCAAGGGGCTGTATTGATAAAGCTTTTAAGTGAAATTTTCATCTTAGTAAAACATTTTCTATTTTTAACAATAAATAATCTAAATTCTCTCTATTTTTCATTAAATATATTCTCATACTTTGATTATTTTTAACCCTTTTCTTGCCCTTGTTCATGTTTTCGTTATAAAAACATAGCTTAAAAGTTTTCTTTCAATTCAACGTAGAGATAAACTACATTTTTTCACGTTGAAACGTTGCACTCAGATACTTTATGAAAACGGCCACGGAAAGGATCAGACCCAATGCTAGCCTTTATGGTAAAATTCATGGGAACCGCTTGGAGATGGCATTCTTGTTTAGGTCTTCATTGAGACAAACCGCATTTCTTGTTTTCTTTCAAAAAGCCAAAACTCTTTGGAACTTTTTGAAAATGATAAATAAAATAATAAAAAAAACTTTTACGCGCCTGTTTTATATTTTAAGAAATTATAATATTTAGCATTCATTTAAAAAAAGGAAATACTGAACATAAGATCTGTTTTTATAGGATTTTATCAGAGGAAACTGACTTTTTGATATTACCAAGTTTCCAAGTTTATTTAACATCACTCATGTCATCATATTACGGACACCTATATTTATTTGAGAGAAAAATATCAGAAAAATATTGACCGTACATTTGTAAAAGACAATTTATTAAGACATTGTAAAACAGCACGAAAAAGTTGTAATTTTACAATATCAAATAAAAATCTTACAATGATCGAGCCGCGTCTTTTTTAAACCTGACGCCACCCCCTAACAGATGCGGTGTAAAAATACTGTTTATTATATATTGAGAATAGAGTAAAAAAACTGAAAAAAAAACACCGTAAAGGTGTTGTATTATTAAAAAAGGGCTAGTTTTTGCTTATATAAGATTTTTTTTTTAATATTTAAGTAAAAGTAAAATGTTTATACAGGCCCCAATTTCTTGAAACTTCTTAAGCTTAACACGCTTAAGTAGCTTTTTTCAATAAGCCAAAATACATACTGAAGTTGAACTTTGAGAACTGAAAAATGGTTTATTGTGATTATCATAAAGATAATTTCTATCTAAAGTATAAAAACTCTTAAAGAAGTTAATATTACGCAATTCACAGAAAACCAAAAATAATGAGATTAGCTTAATCCTGTTATAAGGGACTTAAGAAGTTTCGAGAAAATGGGTCAAGATTAGCATATGCAATATGTACGTAACACCAATATTGGTGAAATTGTGTGCAGTGCACTGCATTGTCTACGTTTTAAGCTGCACTCCCACGGATATACCTTTTTACAACTTTTGTTTTTCTTGAAGAGACCAAATTTTGGGGTAAATGCAAACCAATGATATAAGATTGCTGACAATAACTCAGATCGTAGATTTTCATATTTCCGTTCGAAAACTAATGTTTTTGGCTTAAACCGCGGTTTAAGAAAAATGCATAAAACATCATTTTTGAACTTGAATATAATAATCTGCGATCTAAGTCATTGTCAGCGGTCTTATATAACTGGTTTCCATGGATTTTCGCAAAAATTGGCTCGTTCCAAGACAAAAAAATAAAAAAGTTGTCAAAACTTTCAATCTGTGAGAGTGCAGCTTTAACACTTAAATAGATTAATTAACTTTTGAAATTAAGTATATTAGGATATCCAAGTTAATGAATTAAGTCTCATACAAACTAGTCATTAAGAAAGACTCAAAAACGACCTTGTATTATATACAGTGATTTTATCAACCCTCTTCAAATGTATTAGAAAATATCGGAGATATTTAAGTACTTTTTAAATAAACGATATTTATCCAATCATTATAAATATTACCTTTTAATAACGTTGCCTAAAATAAAATCATTAAACATATAAAATAAATATTATTTATGGAGAAATAAAAATATACCTGTCTACTTTAAAAGAGAAAATATAAATCTTTAAGTAAAGCAAACTGCTCATTTCAACCATTTGTAATTTGAAAATCATTTTCGTACAAATTTGTTAATTGCACAATTCACTCTTCTTAAGCGTTTTGATATGAAAAGATACTAACAAAAAGTGTGTGTTCTATTTTCTTTTCATTTTTTTTAAAAAGGGTATTTTTTCTCCTTTTATCTAGATTCAATTTTAAAATTATTTTCAATTCGTCGATTTTTCATTACGTAATATAATTAGTTTATTTTCCAATACACGGAATACACATCCAAAAACTGTCGGACGTTTTCGTTGCGTTGTAAACCACTGTCAGACAGTGCACCCGTATCGTACCCGGAAACGTCAATAACTTCGATGTAATAATTGAAGTTTGGGGGTATATAATCGAGCAAATTTAAGTTCTAATCACTTCTGAATCGGATAGTCACAAAGTAAGTAGACTTACAATGGTTTCATTTAGTTAACAGTATCTAAATAATTTAAAATTATTTTATATTATTTTCGCTCACATTATTTTACAAAATTTAGCAGTTTTAACAAGAATATGATTTTATCAGTATTTAAGCGGGCTCATTTGAATAGTTTATATAATTGAACATGCATGTGATATAGTTTGAAGGCTTTATATTATTGTATAAATAAGAAACATTTAGATTCAATTTTCAATAATTTGAGTGTTTTAAATAGATAGCTAATACAGTTCAAAATTAACGAAGTATGCTATTTCGAAATGTAGGGTTTGAACACTTTTTGGCGAAAATTAAAAACTTTAAATATTTGTTCGCGCTAAAATTGCATCCCGTGTGAACTAGAAAATTGCATATTAATGTATTTATTAATAAAAAATACACAATTACATTCAGTGCATTACATAGCAAATTCGCACATTTTTCTCTTTTGATTATTTTCAATTCAATACCAGGGCATTTAAAACAATAATTTTTAGTCTATCTATATCTCATTGCTTTAACAAATAGCACATAACTATCATCGTATGTAAAACTTGCATGACCTTCTTTACCTTACAAAAGTATTAATATCTTATTGCACAAAACCAACGCCATATGTAAGACTTGCATGACTTTGTGTATGCCTTACAAATCTATTTATATCACACTGTTTCTATTCATAGCACAAAACCAGCACCATGAAATCCATCGCCGTCCTTGCCCTCGCCGTTGCCTGTATGGTTGGTCTGGCTGCTGCCCAGTACGGTTACGGCTATCCCCAACAGAGCAGCGCTGGGATCGGAAATGGCGGATGTAAATGCTTTGTTTTTTTACTTTTCTTGATAACTTTTAATTTTTAATTTTTCCATTAGCTTTATCCTTAAGTATACTGGAATAATTCCGTTAAGTTTTAAATAGCGATAATTACACATTTCTATAACTGTTTTGGCGTGCAATGCTAGGCAATCTTTCAGAAGAGAGACTTAGTTAAACCAATTATGGTTAATTCTCAATTCTGTGATTTACTCACTGTTTATGCATTTCACCACTCTCTATTTTGTATGTATGTTAAGCATTTCTGTAGCTCAAATGCTTAATTACATCATGTAGATCAATATTTTATTTCTTTAACAATTTCCGTTATTTTATCTAATACCTAAGGCGTTAACCCTTTAACTTTTAAAAAGAAAATGTAATTAGTCACCTGTCAATCAAATCTCATACGCCCCGCCCATTTTTTCAGTCCTCGCTCTGATTGGACTGTTGGTGTTAGTAATGTTCCTCTTCAACGGCAACAGCGGCAGCTCTGGCAGCACCACCCTAATCTACGGAAACTTCTCTGGACCGTAAGTTTACCTATATTTACCATTATATTTCACTCTTCAGCTCATTGTTCTAACCCGAAATTGAGAGTAAATACGCGAAACACTTAAATAGGAGAATATTGCAACCGTGTATTTAAAAGCTGGAAACGCAAAACTATTAAATGATTGGTGAGTGCTAAAAGATCAAGTGACCAACTTTTGTCTCATTAGGTAGAAACACCGTGTTTTCTGCACCTTTCTTCCAAATTAAACTCGGTATCATTCATAAGACCCATTTTTTTTCGACATTTATTCATTCATTTTGGTATATTAAACATATTAATTGTGGAATATCTTATTTGGGAGTAAGAGTGCATCTTTAACAAAGCCTTGACAGAAACGCATCAACAATTAAACACACGTACGTTTCCAAAAGTTTATTTACTTACATTTATCTTAAAATATCAATCGTTTTATTTTCAGAACTGGTGGCAAGTAAGCGGTGACCTTCATCATTGATGGCCGGATACACGTCACAACCTACGTCATTTCCGGATTATTATTTACGATTCCAGGATTGTGATTTCACTCGCATGGCAACTGTGATGGCAATGTTTCATGGGCATAATAAAATCACCCATATCATCAATATCTTGTTTGTCCTCTATTTTAAAGCTGCACTCTCACAGATTGACAGTTTTGTCATTTTGTTTTGTTTTTGTCTCATAATTGGCTGATTTTGGTATATATGCCTTCAATTCAGTCATTTTACATAACTCACATTAGAACTCACATTAGAACACACATTCGAACTTACATTAGAACAGATTTCAATCGGTTGGGAAACTGCCGAAAATTCCATTAAATCGTAAAGCGTTAGTAACGCTTTTAGACATAAAACATCAATTTCGAACGTAAATATGAACAATTATTATCTGACCTTTTGTCAGCAATCTTGTATCTCTAGTTTCCACACGTTTACACAAAATTGGTTCATTCCAAGACGAAAAAATAAAGAAAGCTGTCAAAACGGACAATCTGCGAGAGTACAGGTACAGGTTTTAAGTTTCAGTTTAAGTTTGTAAGCAAAATCAGCCTGTATTTGGCATAACACAAACATCGAAATATATATAAAGATAGCATATAAAGATGACCATATCAAATGTTAAAGAAAGCTAAACAAAGATCATAAAATAGATCAAATAGATAAAGCCATCACCTCTCGTTGCGACAACATCAAGCGTATCATTTTCCAATGCATTAAAGCTGCACTCTCACAGATATACCATTTTTACAACTTTTTTTTATTTTTTGTCTTGGAAAGAGCAAAATTTTGCGTAAATATTTGTAAATTAATGATAAAAGGTTGCTGACAAAAAATCAGATCGTAGATTTTCATATTTCCGTTCGAAAATTAATATTTCATGGCCTAAACCGTTTAAAAAAAATGCATAAAACATCAATTTTTAAACTTAAATATAAAAATCTGCGATCTTATTTTTTGTCAGCAGTCTTATTTAACTGGTTTCCATGGATTTTTTCGCAAAAATTGGCTCGTTCCAAGACAAACCAAGAGATGTTTGTCAAACATTATGCCCCCCCCCCCCCCCTGAGCGCCATGTCAGGATTATATGGACAATTGAATGAAATATGCATGGACCGAAATGACAGCTGATTTGTTGCTGTTTTAAGATTATGACCATTAAAGTGTGAGGATAAAGTGTGTTATGACCGTCATGACCTTTGACTCTATGAACTCAAAATCCAGAGTCATTAGCTGGTCACCAGAAACCTAAATGTCAAGTTTGAGGGCCATGGGTGCAGGCATTGTCAAGTTATCAAAAGACAAGTTTTTTTTCGTTCAAGGTCACTGTGACCTTGACCTTTGACCCCTTAAATCATAAGGGGTCATCTACAAGTCAGATGCAACTCCAAGTCAAGTTTGAAGGCCATGGGTTCAGGCACTGTTGAGTTATCACTCGGACAACCTTTTACCATTCAAGATCACTGTGACCTTGACCTTTGGCTCTATGAATCCTAAAATCAATAAGGGTGATCTACTGGTCAGGCTTAACATCCATGTCAAGTTTAATGATCATAGGTTCAGGCATTGTCGAGATATCATTGGGGGAAGATTTGTTAACTTTTTTGCATTAAAGGTTACTGTGACATTGACCTTGGCCTGATGACCCCCAAAGTCGATAGGGGTCATCTACTTGGCAGGCCCAACCTTCATGTCAAGTTTGATGACCATAGGTCCAAGAATTGTCGAGTTTGCTTTCAAGGTCACTGTGACCTTGACCCCTAAAATCAATAGGGGTCATCTACTGTTCAGGCCCAACCTCCATGTCAAGTTTGAGGGCCATGGGTGTAGGCATTGTTGAGTTATCACTTGGACAACCTTTTATCATTCAAGGTCACTGTGACCTTGACCTTTGGCCCAATGACCCCTAAAAATTTTAGGAACAATCTTCTGGCCAGGCTCAACCTCCATGTCAAGTTTGAGGGCCATGGGTGCAGGCATTGTCGAGTTATCTCTCGGACAATCTTTTACCATTCCAGGTCACTGTGACATTGACCTTTGGCGCGATGAGCCCCAAAAACGATAGGGGTCATCTACTGGTCAGGCCCAACCTCCAAGTCAAGTTTGAGGGCCATGGGTGCAGGCATTGTTGAGTTATCACTCGAACAACCTTTTACCATTCAAGGTCACTGTGACCTTGACCTTTGACCCATTGAGCCCAAAAAACAATAGGGGTCATCTACTGGTCAGGCCCAACCCCCATGTCAAGTTTGAGGGCCATGGGTGCAGGCATTGTTGAGTTATCACTCGGACAAGCTTTAAAATTATATTACCATTAAAGGTCACTGTGACCTTGACCTTTGACCCGATGACCCCCAAAATCAATAGGGGTCATCTACTGGTCAGGCCCAACCTTCATGTGAAGTTTGATGATCATACGTCCAGGAATTGTTGAGTTATCACTCGGACAAGCTTTGGTCTACCGACGGACCGACCGACCGACCGACCGACATATCGACATGCCTGTGCAAAGCAATATACCCCTCTTCTTCGAAGGGGGGCATAAAAATTATAAAAAAATGTCAAAACGTTCAATCGGTGAGAGTGCAGTTTCAACAAAGAACATATAACATTGTATCAACACACAAAGCAACAGATTCAAGCGTATCAGAACGTTTTGTCAAAGCATTAAAGGGACTAGACACCAGATGGTCCAAAAATCGGCAAATACATTATTCCCACAAGTTAAGCATATAACTGCCAATACGAGCTAGTATGATGCCGACAATACATCATTGTACATTATTATAAGATTTTTTTTGCGTAATAGTCACGGGATTAGTACAGATAACATATACCAATGCTATTTTGAAATGAACTGGGATTTATGTGGTAGACAACCCTAGTAAATGTCGAATTTAAATAATTCTCAAAAACTGCGAAAGATACATGTGTCGAAAGTGATGTGATACATCAGTAAGTAAGATTCAATGCATTGTACACAACGATATGAATTTTATGTAAGTTTTAAACAATTCTCTTTTTTTTCTTGCAATTGCAGCAGCCATTTGTATAAAGCTTCAAAAAGTTGTCCACCGGTTATTTCTTGGCTAGTTGACCCATATAAGCTATTTGATTGGTTGGTAGTTATTAATGGATAAATATTGACCAATCAACAACATTTTGGATAACTTTGACCAAACCAAAATCTTAACCAGTTTTATACAATTGTATCATCTGGTGTCTAGTCCGTTTAGAGACGTTTTTACAGATTCCTAACAAACCGACTTAAAGTTCTCGACGTCATCATCTGGTGTCTAGTCCGTTTAGAGACGTTTTTACAGATTCCTATCAAACCGACTTAAAGTTCTCGACGTTATGGATAGTGTTGTCTCGGCGTTTATTTTATGGCGAGAATTTAGAAGAAAACTGATAGACCGAATCGCAAAATATCTTTACTAGTTAGCATTTACTTATATAGTGAGTTAAAAGAGTAAAAAAATCAAGAAACACCCTTATTGTATAATATTATTAAGTGTTAGCAATTATTTTATAGCGAGAATAGATGAAAATATAATTAATCGCTTACTTATTAATAGCTAGTCTATCCTAATGACATGTTCGTATATCTTGACGCTTATTTACGAGGTATATCCCGAAGCTAGTCGGAAATGGCCGAGTCGTGACGATTGATGGTTAATCAATTAAATTGCTTTATAAAACTAAGATCACGTGGTGAATTACACAAAAATGTATATCTTGAAGCTTATTTACGAGGTATATCCCGAAGCTTGCCGGAAATGGCCGAGTCGTTACGATTGATGGTTAATCAATTAAATGGCGTCAATAAACTAAGATCACGTGGTTATTAAGTTAATTATACAAAAATGTATATCTTGAAGCTTATTTACGAGGTCTATCCCGAAGCATGCCGGAAATGGCCGAGTCGTAACGATTGATGGTTAATCAATTAAATGGCTTTAATAAGCGAAGAACACGTCAAGTTAATGATACAAATCTCGTTTTTAAACTGAATGATATAAATCAAAGAAATACAACAGCGATTATAGTACTTCAAAATAGTATATTCAATTTTTAAAGCTGGGCATTTCCAAAAGCAGCAATTTCTTAAAGCTGGACTTTCCATAGCTGGACATTCTTAAAGCTGGACTTTGTCGAAGCTGGACTTTCTAAGTCTCTGGTACTCTCGAAGCCTTAAACAAGATAGTATAAGTTATAATTACAAATCTTCCTTGACTCCATTCGTTAAACGATCGTTAAATACAACCTACATTTTCAGCCCATGACATTGCAGATAGCTAATCATTAAGTTCTTGACTTAATCATTAACTAAAGATGATTTAAATGTTCACGGGTGTTAAAAGCAAAGTCCGCCTACTGCCACTCGTTCGATACGCACACCCTGTGTCAGATTTTGAGTTGGCAATGTATTAGCCAATGAGGTTGTATTCTAAGTCAGTTAGATGACCCAAAGTTATAATCCTAATGATTAAGAAGGGCTGGTTCGCAACACTCACTACGCACATTCTTAATCATTACGCAATTACTTCATGCCATCTAACTATTTATCATGCCTTCGCCAATACAGTGTGTGCACACACATGACAAAAACCGTCATATATGCTACGTCAGAAGGCAATATATTTCTTAAAATGAAGACTTAAAACAAAGATAACTTTTCTTTTACTTGACCATTTTAAATGAAACAAAGGGCTGTCTAGGCCGCTTAAAGAGCCCCGCCTTCGTTTTATTACCGGAGATTGATAAAGTGATTAGTTTCTGAAATTCATCAAAATCTTCGACAAACCTGTTTCCGAAATAATGTTTTGACAGTGCTCCGTCAGACTGCCGTTTTGTAAAAAGGTCTGTCGAAGTGTTTAAAAAAACTAAACTCTCAATCAAACGCTGGTAAAAGACAGAAGGCGTGGCTCCGTAAGCGGCATAGACTGTAATATGTTTCATTTAAAACGGTGAAGAAATCGTGAAGTTATCTTTGTTTTAAGTCTACCTTTGAAGCAAAACGTTGATTTCCGACGTAGCATATATGACGTATATTATCACGTGGTATACACACACTGCAGTATGGTTACCAATAGGGTTAACGTTTAATCAACAAGAAAGCCTCCGAGGAGTACAAGGGCCTCATTTATATTAAGTCTATCCTCGGTTTCATTAAATTGGTTATTGAAAGCTTGCGCATACGCACTGGCTGGTACAAAACATTTGCAGTCTTATTCCGAATTAATGGTTAATCAAAATAAACAAAAGAGGCAATAAATTTTACTGTACAAAAACAACAACAACATTTAAATGCACGTTCTAAGATATGGCCCGGACAAGGGGAGATAACTTAAATATGCAGGACAGGAGTATGGTTATTGTGTACTCCACGTCCTCTCATTGATGTCTAACTATATTTTAAGTCTCATTTCGATCCCGTGACTATTTCCCAAGATATGACTCGGACAAGAAACCATCTCCTAAATAAATGAGATTAGGGGGAGATAACAAAAAATACTCACCTGAGAGCGTTGATCTTTATGAAACCTCCAGCATCTTGTGGTTCATAATCGCCCTGTACGTTCATACTGTAATAGAAAAAAATATCCCTGAAGTGATTCAAATAATAATGATATGGAATGTTACAACATTATCAAACTGTTCATTATGACAACAAATTTTGAAACGGCCTTTTTTAAATTCATAGCTATGCTGTTCTGAAAATTCCTGGTTGTCGTATGCAATAAAGATATTACGTTTGTTTTAAATAAGGAGGTAAATTTGAGTAATGGTATTCATCTATATGTTTAATCGATACAACGTTTCGTGACGTCTTAAACAAAAATGTAAGATTTACTGTTTTGAAAGTGTTATACAGCTTATCCATTAGGCGGCCCTCATTCAATGTATCAAACGGGACATTTAGCTTCGAGTATACAGCAAAAAGAGTATCCATCTAACTTTTAAAACCGTTAAAATCAATGATTATTGCTTTATTCTTTTATTAAACCCCACCTGACCAATTCCTCATTGTATAATGAAGTTGGCGCTTTGCGGCCCAGAATGTAAACCCCGCCTTTGTAAATTTTGACTGTTACACTTCCGGTGACGTATTCTTGACTCTGCGCAATACACTTGCGCGTGAACTCGCATTCTGGACTGAACCAAAATCCTGAAAATCAAAAAATAATTTTATATTTAAAGCATAACCAGACAAATAACAATGATAACTACAGGGACAAAGCAATTTTTAGCTACGATACAAGACATATAGGACAACGGAAGAAATAAATAAATGATGGCTTAAATGTTCAAGGAAAACTATGTTAGAACTTGGGGGGGGGGGTCTGAGCCCGGGGGGGGGGTCTGAGCGAGCTCAAACTCACACAATATATACATAAATTATGAGTATAAGTTTCTTATAAGTTGACCAGTAAGGTATATATATATTAAATGATCAACTGAATGACTAGTTGACCGACCGACTGACTCCGGACCGACGTAATCCGATCGACCGACATTTATGAAGACAGGCAGACAGGCGGTCGGGCGGACAAACGAAAAGACACCATGTCTGATTGATTACTTGATCGATGTGTGGCCTATGTGAGAATACCAACCTCTGTACACTTGTTCTGCGAATTTCTCATCAAGGCCCCTTTTGATCTTTCGAACTTCCTGAAAAGAAAACAATACTATGATATCATCGATGTTCTGTTGTACACTTACATACCACACTTGGTATCTATTGAAACCGCGCGCTTGAATACATGAAACCTTACCCGAAATACTTTATAACTGTGTTAGATCTTACTCGAAATCTTATTGTCTATTTGAAATCAATAGCCAAATAAAGAATTATACACGTGACCTGGGACTGTTTTCAATAAACACCTTAAAGGGGCTATACACCGTATGATGAAATAGTGAAAAAAGAGAAAATTGTCGAAAACATAAACTTGGTATCGATGTGTACAATGCATTGAAACTGATTAACTGAAGTACCACATAGTTTACAATTAATCTATTTTCCGCAGTCTTTTCGTATTTTTCTATTTAAAAAGATTACTAAGTATGTATACCTAGTAGAATCCATTCTTATGCGTGATTGGCTAGTCGATGTTATCACGTGATATTAGCAAGTAAGGTATATAGCTTAAACATTCCAAATGTTTGGGTAAACCTTCGTAGCACAGTGGGAACAACACTGGTTTGCAATTTTGGCGACACTGGTTCGAACCCGGTCTCCGACTCGATTCTTTTTTACATTTTCATATTTTTTTTACAATTATGATATCAAAGAGTAAAACGTTTTATTAAATAATTGTCCTGACATTGGTTACAGATAAACTGTTTTTGGTGCCAATCTGGTGTATAGTCCCTTTAAATATCACTTAAAATATGAATCCAAGTGTTTTGATAGCAAATAATAAAAATATCCCCTAGATCGGTATTCATTAAAAGTCTTAGGTCATTGGCTAACTTAAGTCACTTTCCTTATTTTACTATCTCTTTAATCATACGAAATAATAACTTAAGAATTTCCAAAAAAACATCATTTTCATTGACCTTAGTGAAAAAACATACTTTAATGTCTAAAACACTTACACATTTCTTCTAATTTGACTATGAGAATTTTAAGAAATCAGCTTGAGTTAGGATTTGACTTAAGATTCTTTATGAATACGGTCATCCTTTTCCTAAGTATATCATTGATCATTCGATAAACTTAATAATGTCAAAAATTCATTATTTTAATAATACTCAATAAAATTCAATAACTTTACCAAAAAAATCGTTCAATTTCACGATGAAAAGCTAAGAAAATTGGCTTAAAGGCCTAGTTTAATCCTTCTATAAGTGACCCCCCCCCAAAAAAAAAACAAAAAAAAACAGCAACATAAAACAAAACAAAAAACAACCGTGTATAGTAAAGAACCTCTGTGTATCTTAATCTAATTGCCTAGTTGTCTGATCAGATCTCAGATCTGAATATCCTGCTGTGCAGTTTTGGTGGTTTAATTGTTTAAAATGGACCCTAAATGGCCGTGAGCCAATAAAAAATACACAGGAAATTGGCCCCAACTGTGACATCAATGCAATTAGCAGGAGATGCACAGCAGGGGATTGTCATGCCAAACATTCCTTAAACTAAGCCTTTAAGTTCGGAAATGACTTTAATTGTTCTATATATACCAGCCATTGCCTCTTATTCATAAAACATCTCAAAAAGTCATTTCATAAGTCATATTCCTAAGTCATGAATCTCACTGGTCGTATGATAAAATAATTAAAATAATACCTGAAATACTTAAATTGTATTGAATATACATACTTATATGATAAAAACACATTAAAAATAAAACATTTTTATTGAATATGAAATTGAATTTTAGGAATTCGACTTAGTACTTAAAGGACTTAAGAAGTTTTATGAATTCGACCCCTGCCCTCTACATACATTCAAATGAAATCTAAAATCTTACTCTGTCGAGTGTGAACACCTCCAAATCCACGTGGGCGGCCAGCAATATGGCGCCACCTGGCGTCTCGTAAATCCCTATAGTAATAGTGAATAAAATAGTAACACCTCTAAATCCACGTGGGCGGCCAGCAATATAACGCCACCTGGCGTCTCGTAAATCCCTATTGTAATAGTGAATAAATAGTAACTCCTCTTAAATCTGCAATTTTATATCAAGTTCTAGGAGATTCGATGCTTGATCGGGTCTGTCGAATAGTGTTCGGTGTCGGAGGCAGTGTGCCATACATGAGAGGATAAACCTACTATGTAGCTACATGTGTTAGAAATGAAAATAGTATATAAGCAAATATATCACACATCTTATTTTAAGCATCTTGATCGGATTTGAATATAATATATGTTTATTTAACTAAATAACTAGGAAAGAAATTTACATAAGTTTTTAGTTACTTGTTTTCCAATCCTTATTATTTGTATTGTTGTTAAAATACATTATATATGTAAATTTGAAATAAATACTGTTTAAACTAAAGCTGCAATCTCACAGATAGACTGTTTACACATTTTTTTTTTATTTTTTTTTTGTTTGTCTTCGAATGAGCCAACTTTTGTGTAAATGTCTGTGAACCAATGATACAAGACTGCTGTGGCAAAAGATCAGATCGCAGCTTTTCATATTTAAGTTCGAAAATTGCTGTATTATGACTATAAGTGTTACAAACGCTTTAAGAAATAATGGAATTTTCGATAGTCTCCCAAACAACTGAAAACCGTTCTTTTGTGAGTTATCTTATTTAATTGATTTGAAGGCATTGCTCCAAACATTATCTTATTCTGAGACAAAAACTAAAAAATAATTATTATAAGCAAATGAGGCGTGGCTATTGAAAAAAAGTAATTCTAAAACTTTTAAATACCTTACCTCTCGACTTCATTCCAATGAATCTATTTTCAACAATATCAATCCGCCCAACGCCATGCTTGCCTCTGTAATGAAAGTTTGTCTTTTGTTATGACCTCATGTTTGTGACGTCAACTTTAGTCCACAATGCCCACTGTAAGGTCTGACTTTTAAAATATTCATCCGCTATCTTGATCGTTAAGTTACCGAGTGCCTCTAACTCAGTGTGTGTATACCACGTGATAAATTACATCATAAATGCTACGTCGGAAGGCAACATTTTGCTTAAAAATGAAGACTTAAAACAAAGATAACTTTTCTTTTACTACACCATTTTAAACGAAACAAGGGGCAGTCTCTGTCGCTTAAAGAGCCCAGCCTTCGTGTTAATGCCGGAGTTTGATGAGGTGAATAGCTTCCTCAAACACTTCGACAAACCTGTTTCCTAAAAAATGTTTTGACAGAGCTCCGTCAGACGGCCGTATTGTGAAAAGTTTGTCGAAGTGTTTAAAGAAACTAAACTCTCAATCAAACTCTGGTAAAAGACCGAAGGCGGGGCTCCGTAAGCGGCGTAGAATGTTGCATTTAAAATGGTGAAGAAATAGTGAAGTTATCTTTGTTTAAAAACTTTATTCATAGACCATTGGCTTCATATTTAAAGGTTTTGAAGCTGTTTGGTTTGTGATTTCAAAAACAGGCTGAACATGCTGGATCTACTTGATCTACTATTCTTTGTTTACATTTTCACCGCATTGTTCGTGCATTTCTATAAGTCAGAGGTTTGATAACGATAAATCTAACGTACGCATAGCACCATCACTCTGGTGTACGAGAATGTGTTTGTGAAATCCATGTCATTTCGCGTGAAAATTGGTCATTTGTCTATAGAAATTTATTTAGTAGTCTGTAACCTCATATTTGTTGGATAATAGTCGAGGTTTTCCGACTGCTTGCCCTACACACATTCGGAACACCTCGGCCATATTTCTCTAAAACACCCTCGGATTTATTTGGACGTTTTACATACTCAGAAGTTTTAGTCCACTGCAAGTAGATCGCGTAGTTATTTAATTTAGCAGTTAAGCTAAATGACTTAACTCTTGGGAACCTTAATTATGTTTGCAAAATTACACCTCATTGGCAATCAATTTAAAGTTAGATCGATAACTACAAGCTAAAACACCACATTTAATTAATGATATAATTAAAAAATACGAACTACTTCTACTGCTGTACCGGCATACATACTAGGTTGTTTTCGAGAGAAAAAAAGCCGAGGAGCTTCGAATGGCCAAACACACTGTTACAACTACTTCTTACCCTATTTCATTGCAATACAGGAACAACTTCAGAGCATCACATTTCTCGACGCCATCTTGTTTGTTTACAATTTTAACCGGAAGTCCTTCAACAAATGAAATTAAAAGAATTGTAAGCCATTGGTTACTTTTTTAATATTCAATAAACAAACCTAAATATTATAAAGTATTGTTAAAGTAACTCGCTCATGGTTTGTAAAATGCACTCATTTTTAATTACGAAATTAAGTGTGGTGAATCATAAGGAGTGTTATAACAAAAATACCAAAAGCTGGAACCACAATTTTCATAAGCATTAATAACGCGATTCAAAATTGATAACGGATGTGATGTTGTATATCACGTGATGTTATCAATGTATCGTTAAAATGTCAACATATCTAAAACTCATTTTCAAATTTTCACAAGGTGGACAAAAATATTGCTATGTTATATCTTTCTTATAAATACAATGTCAACATAGTTATACAAAGCAAAAACTCTACTGCATCCAAATTAAACTATGTAACACAAATTTACCGTTTTCAAATTCAATGTCAAGGATGGTAGGTGTGTCAGGTGCAACCTGCGGGTCAGAAGTCATCTGGTACAGTTCACTTGGCGCATGCGTATTAGGGTCTTCAAGAATGCCGCTCTCGTAACTGCGAAAAAAATCATTTTGAGGTAAGCCATCCATCATTAGGATGCAAAGATGTGTTAGTGCATTATTTATAAGCATAACATTTAAACGGATTATAATAGTTTTTGTTTGTTTTTTCAAATATAGCTATTAATTGAAATCATATTTAATTTCATAATTTTTATCTACAGTGGATCAAAGTAATAAATTTTGATGTATACAGTCGAACCCCGTTGGCTCGAACTCGTATGGCTCGAATTCCTCGTTGGTCGAACTGGATGTAGAGACCGATTTCTTCATATTGAAGGTAAACATTCCCGCTTGGCTCGAATTTTCCGAGTCTCGAGGTATTTTCACCGGACCCTGGGAGTTCGATCCATCGGGGTTCTACTGTTGCTTTTAAAGATGCACTCTTACTCCCAAATAAGATTTACCACAATTAATACTATTGTTTTATTATTCCAAAAAGGATGGATGAATGTCGAAAACAATGGTTCTAATGAAGGATACCTGTTCTAATTTGAAAGAAAAGTGCATTAAACACAGTATTTCTACCGTTCGGAATTATAGTAGATCACAGTAAATCTTTTAGCCCTCACGAATTATTTAATATTTTGTGTTTTCATCTATTAAATACACGGTTACAATCATGTTATCTTTAATTATTTGTTTAAATAAATGCATTATTTAGTAAGTTGTTAAAGGTGTATCACTCAACATTTATGTTTGTTATACATGTGTATGTATTGATTTTGAGTAAGAATGTCACCTAACGGGAGAACACAAGTATAGATCTGTATAACATTGTCTGCTGGCAGTAAACAAATATGATCAGGTACAAAACATAAGAGTAGGTGACGAAACCGGAACTTAAAATATTTTTATATTACCCCCACCCCCATCCTTCTTGACTGCTTGATGGTTTACCTTATATGCATTAAGTTGGCATCCATGCTCCAGGGGCTTTTTGGGGTCACAGGAAGTGGAATTCCCTTTTCCTGAAGATGCGCAAACACACATATATTTATTGTTCAGAACGCCATATTAATCAATACGAACATTTTAATGCAGTATTTATTATGGATTAAAGTAAGGGTATATTGAAGTATGAGATTAGGGAAGTAAAATGTCCAGGGCAAGCAGAGACAATAATAAAAGCGGTTGGGCTAGAAACACTGCTCTGATGATGATGGTGGTGGTTGTGTTATTGTTGTTGATGGTGTTTGGGACAGGGACGCCAACGACACCGATGGTGATGATAATGATGAAGAAGATGATGATGATGATGATGGTGATGATGATGATGATGATGATGATGATGATGATGATGATGATGATGATGATGATGACGATGACGACGACGACGACGACGACGACGACGGTGATAATGATGATTATGATGTAGATGATGATGATGATGATGATAATGATGATGATGATGATATGATGATGATGATGATGATGATGATGATGATGATGATGATGATGATTATAATGATGATGATGATGATGATGATGATGTCATATTTCATTACCTTGGCGTATTCAAACAATTCATTTCGTCCCGGAAATCGTTGATAAAACTCGGGCATGCGCCATGGAGCGATGACCTTGAACATCAAATGAACACATGTTAAGGTTGAATACTTCACACAACTCTATAACGATGTAGATATGACCTGCATAATTAATTTTTTATGATCAGTTATAAGCAATACGCTTTCGAGAATTTTGCCTTTTAAAGGGATACGAAAAGTGAATTTCTCCCACCTCAGATAAGTAGATCCAATTATTTAGCTATGCTAGAAATTCTTATCTTGCCCACGGGCGAAGATAAAATGCCCGAAGGGAACTTCTTTTTAATTGTCTCCACATTGTAATTATCTCCCTTGTTAAAGACTGTCGTCTGTAACATTATGGAAACATTTTCTTGTGGTAATATTTAGAACGCTTATTAATTATTTCTCCCACCTCAGATAAGTAGATCCAATAATTTAAGCATGCTAGAAATTCTTATCTTGCCCACGGGCGAAGATAAAATGCCCGTATGGAACTACTTTTTAATGGTCATAACATTGTAATTACCTCCCTTGTTGAAGGCTGTCGTCTGTAGCATCATGGTAACCTTGTCTTGTGGCAATATTAAAAATGCTAGTTAACTATTTCTCGCTTCAAATGTCACCATACCACAGTTTTCATGCACCATTAAAGAAATAATGCTTCATTCTCCTTAGAACTATTTAAAAGGACCGATTTGACTATTAACATAAACTGGATCATCGCGCGCATATCCGTGACAACCACGTGCTATCGCATATCCATACGCAATTATTTTCATTAAGCACAAAAGAGTTCCAGCAAAAAGTACATTTTTACTTAATTTTGTTTAACTGAGGTGGGAGAAAAAGCATCTACCATAGCCGCACGTGTGAGATAGGTTCATCCCGACCCTCGCGGAGGGTGTTTTGCGGAAACTCGGTAAACCTTGTTTCCGCAAAACACCCTACGCTCAGGTCGGAATGAACCTATCTTACACTCTCGGCCATGGAAGATACTTATATTCTCGCTTCAAATGTCACCATAAAACAGTTATCACGCACCTTTCAAGAAATAATGCTTCACTCTCCATAGAACTATTTAAAGACCGATTTGACTAATAACATCATCTGAATCGCTGCGCGCATATCCATGACAACCACGAATTATCGCATATCCATGAAAAATTCATCAATTTTCGAACGTAAATACTTCAAACTGCGACCTGGTCTTTTGTCAGCAGTCCAATACTTGTTTCAAGACATTAGCGCAAAATTTGCTCCTTCAAAGACTAAACATAAAAAAACGTAAAAACTACAAATTGCGACCTGATCTTTTGTCAGCAATATATAGTTTCCAGACATAAACGCAAAAATTTGCTCCTTCGAAGCCAAAACATAAAACATACGTAAATACTACATATTATGATCTGATCTTTAGTCAGCAGTCTTTAATCCCTGGTTTCCAAACATTAACGCAAAACTTGGTTCCTTCCAAGGCAGAACATAAAAAATACGTAAATACTGCAAATTGCGACCTAATCTTTTGTAAGCAGTCTAATATCCCTGGTTCAGACATAAACGCAAAAATAAGCTCATCCGAAGACAACAAAAAAATGTCAAAACGGTCAATCTGTTAGAGTGCAGCTTTAAGATATCTGTAAAAAACTGTATCCAAAGTTTATTTTTACCTCGATTGAACTGTGCAACGCGTACGCGGACAGTTCGAACCGAATCTGATCGTTCCCCTTTCCGGTCGCACCGTGAGCGACGTACCTTGCTCCTTCGTCTCTGGCTACTTTAATCATTGCTCTAAAAATAAAGCACTAAAATCACACGCAATACATATGACGTCATAACCGGTTCAAAAATATTTTAGTCGTAGCTTCAATAATTTTAAATCTGTATTAAAATGTATATGATATCAAAGAGTAAAACATTTTATTTAATAATTGTCCTGAGATTCGTTACAGAAAACACTTTTTTAGTGCTAATCTGGTGTACAGTTCCTTTAAATGAAATTAAATTGGATGACGTCACCAGACATTCAAAATGCACATACTTATAGGTCGTTTACCACAAACATTGGCGTACGTTTAATTCAAACAAGTAAATAGCAAAAAAACTAACACATGACATTAAGATAGTTATAACGTTCGACTTAGACATTTAATGAAACAGGACGATGTAGAATTGAATGCATATAACTTAGGATTTATAGTTTTGCCATGTGTTTATGATATGAAATCCATTTATAACATTTGAAACTGTTAGAACAATGCTAGGGCCGATTTCTTTTTTAAGGGATGCCGCAGTGTTATGTTCCAGAAATCAGCTTATAAGAACTCAGTAAATGTTCCAATTGTTGCATTTAATATCAAAGAGCTCAAACTTACCATTCCGTTACAGTATTTGATTTTAAAGGATATACAAAAATAAATACGTCGCTCATGAAAATATATATATATATTTTTTAAATTAAGACAAATTCCGATAAATTGGTTGTATGAAACCTTACCTCCCTATACAAGGCCTGGCAAGGGCTGTTCCCAATGGATACCTATCCTCATATAGCCCGTTGGCCTGGATGGACGGCCAGATAAACTCCCGGACAAATTCGGACCGGACATCAGGAATAATCATCTACCGGAAGTGGAATGAAATGTAGCCACATGCACCGGAAGTATGTACAGAATTGATAACAACCATGTAGAATTGCATTTAATTGACTTCTCGGAACTCCTCAGCCTTTTTGCCATCGAAAATAACCTCATTTGTTAATGGATGTACGACAATGTCAGAATTCTTTACATTTAACTACGCTCTAAGAAGATCTCGTAGTTATTTCAATTTAGAAGTTAAACCTGAGTATTTTACTCTTAGAAATCTTAATTATTCATGCAATTATTAACTTAATTGGCATTCAATTTGAACTAAGTAAAACGTACTTCTTCTGATGAACCGGCATACCATCCGAGGCTGTTTTCGATTAAAAATGGCCGAGGTTTTCCGAATGGTAATTGACTTTTCGCTAAATGACAATAAGCTTCATCCTTCAGAATGAACAAACATAATTAGCAGTGTATATAATTATAAGTTATAACGTCATAAATGACGTCATAAATGACGTCATAAATGCTACGTCGGAAGGCGGCATTTTTCTTAGAATGAATACTTGAAACAAAAAAATCTTTTCTTTTTCTTCAACATTTTAAATGAAACAAAGGGCAGTGTATGTCGTTTAAAGAGCCCCGCCTTCGTTGTATTACAGTTGTTTGATAAGTAGATTAGTTTTCTCAAACCCTTCGACAAACCTTTTTTCAAAACAATGTTTTGACAGTGCTCCACCAGGCGGCGGCTTTGTGAAAAGATTTGTCGAAATGTTTTATGCAATCAATCAAACTAGTAAAAGACCGAAGGCGGAGCTCTTAAATCGGCTTAGACTGTGCAATGTTTCATTTGAAATGCTGAAGAAATGGTAAAGTTATCCTTGTTTAAAGTCTTCTTTCAAAGCAAAATATTGCTTTCCGACGAAGCATTTATGCTCCAATAAAACCACGCGGATAACAGGCATTGATTATGTGGAAGCACCAACGTCCATTGACGTGGTTTTATTGGACAGATATAGCTCAACGTGTTTGTTTAACTGTAATTATTTTTCATCAAGTGGCGTTCCGGCATATGGCTATATCAAGTACCAAGTAAATACGGTAAACGAGATCTGAGTAAATGCTTTATTTACAAAATAAATTTCTCGTGGCATTTTTTCAATGCTCAATAAATTTTTCAATATCGTGAACATATTACGATTGTGTCTATTGACATACTTAATAACCCGCTCATCAAATGCACATTGTAGGCGTTGCTAAACAAAAAACTAATAAAGGTTAGTTTAAACATATTTCATTTTCAAAGAACAATCATATGCAAAAGTATACAAACTAATCAATATAGGGATGAGCTTAACTAATGAAGGTTACTTCATCTGGCAATTACAGGAACATTTTGATAATCTGATCAAAGGCAGAGTATTCCGTTTTCTTACTTTGAGAGCTCCAAGTTTGGCGGCTTTCTGTCTGGCAGCTTCGAAATCTTCATTTTGGCCGACGTCCGCCTTTCAAAGATAAATAAATGGTTTATACATTACAGGGAATCTTAAACATTAAACGGCAACGTAACGTCAAGGCCAGGTTAAAATAATTGCTAGATTTTCATCCGATTCTGTTCATTGGGCGGCGGGCGGGGGGGGCTAACATTGTTTTGTTTTGATAAAAAAAGAAGAACAATGCGTTTTAAACACTTATACTAAAATGATAACGAAAACTTAAACTATAACGGCCCTTATTTTATTTTTTTGAAAATATCGATTTTAAATAACAACTTTTCCCCAAAAGGTTACATGAAACGATAGCAATTTCATATGTTTCTCCATCGCCTACGCAGTATTCTCTCTTGGCCAGCAGCATAAAAGGGAGTTTTGAAAATTTACATCAATAAATTGTTGTTTTTTTGCAAATGACATTCAAAAGAATAAATTCCTGATTATTCTCTCATAATTTATAGTCTTTTTAGCCCCGTTCAATTTACTTTTTAAAGTAAAGTGTGTACACAAAACAAATATAAATTGTTACAGTATTATCAATATTACTGTCTTTCGAAAATATGTGTACTTAACATGTTATCATTAAAATAAATAACAACTTTTTTTATCTTCGTGCATGTTTTTTCTTCTAATTTTATCGCGTCGACTTGATGCTATTCATCATTATTTTATCGTCATAAATGTGATCGATTATTACATAATTATGCTCGATAATTTTCTCCACAAATTTTCACGTTTGTCCACACTAGTTATTATTTACTATCGACTGTTGGCCAAGTGCTATGATAATATCCATATTCAATTTAACAATGCCATATTCTACGCTGCTTTGACAGTATAACTGGTCGGGTATTTGCAAACAGTATCATAAGGCTTTGTTTGTTGATAAATCATTGAAAGTAGTTCATTTGGAACTTCTCGGCTAATTTTCTAGAAAACATCCTCGGATATATATATGGGCTATTTACATACTCAGACATCGGTGTGATTAAGTCTCCTGCAAGTAGATCGCGTAGTAATTTAATTTAGCAGTTTAACTTAATGACTAAACTCTTGGAAATCTTTATTATGTTTGCAATAATACACTTCACTTTAAACTTAAATCAATAAATACAAGCTTAAACACTACATTTAATTAATGATATAATTAAAAAAAAAATACGAACTACTTCTACTGATGTACCGGCATACAACCGAGGTTATTTTCAAGAAAAATGCCCTAGGATCTCCGAATGAAAGTCGTTCAGAGTTCTGGAATTCTACACAGATTTATTTGTCTAATTCTTGCTAAAACTTAATTAAGTATTTGCTCCTTATAGACTATAGCTGGAGAAAAACGCTACGGTCGCGTCAAAATTGGCCGATAGTTTACCATACATGGTGACAATAAATTACTAGCTAGATTTTCATCCCTGTCCACCGCCCCTTTAATTTTATTGACTCAAATAAATTGAACTGGAGGCTGTATTTTGCGTACCGGTCCGGTACTGGGAACGGCATTTATTCATACCAGCCGGTGTCGATGTAAACATTACCATGTAAAAGGAGAACTGTTCGTCAAGAATTGTTATGATGGTGTTCGTGGGGCCAACCTTAAAAAAAATCTTGTTTGGAGTAACCCTATCCAGATTTTTTAAGGTGGGTAGGTAGGTAGGTTTTTTTTGTTTTGTTTTTTTTTCTCCAACGACAACTGGATCTTGTGTACAGTACATTCACTACATAACACTAGTTATTCAAGGCATTGTAATAAACTTTTGAACAACAAACATCTTAACTTCTGATCCTTTATTTTTTTAATTTCAAAGAATTTCAATCTACTTAAGACTGACACAGAGATGAACTCAACAAAACAAACTTATGACACTCAAGATAAGCAAACGAAAATGTGAAACAAATTGGCAATTGTTACATATTTTAAAGTTTTATCAAAGTCAATTAAGACTGAAATCCTGTCATATGAATGTGGACTAAATTTTTCTGTTGCAGTCTCTGAGGGCTTTGACGAGACCGTTATTTTTGACATTTTTTCGAAGTTGTCGTAGTAGCTCTACGGGATTGTTTCATCATTCTCCATTAAAATATCAAATACATCGTACCATGTGTAGTCGACATTGAATTTTCTTACAAAGTTGTTTTTAATTTTTTTATTTAAGTAATTTATTGTCACACAAAACGTAATTTCGTTCGGTTCACGTTCGACAAACTTGCAGTCAGCCATGTTTTCGAAACGCTCATTGCGATCAGCGATAAAAACCGAAGCTCTACGAGTGTGTCTACAAATCGAAAAGAACCGAAACAGAAGAAAAAAGCAGAAACAGAAAATAGTAGCGGAAAGGCGTTGAAAAAAAAATCGCGGATCAAAATGCCAAAAATTTTTTGAGTCGGCAACGATTTTTATGGGTCGGTCGCGTTACTCCAAACAAGATTTTTTTTTATTTTAGGCCTGGTACACAATACACACTTTTTAATGGTCTACATTTTATTGTGTTAGTTACCCAGTAATTGGGCTAGCCACTGTTTATATCAAACCCTCTACCTGATTAAAATTTAAAAAAATGCTGACTGCTGATGTACTTAAACATAAATGCATGATACTTGCAAAATACTGCCTTCTCATTGGACGAAATATAACTCAGACAACTAATTCTAGTTTGGTTGTGAAAACAACTGAGCGTATATAATGCCTATAGCGTCTGCATCCGAGTTTGAAATAACAAGTTTCGGTGTCGATTTTGAAAGGCTATGAGAACGTTCCCCTGCGAGAGCTCGAAGCCACATACGATTTGGCGAAAGACAGAGGTCTCCCACCTATTTCAACTCTGATAAATACACAAGTCGAATTCAGCATAGTGAACGCTCCCCTTGGGGTTTTCGAACCCACGACCTCTTTGATGAGAGGCAGACATCAATGCCTCTAGATTACTCTCACCTTTTCAACCTTGATGGGTGCATAAAACGTTCGATGCATTTTTACCAATCCCTCTGAAAACCGTTTTCTGGGTAGAAACCAGTACTGGATTCCTTTTTGAAGAGCCTGTGTCATCGTACCCCGAGACGGACCTCGAAGTCACGACAACTTATTGTGAGAGACGGACTTCCTTACCAATAGACTACGCTCATCATTACTGTACTCAAAATATAACATAATACAGTCGAACCCGTTGGCTCGAATTCGCTTGGCTCGAACTTATCATTGGATCAAACTGGAAGTAACGGACCGGTTTCTTTAAATTGAAAGTGAGCATTCCCACTTGGCTCGAATTTTTCGTGGATATTTTCCGGTCCCTGGGAGTTCAAGCCAACGACGTTCGATTGTATATCAAATCCTTGGGGATGTGATGGACACTTTATCACGGTCACTGTGCAACATAAATGAGGATTTACCCCCTCCCTCACCCATACCCCCGACCCTCATGTGTACCGAATACTAATTCATTTGTTCTACCCAAATCATGTATCACAATTAAGATTACTAATTAGCGAGCATATATCTACCGAATAATGCTAATGCACCATTCAATTGTAGCCACGCACCCCCCCCCCCCCCCGAGGTCCGGGGAAATGGTCCGTGTTTTTACTTTCCAGGTGGCCCCGCAGTAGCGGGTAAATGCGATGGTCTTCGCGCTAAATATAGCGGGGGCATGGGCATTACCTAGGGTCCCTGGGGTGCGGGGGCATTTAACCATCAGTTCGTCTCTGCAGAGTGGGGATTTTACCCGGGCTTGGCTGGACCAAAAGGGCCGTGGTTACAATTGACTGGTGCACAAGGAAAATGATCCAACGGTTTCAACATTTTTCATTTGAAAAATTGTAATTTCGGGTTTAAAACTTTCCAACTGAATACAATGAAAAATAAATTAAAAGACTCACCAAGAATGCGATGACGTCATATCCTTTCTCAAGCAGCCACACAAGAATACATGACGTATCCAAACCACCACTGTAGGCCAGAACAACTTTCTTTTCAGCCATGTTAAAACGGTGTCTCCTTGATAATTCTCGCAACCAAAATGTCCGGTTAATGTAGGATCCTAGATTCTGTATTTATCAGATATTTTCCAGTTGAAGCCTCATCGAAGCCTTTAATTTATGTCAGAACAGGCTTCTGTTATCAGTCGAATTTACATGACTAATTATTTACGTGAAGGAAGATAAAGATTAGGCAAAAAAAAAATGTTTCCACTTACCCGACGGAAAACATTTTTACCTCCCGAACTAACACGTTTTTTCTCTCTTAAATTCCAAAGAATTGTGCATTTTTTTAGTAAATCGAAAGCATTTTTTCCTCCCGAACTTACACGTTTTTGCTCCCTAAATTTCAAAAACCATGTGCATTATTTTACTAAATATGTTAACATTTGATAATTTCAAATTCGAAATTTAAAAAAAGGATATATCCTTACATAGGTCAGTTAGGTACAGAATTTGGTTTTCAAAAGAAAAAAAGGCATAGGAAATAGTTATGACTAGCTACCTGCCCATTTTTTTTATTTTTCCGTTTTTGAGATGTAAATGGAAACAAAGATTTTTTTCTGGCCTGATCAGAACTATATCGAAATCCATGAAATCCTCATGAAGGTCTATCAAAATAAATAAATGTTAATCCGTGCAGTGCACGTGGTTTCTTGACTTTTAAATGATTTTGTTTTGAAACCTTTCCTTAGACTTAAATCCTCTTATAAATAAATCTTAAATTATTTAAAGATTTGTGTAATATTTGGCTTCAAGGGACAAAACACAAGATGGTCCTAAAATCGGCAAATACCGTATGTCCTCAAAACAAGCATAGCATTGGTAATAGGAGCTAGTATATTTGAGATAATACATCAATTTATATGATTAAAATAATATTGTGTCGCTGTCTTAGCTGAGATAACCCGTTTACAATAATAGCGTATAGTGGTTTTCAAGTTTATAGAGTGCATTTTAGCATGTAAAAGTCACGTGATATACCGACGCCTTTTTTTAAATTTATTGTTATTTACGAGTAAAAAAGGTTAGTCCGCCCGGTTAGCTCAATCGGTAGGCAACCCGGGTTCGATTCCCGGGAGGACACTTCTGTTTTGATTGGTCATGAAATCCTTTATACGATCATTGACCAAGTTGTCAGTTCCTTGCAGAGGTGAAGGAACCTAGTACTGGTTCTGCCCAGGATAGGTGTGCGGTGGTTGAACTGTCAGTCTGGGACCCTTCAATGTGCTCACGCCGGGACCCGGAGTATAAACTACTAACACCACCACGAGTAAAATGGCCCAGCAAATTTCGAATAGGATAAATACGAAAAAACTGCTTTTAAAGAAACATATGTCGGAAGCGATGTGATACATAAGTAAGATTCAATGCGATGTACACAACGATATCAATTGTTTGTAAGATTTTGACAATTTTCCTTTTTTCAAATTACATGTATATCATCCGGTGTTAAGTCCCTTTAAAAAAACCTGTTTTCACTGTTTCGAAATTAAAGTTTATCTCTTTCACCGTAGAAACTCCCTTAGTTTACGTCTTAAACACAGCTGTCAGAATTTCTATAAACGTTTAATATTTTGATAAAAGTCTTAATATCAAATCCTTTTTAATCCATCTGGTGTTTAGTCCCTTTAAACAGAACTGTTTTCCCTATTTTGAAATTAAAGTTTATCTCTTTCACCGTATTTACCCCCTTAGTTAACGTCTTAAACACAGCTGTCAGAATTTCTATAAACGTATAATATTTTGATAAAATTCTCAATATTAAATCCCTTTTAATCCATCTGGTGTTTAGTCCCTTTAAGCAAAACTGTTTTCCCTATTTTGAAATTAAAGTTTATCTCTTTTACCATAGTTTACGTCTTAAACACAGCTGTCAGAATTTCTATAAACGTTTAATATTTTGATAAAAGTCTTAATATCAAATCCTTTTTAATCCATCTGGTGTTTAGTCCCTTTAAACAAAACTGTTTTCCCTATTTTGAAATTAAAGTTTATCTCTTTCACCGTAGTAGCTCCCTTAGTTTACGTCTTAAACACAAATGTCAGAATTTCTTTAAATATGTTTAATATTTTAATAAAAGTCTTAATATTAAATCCTTTAGGTGAATTATTATCAATGAAATTAAAACCAAACTTCAAACCACAAACGGCATAAGCTGATGTTAAAAGGATGTCTGATTTTTTTTAAATGTTTTGAATAAAAGTCTAAGTTATAAAAAACAACATTTAAATGAATTGAAATTTAAATGAAATTGAAACCAAACATTCTGCTATTCCATATCTCGGTCGCCTTTCAGGTAAATCTACATTCATTTATCTCGGTCGCCTTTCAGGTAAATCTACATTCATTTATCTCGGTCGCCTTTCAGGTAAATCTACATTCATTTATCTCGGTCGCATTTCAGGTAAATGTACATTCATTCCATAAATATGTTTAAAAATACAAGATAAATCCGATTCTTACGTCTGGCTTTGGTGAAATAAATACAGTTATAGAAACCCATATAGGTTTCTTTTCGGACGAAAACAGATGGCCAAACAAATCAATTAAACTCCAAAGTAAAACAAATTAAATCAGCTCCTAATTTGCTAGCTGAGAGAAAGTCTGACAATACGGTCGCCAGCGATCATTTGTCTTAATAACGATAGTACTTTTGCTATATGAGGGAGTGAAATGTCAGTGTGTTCGATTGCTCAGTCCGGGTTTACTTGGATGTATGAGTATTATTCGGGCAGACAACGAGCCGTGTTTCAACCGCATGGTTTGTCGGGCACCAACATTTCTGCAAAAAGTGCATATTAGCACCAGAGTAGTAAATTCAAATAATTGTTATTGTTTTTATTATGTTAGAACAATTAATATATTTATTTTTTATTAAAACAGCAATATTTCAAAATGTTATATTATATTATAGATATGAATATTTTTTCAAACTTTTTTATTTTATTTTATCTTTTTCTTGGGGGGGGGGGGGGAATGGAGGGGTCGGTGTTTTTTTTGTTGTTTTTTTTTTTGGGGGGGGGGGCAAATGCGGTTTGGTGCAAGTGTGAGGAAGATGATGGTTATATATATTTTGTTGTATTACTGTGCAAATTAAATAGGGTTATCACTATTGAGTTTTGATCCATGAGGTCATGAGGTTGTATTCGACTCGAGAGGATTCTTTCTGATTCGGTATTTACAAGGCGCCATTCGGAGCTCCTCGGCCATTTTTATCGAAAACAACCCCGGATGTATATGGACGGTTTACATACTCAGAAATCGGTATGTTTAAGTCCGCTGCAAGTAGATCGCGTAGTAATTATAATTTAGCAGATAGACGTTATGACTTAACTCTTGGGAATCTTAATTATATTTGCAATAAAACACTTCACTGGCAATGACTTTAAACTTATATCAACAAAAACAAGCTTAATCACTACCTTTAATTTAGGATAAAATTCAAAATTTTACGAACTTCTTCAACAGATGTACCTGCATGTATACGAGATTGTTATTGATAAAAATGGCCGAGGAGTTCCGACTGACAAGGCGCTAGACGCGATGAAGTCAAGGTCTGCAAAAATCCATGACAGTCTAATACGACATCGGGGACAAAGCGCTGGACCAACAACCATTTTATTATGTACATTAATACTGGTTTAAAAAAACACGAAAAATACATATTTTATCAAAATACATGCCACTCAAATGAGGCACTATTTTGTTAAATGACGTCATTTTAAAAACGCGCAATGATACTTTGTTATGATATGACGTCAGCAGAGTGGCATACGGCCGTATTTCACTGGAGTGGGAAACGAACTGCCGTATTCTGCGAGTGCATTTGGATTTATGAGGAGTATATACCACTAGGATTTAGAGAGGGCGCACCCGGCGCGTGTACCCCCTTAAATCATCCAAGTTTACTGTATTCATCAATATGGGAGAAAAAAAAATGTCATAACATACGCTCATAATGCACCATTTCCGACTGCAAATGGTTAAAAAAGATCTTGAGGGAGTCACCACAAATCCCCATGCAAACAGTTCATGCCATATACTTTCGGTTCTGAAGTCGCCCGCTTTAACGTTAATACCTGGAGCCGCCCCTGAATGTTAAATATCTTTATCGATACTTGTTTCTCCTTGAGTTGGCCCTAATCCGTGGATGTATTTAACTTTCTTGAGATTCTATATATAACTCGATTTTTACTCGGGAAATTAAACCGAATGTGCCCACTAGCTAAGCGAATTGCATCATTTTGCGGTTTAAATAGCAGGTGAAGACATGTGTTTGATATTTACAAGCGTTGATGCATAACACACTTGCTTGCTCAGTCAGAAGCTTTATTATGATCATTTGTAAGGTGCGCCGTATGGTACAATGCTCACGACTATAAATGTTTGATTTTTAATTTATCGTTAGTACACTCACCTTTACATAGACCATGATGCAATCAATTTTAAAATAAGAGAAAACCTGCTTGTGTATTTAGAGGAACTGTTTTTCATACAGTTTATGAGAGAAACTGTTTTCCATACAGACAGTTTATGAATGAAACTGTTTTTCATACAGTTTATGAGAGAAACTGTTTTTCATACAGTTTATGAGAGAAACTGTTTTTCATACAGTTTATGAGAGAAACTGTTTTTCATACAGTTTATGAGGAAAACGCGTTTGGAATGACAAAAAGAAGACCTCGCAATTACTGACAATGCCACTCTATTATCGTTTACATCACGTTACAAAAATGCGGTCACAGGCGCTACATTAAGAACATTTATCTGCATTATAGATCCGAATCTTCTTAAAATGCCTAAAGTCTGACTCTTTAAAATGAATTCTGATGGAGAAAACGTTAATTGTTTAACCAGACTGAAAAGAGTTCATTATTTTAAAGATGCACTCTTACTCCCAGATAAGATTTACCACAATTAATAATTTTGATTTAACATTCTAAAAAACATAAATAAATGTCGAAAACAATGGTTCTCATGAAGGATACCGAGTTTAATTTGAAAGAAACGAGCATAAAACACGGTATTTCTACCTTATGAGACTATAATAGACCACATTAAACTTTTAAGCATTCTCCAATCATTTAATAGTTTTGCGCCTTCTGCTATTGAATACACGGTTACAATCTTGTTATCAGTTATTTTCAATAAATGCATTATTTAGTAAGTAGTTAAAGGTTTATCACTCAAAATTGATGTTTATCATACATGTGTTTGTATTGATTTTGAATAAGAGATTGTGATTGCTTACTGAGCACGCATTGACAATTATAGGCTTGTTTTGAGAAAATACTGCATTTGCCGATTTGTCGACCATCTGGTGCCTAGTCCCTTTATTGTTATTCGAAATACGGTATTTCCATTGCCTTTAATACACCAGTCAACTGTAACCACGCCCCCCTCCTCAAGGTCCGGGCGTATACCGGGGATAGCCGGGTAAATGGGCCGTGTTAATACCTTCCAGGTGGCCTCGCAGTGCCGGTTGAATGCGGTGGTTTTGTCTTCGCAAAAATACAGCTGGGATTGGGCCTAACCGAGGGTCCCTGGGGTGCGGAGGCATTTGGTGGGGATTTTACCATATGTTCGTCCCCGCAGGACGGGGATTTTACCCTGGGTTGGCTGGACCGAAAGTCAAAGTCCCCGCTATTGCGCGGACCTGGGGAGGAGGGCGTGGTTATAATTGACTGGTGCATAATAACAACAAAAAACATACTGTTATGATAAAAACACTCTTACATTCATTCTATTATAACTACGCCTCTGATACATTCATTCTATCATAATTACGCCTCTGATACATTCATTCCATTATAATTACGCCTCTGATACATTCATTCCATAATAACTACGCCTCTGATACATTCATTCCATTATAACTACGCCTCTGATACATTCATTCCATTATAACTATGCCTCTGATACATTCAAACTATTATAACTACGCATCTGATACATTCATTCCATTATAACTACGCCTCTGATACATTCAAACTATTATAACTACGCCTCTTATACATTCATTCCATTATAACTACGCATCTGATACATTCATTCTATTATAACTACGCCTCTGATACATTCATTCCATTATAACTACGCATCTGATACATTCATTCCATTATAACTACGCCTCTGATACATTCAAACTATTATAACTACGCCTCTGATACATTCATTCCATTATAACTACGCCTCTGATACATTCATTCCATTATAACTACGCCTCTGATACATTCATTCTATTATAACTACGCCTCTGATACATTCATTCTATTATAACTACGCATCTGATACATTCATTCTATTATAACTACGCATCTGATACATTCATTCTATTATAACTACGCCTCTGATACATTCATTCTATTATAACTACGCCTCTGATACATTCACTCTATTATAATTAAGCCTCTGATACATTCATTCTATTATAACTACGCCTCTGATACATTCATTCTATTATAATTACGCCTCTGATACATTCATTCTATTATAACTACGCCTCTGATACATTCATTCCATTATAACTACGCCTCTGATACATTCAAACTATTATAACTACGCCTCAGATACATTCATTCCATTATAAATACGCCTCTGATACATTCATTCTATTATAACTACGCATCTGATACATTCATTCTATTATAATTACGCCTCTGATACATTCATTCTATTATAACTACGCCTCTGATACATTCATTCTATTATAACTACGCCTCTGATACATTCATTCCATTATAATTACGCCTCTGATACGTTCAAACTATTATAACTACGCCTCTGATACATTCATTCCATTATAACTACGCCTATGGTACATTCATTCTATTATAACTACGCCTTTGATACATTCATTCTATTATAATTACGCCTCTGATACATTCATTCTATTATAACTACGCATCTGAGGCTTTCATTCTATTATTACTACGCAACTGATACATTCATTCTATTATAACTACGCCTCTGATACATTCATTCTATTATAACTACGCATCTGATACATTCATTCCATTATAACTACGCCTCTGATACATTCAAACTATTATAACTACGCCTCTGATACATTCATTCCATTATAACTACGCATCTGATACATTCATTCTATTATAACTACGCATCTGATACATTCATTCTATTATAATTACGCCTCTGATACATTCATTCTATTATAACTACGCCTCTGATACATTCATTCTATTATAACTACGCCTCTGAGGCATTCAACTTCCCTAGAGGTATACACGTGGCGTCCTGGTACATAGAGCTCCATGCAATACGAGTGCAAATCAACTTTAATATGTGACGTATTTCCATACACATCTAATAACTCACACACGCACATCCGATAATACATTTTATACTCACATTTAGTGTAATCAGCTTTTTACTCACTTTTACTGTTATCAGCTTTTACTAACATTTACTGTAATCAGCCTTTACTCTCATTCGCTGTAATCAGCTTTTACTCACATTCAGTGTAATCAGCCTTTACTCTTATTCGCTGTAATCAGCGTTTACTCACATTCAGTGTAATCGGCTATTACTCATATTCAGTGTAATCAGCTTTTACTCGCATTCAGTGTAATCAGCTATTACTTATATTCAGTGTAATCAGCTTTTACTCACATTCAGTGTAATCAGTTTTTACTCACAATCACTGTTATCAGCTTTTTTCACATTCACTGTCATCAGCTTTAACCCACAATTACAATAATCAGTTTTTAATCACAATTATAATAATCAGCTTTTACTCACACTTACTATAATCAGCTTTTAGTCACAATCACTATTATCAGCTTTTACTCACAATTACTATAATCAGCTTTTAGTCACACTAACTATAATCACCTTTTACTCACAATCACTATTATCAGCTTTTACTCACAATTACTATAATCAGCTTTTAGTCACATTTACTGTTATCAGCTTTTAGTCACATTTATTGTTATCAGCTTTTACTCACTATACTGTAATCAGCTTTTACTCACATTTACTGTAATCAGCCTTTATTGACATTCACTGTTATCAGGTTTTACTCACATTTACTGTAATCAGCCTTTATTGACATTCACTGTTATCAGGTTTTACTCACATTTACTGTAATCAGCCTTTATTGACATTCACTGTTATCAGGTTTTACTCACATTTACTGTAATCAGGTTTTACTCACATTCACTGTAATCAGGTTTTACTCACATTCACAGTAATCAGCCTTTTTCACATTCACTGTCATCAGCTTTAACCCACAATCACTGTAATCAGCAATAGTCTTGACACCGAATACGATGATGCAATTTGTACATGAGTGAATGATGTAATAAGTTCAACTATTACATCATAGTATGCGATGCCACGTTCATTATTGTAAATGGTGCAGGAGTACTTAAGTACAACAATAATAAATGATATACACACATTTACTGTAATCAGCGAAACTCTTGCATCATCATATGCGGTGTCACGACCAATCTGATGTCAGTAAAAGAAATAAATCAACGGTTAATCAACGGTATTTTATATATATATAATCACATTCAAAGTAATTAGAACCACCCTTGCACCATTATATGCGGTGTCATTGCTATTATTGCTTACAAAAGCGCATATATTATTACCGTTAAAGAGCACACACTTCTTTTAAAACGCGAAAAGTACTTTTATAACTTTCATAATAGTGAAAACTGGGGTCAAATAAAGAACAAACTGTTCCTGTTTGAAGCGTCTAAGCATATATGAAATAATGTTGTGCATCCATACGCATCGACGCATATTTCTTACAGTAAATGTTGAAAATATGTTTGGGTCACCGGCAATTTTTTCCCATATTTTTATATTTTTATTTAAAGCACAACATCTTCTCCCTCCTTTCTCTCCCCCCCTCCCCCCTCTTTCTCTCTTCTTAATACATACTCTGCGAGGGGTGAATGCGAAACGTTTTAAGTGACATTAAATAAAGAAAAAGATAGAACCTTTTCGCTTTCACCCCTCGATATATTAACCCTGCTTTAGATCTAGAGATATCACACAAGCATTGAAATATCAGTATTAAAAACTTTTAGTATCAATAAATGGAGGATAAGTGTTTGTTTAAGTGTAAGATCGTAATATATTCCACCGAGTGAGCACCATTATTATATTTCACGTGTGGTGTAGCTACCCCCACCCCCAAAATAATTATTCCGGATTACATTGCAAATGCACCCATGGTTGCATTCTGAAACAATGCCGATATTTATATATTATTGCCCTGAGTATTTTCGAGCATCACTGACCCTGATCAACAATGAGACCTGATTTTAACCCTGATGTACGGCGGAAGGTCACCCGGCCCTCATTTAATTTTATTCCTGATAACATTGCTAATGCACCCAGAGTTCTATTCTAAAGAATTGTGGGTAATCCGTAAAAACTTTAAGCACATAATTGACGATGAGCCCCGATTCCAACCATGAAGCACTGCGGAAGGTCACACCAACCCTATCTTTTTCATACCGGATTTTATTGCTAATGCATCCAGAAAATGCGTTCAAAACAGAACTATCTGCATTTTGTTCCGTTGTTCCAAGTCAATTTTAATAAAAGCAGCGTTGGAATGTTGGAATTTAAACTGTAATGCCAGGCAGCAGACATCTAACAATGGTCTGTTAATGTTTATTGATGTGTTTTGTTTTGTTTTTTCATTGTTTGCATGCTAGTGTAGCATATTTTGCAAATAAAAGCAAGCGCTACAACGTTCCTTATATCCGAACATAATGCAGATAGTATTGTTATAAAAACGTTGCATATTACCGGCACCATGGAATTCGTAAGGAGCGTACGACCAAATGCTCTAATAATTCATGCAACTATCATGACAAAAAATATCAGGTTTGTTGTTATATCAAAACGAAATGCAGATCATTCTGTTTTGAAAACATTGAATTTGGACCATAGTTCCAAATAATGGTTTGATAAGAATGCGGCGGAATGCTATTATGTGAACTGACATGTCAGGCGCCAGTCTTCTTACAATGCTACGACGGAACGCGTTTTTATTTTGAATTTTGAATTATTTTGCATACACAGCTTAATTTGCCTCCAAGACTGTTATCATTGCGATGATACCTTAGGCTAGTACTAGGTGATGCACTTAATTGGAGGAAGAAGAAGACAACACATGTTTGATGTCACTTGTCTTGGCAGTTATTGCAAAATTACAGGGACTGTTTATAGGACCCGAAGATATGTCCCTAACCTGAAAGTAAATGGTTAAAAATGTTTAGAAATGAAACACCGGATTTAGGCTTATTATAGTGTGAGTCTATTTAAAGAGGTCGTGAAACAAACAGCACGCTTACGACGTTTAAAGCTGCACTCTCACAGATTGAACGTTTTGACAACCCTTTATTTTACTTATTTTTTAAATATAAGACTGCTGACAAAACATTAGATCGCAGATTTTTATATTTAAGTTCAAAAATTGATGTTTTATGCATTTTTCTTCAACCGTTAGTAACGGTTTAAGCCATAAAACATTAATTTTTGAATGCAAATATGAAAATCTACGATCTGATTTTTGTCAGCAAACTGATATGGTTTGCAGATATTTACGCAAAAATGTGCTCTTTCCAAGACAAAAACTAAAAGAAGTTGTCAAAATGGTAAAACTGTGTTTAGCTTAAAGACTGTGGTAGGCAGGCATACAATTACATAGTGACGAACATATTTATTCCTAAATGTACCAGATTCTGAATTTGGCATGGTGTCTAAGGATGAAAATAGTCGGATTACATTAAACATCATTTTTCATGCACTGTGTTATTGTAAATGTTTATAGTGGGTATTTTGCCTGCCTATTGACGCGGGATGTTGGCTACGGAGGCGGGTGAGAGGGTAAGTGTGTCTGCCAATGCAAAAATGGTGGTAGGAAATTTTGTGTTAACCCATTACATATCATCATATACAAATTATCTCCAGTTAAGCTTATTTACCATGTGTACAAAGACATGCAATTTAAAACTGGCTAATAGATTGCCGTTTACGAATATGCAAGAATTAAGCTCAACAGGGTCTTCGAACACAAAACGTACCATATGCACTGGCTGCGAGTCTTTCAGATCTTTCTGTGAACATCTGATTATGAGACGACTGGAACAATAATCACCATGAATAGAGACGGAACCAACATGTGAAAAAATCAGAATAATTAAATGTTGAACATTGTCATTCTCTCGAATAAATACAAACATTTCTGTATGAAGACCGTCTCCGTGGCCCAGTGGTTAAGCGTCCGCCTACGGAGCGGGAGGTCGTGGGTTCGATCCCTGGCCGTGTCATACCAAAAGACGTTAAAGGTTGGTACAAGTTGCTCCCTTGCCTGGCGCTCGGCATTTAAAGGGTAGTGCTTGGAAAAGTGGTGTACTCAGTACTGGTTTAACCCAGGAAAGTTGTACCCCGTGTATCGGTGCTTTACACTGAGCACGTAAAAGAACCAAGGTGTCTCTTCGAAAAAGAGCTAGGGTATCGCACCCGGACTTCCTTGTATCCCACCACTGTTTCTTCAGGGTGCTGTCCCTTCAGCAAAACATAGGACCTCGTTGGAAATAAGTGCTTGCACTTTCACGGGTTATCCTTGACCGCAAGGTCTAAAGAAATACATACATACAAGGCAATCTCATTATAATAAGATTCTTAGTAATGGCTACAGGACGTAACATAGCATAAGAGATTCGAACACTGTTTTTCTTTAGGTATGTACTTAGTCTAATGTGAAATCTTCAACAGTTTTGAAATGTCAAAAAATACGCTTAGTCCTAGTCTTAACACCTTTATCAAGTTTAATGATGGCCACAATAACTGCGCTGTAGCCACAATTATCTTCTTAGAAAACGGACCAGCTTAAGATTGAATTAATAACCTTTAAATATTTGTGAAGTGTTGGAGCCCACATCTGAAATTCCAGCCTGTTTTGTTCGTTTACCTTAAGGCTTGACACTGGCATATTAATTATCCTGTAATGAAACAAAAATACATATATATTTAAATGAAAAACTACAGAAACAAGTTCAGTAGCCAAAAGTTTAAACATTAACCCCGTTTAATGGCACAGGGTAAACGCCAAAGACATAGAACACAAAAAAAACACTATCGCAACCACGAAACATGGAACAACAGTACAAAGTTCCATAAACAACACAGTATATATTTTCTGTAAAAAAGGATTTAGTTACCGGCTTGGAACGGTCAGTAAAATGTAAATTTACTGGGGGTTCAAACCAGTTTGTGGGCACAACCTCACTTTTATCCTAACACTCCCGAATAAAGTAAAAACGAAAACACTGTTTATTGTTGTAGTAATGATACAACTAAAAATATGATAAACAATAGGTTAGGTTGAATTGTTTCCCTTTAATCAAAAACTATATTGCATGAAATGTTTAATATATCTAGATGATGTCAATTAAATTAATTGCAGCTGTTAATCACACTTTATTAAGTAAACATGCAACCAAAAAGTGTTACATTTTTGCTACATTAAGGATAATGAATATGCGGATCGAATAAAATCAGTATGAATGATACAACTGCATTTAAGCAGTATGAATACTTCGGCGGCAAATAAGCAGTATGAATACTTCAGCTGCTTTCGAGCAGTATGAAAACTCTGGCTGCATTTCATCAGTATGGATATTTCAGCTGCATTTTAAGGCGCTATGAATACACAGGTTGTGATTAAGCAGTATTTTAACCAGTACTGTATAATATTAAAAATTGTAGTAATGCGTTATGATCCGGAAAGACGAATAGTAATATTATGGACTTCTTTAGATTTCGCCTCGTAGAATTTGATTCTTCAAAAATCCGATCGAGTCCAGTACAACGGTTTGAATCATAACGCTGTACTGATAACCATATTTTATAACCAGTTGCAACTTCAATATAGTATCGAAAAAAAAACACCTGAATGGTACCCCAAGATTTGCATAGACGTCGCTATGGATCTGAAGAAACCGGCTCTGTGATTCCATACTCTGGCTGGCACTTTTACACAAACTGCAAATACTAACCTGTATGGGAATGGAAGGAATATCTATAATCAAAGACTACATAGTTCAGTATGGAAAACAAGTACCCCACGGAGTAAATGTCAATCTTTTCTTTAATTCAGTCAAACATGTGGCATAACATTAAAGATAGGGTAATGGGTCTTTCTGTAGATGAGTGTTATGTCTCTGGCAACGAGTGTACCAAGTGTGATTTGAATATCTAGAACGGTTTTTTTTAAATATTAATTTTAGTATACTTGTGAATATTATCTCCGGAAACATGTACATCAAGGTTCATTTGAACATCTTGAATGTTTTTTGTAGACAAGACCAATGTTTAAATTTTTGAGAATTGCTTGACAATACCTGGACCTTTTTGTTTAAAAAACAGACAAGCTCAAATTATAACATTCTAGTTGGGGTAGTGGTCATGGCACAAACTTCTTACACAACAATTTTTTGATTCACAGCCTGCGCGCATTTGAGCTTTGTTTGTGGTCACCAAACTGGATTTTGTGCTGTACTAATATTACATTCATCAGACAACTAACATGTCAGGCTTCGTGACCACCGACTTAACATTCGTTAATAGATTTCATTACGCGAGGACTTAATTTTCATGAATTTTTAGGTCGAAAACTAAAAACCTAAACAAAATATTAAACATTACCATTTAATTTGTGTTGCAAATTTGCGAAGTAAGCCCAAACCATAAAACTGTGGAATAAAGTCCATGCAAAATAATAACAAATATGCTAATAGGTATAAAGTGAAGTTAATTTATTGTAATAGGCATACATTGATCCACCTGGACTGTTTGTAAGGCGCAATAAAGACCAGAGAAACAGTCTTCAGATTCTGGAATTATAAGGTTGATGTTTAATAAGTTTTCAATACCTGCAAAGTACCTGCATTAGTACATCCACGTATTATTTCTGAAAAACTGGTGTTGAGTGAACAGAGGAATGGTTCACTTATAACACATTCACAAATGTTGAAATATTGATATTGAGAAACTGACTTTTTGCTAAGACCAAATACTATTTGGATGGTTACATACAGAAATGCGTAAAAACTTAATTATTGCAATGGCGTAATTGTAAGGTAGATGACAGAAATATTGAGAAACTGGCTTCTGACAAAGGCCGATATTGAAGGAAGCGGACAAAAACAGTGAGAAACTGACTTCTGTCAAAGGCCGATTTTGAAGGAAGCGGACACAAATATTGAGAATCTGACTTCTGACAAACGCTTAATTGAAAGGTAGCTGACATAAATATAAAAAAAACTGACCTCTGACAAAGGCCTTAGATTAAACTTATCTATTTTACAACGATTGTGAAACAAGTTATTACAACATTATATTAATCACTCTTGTTAGCGCAGTGTAACGCGAGAGTGAAGTCTTGTGTTGTTTTGAAAGCCGGTGTACCCTGAGGAAACCCACTTGTTCGGTTTGCTGACCACAAACCAAACTCACATGCGCCAAAGCCGGGAACGGAACTTGAGTCGCCTAGATGAAAAGCGAGTGCGATAATTACTGACCTAACCTGACAACCTTTAGGCCTAATTGGAAGGAGGCGGTCAGAAATATTGAGAAACTGACTTCGGACAAAGGCTTATTTGGAAGGTAGCTGAAATAAATATTGAGACTGACGTCTGACAATGATTTTAGAACGGAAGTGGACAGAATTAATAATCTGATTTCCAATAATCGCCTTTGTTGAAGGTAGCGGACTCAAACATTGAGAAACCGACTTCTGACAAACGCCTTTATGGAACGCAGCTGACAAAAATATTGAAAACTGACTTCTAACAAAGGCCTGTTTGGAAGAAAGCCGAAATAATTATTGAGAAACTGACATATGACAAAGGTGTATTTAAAAGTGTTTTCGATTTATTGCAACATGAATCCTAAATCAATCCTGTGTAAAGTTTCATTAAACCTTCTTTATACTTTTCATCACCACATGATATTTAAGTTATTCAGTTAAACATTTTTCTGATTTTATAAGTTATGAAAATATCCTAACTGACCCCAAATGCAATCCCATAGATCATTGTTTTATTTCTTTTTCTAGAAACAAAAACTTTAACATTGAATCCACCAACCCCAAGGCAATCACAACTATGCCTCACATAAGCTACCTTTACATAATCGCAACTACTTAATACATTCATTACTCTCTTTATTTTAATCATTTTTCTGTATTAAGTAACAGCGATATTGACTGCGACCCCGTCAATCCGAGAAAAATACAAACTACGTTTCAACAAAAGCTTCCTTTACAAGATCTTCGATTCTTACAAACATGAGTTAGCTGAATCATTTTTTTTCTTTTTAGTTACAGAGACATTGACAATGATTCCATTGACCCCAAATGCAGTCCAAAGCTATGTCATCACATGACCCTCCTTTACAAAGTTTCATTTTTTTTAATTTATATGGATTTTATTAAATAATTAAGTCTGATCTGAACCCTACTAGCCCCAAAGCCATCCTAAGCGACGTCCTAACATAAGCTTCCTTCACCTCAAGTTTCATCCCTGAATCATATATAGGTTATAAGGCGGAAACCACCTGTCTTCAAAAACCTAATAAAAAGAACTGATGTTCTTACAAAAATAAGTACAATAAAAAAGTAAAATAAAAAGTAAAGTTGTGCAGCATATTAAATTTGTTCAAAAATGTTTGGATAATGTTATATTGTGCAAAGCAATATCAACATATTTTTTTTAAATGTGTCGAAATCATAATCAGTAATACATGAAATAATGTTTCACTGTTAAGTACAACCTAGAGACAAATCGATGTTTGACATGGTTATCATTTGTGAACTTAAACCAGCCTCATTGTAATTATCTTTTCACAATCAGGGCAAAGTTTGCCCGTATTCACCTATCTTCGTCATACATGCATATCTCAAATTATTTATTATCACAGGGAAAATGACACACGGTGACAATGTCATGGGTTTTTTTCTTCTTGATACACCTTAATCAAGGGTCCGATTTAGGCTATGTAAATATTGAAACGATTACATAACTTGTCAATACGTGATTATACCCTTTTAGTAAATAAAAAAAATTGGGCTATCACATAGACTGACCTGTATCGTTAGGCATATCTTTATTATCAATTATCAGGTAAATATTAAATCAATGTGAAAATGAACCATGATCCCACAACTCGGCAATAAAATAAAGTCCAAGTACTTATAAATGGTGCACAGACCTTCATGGAACTTCAAACTGAAATAAATTTACATATTTGAATATTAAGACCTCTTCAAATCTGTTTATTTTAACATTTATTCAGTTGACTATTCTTTAGTATGTGAATGGGAAACCTTATTTCAAAAGGTAAATTGTTTTACACTGCTTCTTTTCTGATTAGAATATTCAGGCTTTATTAAGATACTTTCCTTTGGAAAAACTGTACTCAACATATATTTGTGAAATGAACATAGATGTGTCATAATGATTTTACATTTGTATAACATTAGTATTGCCTGTTATGCCTGTTTCATTTTTTTGATACTAATAGTTAATACTTAGTAACCAATCAAATTGGTTTTGCAAGCAAAATGTTCAATTGAATGATAAAACATAGCTGATTAGAAAACGGAAAATTTAAATCCGATGAATTGCCTGTCTGAAGCGCCAATCTTGAACTGTGTTTTGGGACCATAACCTAGATTTCATGGAAATGCATCGAACATACTCTTTATTATATTTTTACTCTTTGATACAGAAATTGAAAAAAAAAAAAAAACAATTCATTTTAAAAACATATTCTGGTTATAGTGGGGATTAAACCCATAGAGGTACAGTCAAGAAGAAATAGTTTTACCACTAGGCCACAAGGCCTTTTACATTAGCTGAATGATATTTAACCTTTATCGAAAACATTGAATAAAGCAGTCGGTTTAATGCCATTCAGTTATTGTTTGTTTTTGTGTTCTATATCTTTGGCATTTACCTTGTGCCAGTATGTTTAAACTTTCGGCTACTGAGCTTTTAGCAGTTGTTCATATAAGTATTTAAAGAGACTACAAAAAACGCAAAACTAAAATACTAAAACCAGGAAATAATTTGTGCAAACATGAAATATGGCCCCTTTATGTCTGTGCATCAATAAAATGCAAGCAGTGACCTCACCTTATTCCTTCAAGATCTTGATTATAATATCCTAAGTGCAATCACCGCATATTGTTCTTAAAATGTGAGCTAAAATTGCTTTTCAAGTTTCCGTTAAATTGATCATATATCCAGAACTTAGATACCTGTTCACATTAACCACTTTTTACTGCTAAGTTCCATCATCACATGCTTTTCTTAACTCAGTTATTGAGTAATTTCAATATTGTTTTTTTTTTTATAATCAATGATCTTGACTTCACTGACCCAAAAAGAAATGTAATAGTACATTATTTCTATATTTAGTAACAGCAACATAACCTTGACCAAATCAACCACAAACACAAACTATAATTCACAAAAACAGCCTTTACACGCCGACTCAAGTTCCAAATTCATTCCTTACTAATTTTATGAATCGATATTTAGTAACAGCGATCTTGACCATAAAGCCATTAGCCCGAGAAGACTCCCAGGCTACCTCTTAATATAAGCTTCCTTCACAACAATTTTCATTACTGCTCTATTACGTTGATTCTGACAAAAGTAATTCAGTCAAAACTATTTTTCTACTTTTAATATCAGTGTCCATGACCTTGATCTGATCGACCCCAAATAAAACTCAATTTTTGTCATCATAATATCTACCAACACAAAGGTTAATCATTTTTAATAAATTGTCTTTAGTGTTTCAATTAAGATAACATTGACCTAGACCCTTTTGACCTTAAGGCCATACAAAGCTTCGTATTTACATAAGCTACCTTCACACAAAATGTCATAACTATCTGTTAATTCTAGTTACTGAGTCGAAACCATATTCGAAAGACCTGGAAATAAAGTATACACAATTAATACTGATTTTCTAACCAAAAAGAAGAAGATTTCATAAGTTTAAATAGTTAAATCATGTTTGAAAAAAGGACAACATAAAACTTATTTTTTCATGTAAAACCCAGAGCGTTAATGTATAACCTGTTTATCATTAAAAACTTTCTAGTTGAGAGGTGATGTGCCTGTCCTTTTTCACCTATTTTATGTCATACAAATCCATAAGCATTAAAGACAGGAATGATTAATAGGCCTCTTCATCTTTTTGATAAGCCCTAAACAGGAATCAGATATGTAAACAGTGAAGCACAGATACACTGTAACTTGACACAACCAACTTGGCATTGAAGACAGGGATGATTAATATTTTATATATCTTTGTGTCGGATGATCCAAAATAGTTCAAAGATATTTGCCATTTATAAACAAAATTTAAATGTTAATCTGAGGTAAGAAAAAATACAAAAGTTATCAGCATATTGTGTATTTCAACTTTATGGTCTTGAAAGGCTATGCTTTATTCACATTTTTTAATATATTTGACTTATTATTTTAGTGACGTTTATTTATTCACATGTATTTCATAAAGCCAATCTGGTCATATAGTTGTATACCTTTATTACTCAGAAGCTAAATTGCATATGTGAACGCTTCAAAAACATGAAGTTTAGTACAGTAAAAGAATGGGGTTTCCAAAGGTAAGTACAATGAGCTCTCTGTTTGTTTAAACATTTCTTGAATATTGGTTAGTATTGAATGGGAAACCTATTCAAGACGTAAGTAGTTTTAACTGATTCTTTCCTACTTTGCAAAAACATTTAGTTATTCTGACTTTACTATAGTTCGATACAGTTCTCTATTGGTTTTCTTTGGTGAAAAAAAACTGGTACACTAAAATAATTGCAATTGAGGAAATGAATAAAGACACTTTATCATTAAAATAGTCTAAAGTAATAAATGTGTTATAAATATATGATATAACACTATAATACTTAGTTTTGCCTATAATGTCCGTTTAATTTTATTGACATTATCGTGTAAAAATGACACAATATTCTACTGAATATTCTTGACCTGACCATACTTTGAGGTGTGTACCTTATTAAGGCGACCCCATTGAACCGTATTGTCTGATACACTTACAACAATGGTTCAGTATACATTAAGTACAAAAATGAAAGCATAAGAAAACTTTTCTTAACTGTGTATTTATAAATAGGTTACAGTGCATCTTATATGATTATATGATTTCTGAGCCTCAAACAAGACCCGTGTAGATTGCATTACGAGTCACATTGTTCTTATGTCAAACACATCTAAAGAGTATTGTACAATTAATAAATATACATTTTCCACAGTATTTCTTATTTACCATTTTGTTCATTTATTTATGATCAGTTGTTAACTTTTCAAAAGACTTCTCCGTTATTTTATCATAGGGAGAAGGGAACGGAGGAGCGGTGAGGAGCTGTCTGTGCGTGTGTCTGAGGTGTTGGACCAGCTTGGCTACAGTCAGTCCATGGTTCAACTCAGACGGAAGGCTTGTAGAGAGTTGGATGTGAAATTGTACAGACACGATCATCACATAACCAGAATAGTCGCAGGCAGTAAAGGTGAGGGATTTACTACAACGTTTGAGAGTGACACTGATATTGTGATGCTATACAACTACGCCGTGTGTAAAACACCAGGAGATGATTCCTTGACATTTCCCAATACCCACTTTAAGTTTACTATGGACAGTGAACACTGCCACCCTGGACATTTCAAACTGGAACTGACACATACGGGTACAACTGAAGATTCAAACATTCAGCAGGCCCTTTTTGTCCATGACAATGGCAAAACATATGTCTCTAGTGAAAAGTACAGAACAACTTTCATTAAAGATAAAACGCAGGAAACAGTTTCTGGACCTGCTATCACAGGGTGTAATGCATTTCAAAGTTGGGACAATGTTAATGCATTCCGCTGTACCAGTCAACAACCGCTGCTATCGCAGTGGATGAGCAGACCAAGACATCACAATTGGCCAAATCCTGACCTGATAAAAGAGGTTTCCAAACTGGAGGCCCAAATGGTCCCTGTGGGCTGTAAAAGTAGTGAACATAAAGACAATGAGTGGAGGGTCTGTTTTATACTCAGTGAGCAAAGGCTTACTGACAGCTGGAATAAGAACCAATACAGAATATACATATTGCTCAAGTTGATAAAGAAATCCCTGCTAAAACCAATATCTGATGAGATATCATCGTACCTAATGAAAAATATCATGTTATGGTTCACAGAGCAGAATCCAGCTAAGATATTCAAGAAAATATATTTACTTCAAAATGTCATATCATGCCTGAAAAGTTTGCAGGATGCCATAAAATCCAACGATCTCCCCTACTACATGATCCCTGACAGAAACTTGCTGACAGGCAGAATCAACCCAGAACAACAAAGACAGCTGATTGAGAAGCTAGAAGAATTGATAGAGGAAGGTCCCAGTGTGATACTGAGATGCCCAAAAGTGTGTGCAGCGCTGCAAATGTCTCTGGTTGAGCTGACAAAGAAGGGTTGCTGGAAGGACAAAATAGAGAAGCTGTATCTGGAGAGGATGAACATAAGGCTGTCATACTGGAGTCCTGGTATGACGTATGATGATGTAATTCAGCTGGCCAAGAAAAATCCACAGTACAACAGTTTGTATGTCAGGATAAATGATATAGTCTGGCCTCAGTGGAGGGAGTACGATGGAAGTGATAAGTCGAATGTAATCGACAGGAAATTTTTTGATGCCCTACCATAGCTTAATTGGATGGGTTACACTGAAAATTGGATACAGAGGCAACACAAACTTAAAAAATCTACACTGCATTTTTGCGAAAAGCCAACAATGTCGAGCCCTTCGATATACAGAAATGATGAAACATTTCTGTCAAAGGTTAATCCTAATTACCAAAGTGTTTAATGATTATGGAAAACATATGGTTTATCTGACATTGTTAAATGTACAAGTGGTATGTGTGTTCTTATATCCTGGTGACATGAACATTAAATGTTTCCCCATTTACTTAAAATGAACTGTATCCTTTTACTTATACGACCTAAATATTCGAATGATTACAAAATCAGACATTAAAAAAACAACATCAATACATCGAGAAATCATTTATGGAAACAAAATTACATTTTACAAAAGTGATGGATATTGAACATATTTTGTTAACATGGTATCGCTATAAGGAACAACAAACTAATAATGAGATTTCAATTACAAAATGACCACATATACAGAGCTACAGAGAACTTCTTTTACTTAAAGTATATTGTATGCATTTATGCAATATTCTAAAGTTTAGTGTATGCTCTTTTTTCATTTTCTTATCAGTATTGGCGATTGTTAAGTGCATAATACCACATTCAGTTCCAAAACATGCCTGTTGTTCTTTATTTAACGATCACTTTAATAAAATACCCATTATGATACTTATCTGTAGCTCTGGCATGCATATTGTATTGTACATCTTGCAGATGTTTTATCTGAGACATTCAAATGAAAGTATTGATAATGTTAAAATATATTCCACTGTAAATAAAATTGTTATAAAATAAGTCTCATGTTTTAATATCAGCTAGACTCCAAAAAAGTTGTCTGCATTGCAATAATGACCGAAATGGCAGCTGATTTGTCATTGACATTGGAGGCAGTTTTAAGATTATGACAATTCAAAGTGTGAGGATTATAGGTACAGTTTTAAATCATGTTGAGATGATGACTGATATTTGCTGATAAAAATGTATCCTATTAGCAGCAGGGAATAAGTAAATATGATATAAATTTTAATGATAAGTATGAGTTATGACCTTGACCTTTGACCCTATGACCTCAAAATCCATGGGGTTCATCTACTGGTCAACCTCAACCTAAATGTCAAGCTTGAGGTTCGTATAATGTGACAAGGCCAATATCCATGTTTTTAAATCATTATTTAGCCATGCCCCTTTTCATAAAACACTCAATAGAGGCACACTGTACATTAATTTGATTGAAAAATAAAACTTGTTTGAACATCAAACGTACTCAAAATTGACTGATATCTCAAACTCGATATCGATCATACTGCAAAAATGAAACAGTATTTGTTGTTTCCGAGTTAAAATCAAGCCTTCAGGTGTTTTCAGAAACAATATTTATGCACAGAAGTCCGGATACTACTCAATATTACAACAATATATTAACGTATTTCACTTGAAAGTATACTTTTTATGAGAGCTTCCCGTTGTTAATCCAGAAATCTTACACCAGTCATGCACCATTTCCTGATATACTTCAATACTATTAACATTTTTCAGTTAAAAGTGTATTGTGAATGGTATTTCCTCGCTTGTTTTCATTTTTTCTTTTCAAAATTCTTTTCACCTCAACACTGTAGACGTTACCAATAACATCAAGTTCACCCACGAAGAAGAAAGCAACGGGGCCATTCCATTCTTGGATACTCTCATCACCAGGAAGGAAGATGGTAGTATCAAACTGCTAGTATATAGAAAGAAAACCCACACGGACCAATACCTGAATTTTTCATCCCACCACCCATTACAGCACAAGCTGAGCGTGGTCAGAACTCTATTAGACAGGTGCTACAACCTCGTCACCGAAACTGAAGATAGAGATAAAGAGGAAGAACATGTAAAACAAGCTTTAGGCCAGTGTGGGTACCCTGATTGGACAATAAAGAGGGTTAAGACCGAGATTTTGAAAAGAAAAAATGAAAACAAGGACAAGAAAAAAGTGAAACATACAGATAGAGACAATAAATCTAAAGGGATGGTGGTTATTCCGTATGTGAAAGGGCTATCTGAAGCAGTGAGCCGGGTGTTTAATAAACATCGAGTCGCCACGGCCATGCGCCCACATCAGACACTACGTAACATCTTAGTGCACCCCAAGGACAAACAGGAAACAACAGAGAAAGCAGAAGTAATTTACAAAATACCTTGTAAAAATTGTGATAAAGTCTACGTGGGAGAATCGGGGCGAAAATTTGGAATAAGACTGAATGAACACAAAAAAGATTGTGAAACAAACTCAAATAAGGCATTTACTAGATCAACTAGAAAACAATCAGAATCGACAATAGAAAAAAGTGCAATCACAGATCACCAGAACATAAATAATCATGAAATAGACTGGGAGGGGGCACGCGTAATAGAGAGAGAATCAGACTGGAGAGTGCGAAAAACGAAGGAGGCTATCTGCATCAAAACTGAGGGGGCAGTTATGAACCGGGACGAGGGGGCCTTCCTTTCTGGGATTTACAACCCACTTTTCGCCGGATTACGGAAATTCGGCGGGAAGTCCCGAGTGTCAGAGCTGCGAGTGAGCGATAGTCAGGCCAGTTGCTCTGATGATGTCCACAGTGTTGGACGAAAATTTCAGCTTTAAAAAGTAAGTGTAGTGTTTGAAGAATATGTTATCAATCTATTGGATTTACCTACACAATGAACTCATTCAAGAACAAACAATGACACCAAGATAAACAGTTCCGTACTGAAAAAGCTATTAAATCTTGGGAAATTTAAACGACTCCTGATTTTCTTGCGTTGGCAAGAATAAGCTGTATGATTGTCACGGCTGCATAAAATTATTTTGCATACTGCGGCTACATATTTGCAGCTTGAACATTCCGGCTGCGTTAAAGCAATATGAAAATTCGATCCCACTGCATTTAAGCATTATAAATACCGTTTTGTTACTCAATAAACTACAATAGACAATATTCTAATTGCATTACTTCCCTTTAATCATAAACTCTATTGCATGCACTGTTTGTTATATACAGTTGTACTCTTTGATATCATTTGTTAATCGCATTTTAGTCATTAAAAATTTCATATAAAATGAATGTCTTTGTAACATCACACATCCACTCGACGGATATTTAGTAACGCTGTATGCTAAATATGCGCATATAATCTCTTGCAACATTAGTTCCAAGTTTATTAAGTGTCCGTCACAATAATCATGTATTTTTTTTTAATACAGTGAACTTTTACAAATCTGACAACCAAGACTCTCAATGTAAAGATGTACTAGGGTTTGCTTTTGGGTAAACTGATACGTAAATGACGTGGTGTAACCAAGCAACACATTTAAACATTATTGCCAAAGCCACGACAAAGGGAACAACTTATTTGACATCTGATACCTTAGGTGCTTGGGGTTTTCTTTAATCCGGTTTTCATTCATCATGAATTGAGTTTACTTTTCAGGCTCAAATTTCTGAAAATATCTAAAGCGTTACATGCTGACAGATCATATATAAACACCTGGTCAATAGATTTAGCAAATCGAAACTATTCATTATCTTACAAAAATGATTGAGCATAAGTAATTTATACTGCGCATTTGATGAATCACGTTTAAAGACTATTTCAAAATCCTAATATGTATTACAAATACATGATTTAACTTTCTTAAGTATAATGTAGTGACACAAATGTGTTATGGCCAGTGTTTTTATTCTACTAATTAATAATATTGTTTTAATATTCAATAAAGGATGAATAAATGTCCAAAACAATGGTTCTTATGAAGGATACCAAGTTGAATTTGAAAGAAATGAGCATTAAACACGGTATTTCTACCTTATGAGACTATAATAGACCACATTAAATGTTTTAGCATTCACCAATCATTTAATACTTTTGCGCTTTCTGCTATTAAATACACGGTTACAATCTTGTTATCAGTAATTAATATTTTCCATCAATGCATTACTTAGTAAGTAGTTGAGGGTTTATCACTCAAAATTTATATTTGTTATACATGTGTATGTATTGGTTTTTAATAAGAGTGCCACTTTAAATATGTTGTTTTCAAGTTAAGCTATTTGGTATCTATTATAGACTCATATACAACCAAAATGAAATGCTAAACTTTCAAAAAACATTTATTTATAAACGCTATCGCACTCTTATTTTAGCTGATATTTAAAAAGTTACCAACATAACCTATTCTTGATTTTGTTTTAGAATAGAATAAATATGAATACGTGCAGTTAAAATGTTTTCTGACAAGATGACATTTCTATTTTTGAAAGACGGATATCTTTTTCCTCCATTAATTACTGCAACATAATAAGAGTTTTACTTTACACAGAAATTGATATCTTACGTTAGTAATATTAGCTTCATCGTTGTCAAATGTTCTTTTCAACACAAACTATTTGCATTTTATTAAATAAAGTCATGATCTAAATTACCATATGAACGCGTCTTAACCAAGGTGCAAATTTTCCCACGCCGTATTAAAACATAAATCTTGATGGATATATGATAACACTAATTAAAGATGCAGTTAAGCATTTCAAAATCAAGTTCAAAATCATTTGAATGTCAAAATGCAAATATGATTATAGGATGAACTATTTTATTTGAAAAAGTCATAACATTAATAAAATCATATTTTTATTACATTTTATCTCTTTGCAAATATTAAACTTAAAGCTCACGATACAATATCCCTCCTTTAGCGCATCCAGTGCTTAACAAGCTTCATATGAAATATTTGTGTGAGTTTCCTTCAGTCCTATCCAGCAACAAGTATCTCTTCTAACCTGATGTGTTATTCCAGTACCATACAACCCCCAAAACATCTGCCACATGTCTAATAAGTATAAAGAAAGCCAAATCGTGCTTTTAAAAGTGCACTGAGTGCCTTAAACCTTATTATGTTGCAATTTAATATTGTATCTTGTAGAACAAAACGATCTCCAGCAACCCTCTCTATCGATATTGTGGTTTCAGTCCGTTCAGAGCCCATTCAACCACGTTTTGGATTCCATCTACCCCAATCTGACATACAGCCACCATAGACTGATCTCAAGTCCACTGTGTGGCAAGACAACATTTTGGTCAGTACATGGTGTGCCAAAACATACAAAAAGAGACTATTAAGCTCTATCAAGTGCCAAATAAACAATAGTTTTGCTCTGTTTGAGACCATTAAGTATAAAGAAATCCGACATAGGTTCTCAAGTCAATTCCGTACCCAGTTCATCCAAATTCTGCCGCATTTTTCATGTAGTGAAAAAACATTCAACAGGCCTCTTTTACATCCATCTCAGTCTAAATAAACACAAATGCAGCTATTGTTAAGTCTATCATGTGTCAAGCAAACACCTAAGCAGCATTAAAATCGGTCTTCCTAACCTCATAAGACTTAAGTGATTACAGTCAAGTATTTTCATATATTAACATATATAAACAAACATTTAAGGTTCTATAATTAAGTCAGTCTAGTTCTCTTTAGTTTTGATTTTGACTATGATAAAGCAAATTTAGAGCCAAGAACGCATATGTAGCTCCTTAGTGCCAAATTGGCCACATTTTCGCAACCATGAAACAGATTCAGAGCAAAACAAACATTGTTTATTTCTAATAAAGCCTTTGCAGTGCCAAAAATATAACACTACATCCATAAGCCCAATTTGGGGCAAAACAGACTTCTGTGCTTCCATAAATAAGCATACTCAGCACCACGTGAGGGTAGCCAAATAACACATTTAGAGACCCAAACCATTCATATGCAGCTCAAATTAAGCCCACTCAATGCCAAGAAGACTACATTTTGGCATACAGCCCATTCAGTTGGAGTCAAACGAATTTATATATAGCTCTAATTAAGACTAATATGTGCCAAAATAAACAGTTCGGCGACCATTCAGCTCTAATTAAGCATATTTTGGCAACCATAACGCCTTTTCAGTGCCAAATTAACATCTTTTCAGTTCTAATTAAGCCATTTAGACTGCGTTATTTTTACCCCATTCAGGGCCAAACAAACCTATGGGAAGTTCTCATGCTAAGTTGTCCATATTTTGGCAACAGTAAAGCCCATTCAAAGCTAAACAAGCTCATGTGCAGCTGTCATATAGCATTTTCAGTTCCTATTAGACCACAAGTTGGCAGCAATTTAGCTCATTAAGAGCTATGCGTTTTTCACTCTAGGCCTTTTCAGTGCCGAATGACTTCGACTTAAAATATAATGTTTTTTATTCAAATTTTATACCCCCCCCCCCCCCACGACAGTAATGGACCCAAGTGATTCATAAATCATAGAATAACAAAATATAGGACTTAACATGTTTAATATTTACAAACTATTAAAACTTCCTCATTGCGACTATCATTTCGCAACTAGGCAAGTATCTCTTTCTTTACCTGTCTTATGTCATATAACACCTTGTCTGAATTTCTCACAGGGTTTGATTTATACATACAAAGACGTTCCATCCTTTTGAAACACAAAAAAACTAGAACCAGGTGTATAGGCTACGTACGGTTTGTAATAACTTATTACTAATAAGTAATTAATGAACGAACATTCTGTTCTAAAAAAAAACAGTTAAATAAACACAGGTTTCTATTGCAGACGACACATACAACACATATATTTACCTCTATTATTATTAAAACAGACATATCTGTTGTGAAAAAGGCACCGACCGAGAAATTATTTTGGCTTAGGAAAGATTTTATAATTGTTGCGGACTATCGTTCTTAAAAGTACCAAGAAATGTTTGACAAACATTATGCCCACATGTTGCCAGGAATGTTTAAAAAACTGAATAAAATATGCATGGACTGCAATTTGTCATTTTACATTGGGTGCCTATGAAGCATTTTCAAGATTAATGACAAATTTTCATTAAAAGTTTTAGGAAAGTAGGTGAGGCATTCTTGAGTTATCAATCAGACAAGATTATTGCATTCGCATTCAATGCAAATGTGACATTGACATTTGACTTCATCACCTCAGAATTTGTAGAGGCCATACACGCCCAACCACCACATCACGTTTGAGGACCATCGGCAATGTCAAGTTATCACTCGGACAAACTCTTCGCGTTCAGGGTCATCGTGAAATATGACCAATTAGGTTCATCTACTGGTCACGGCCAGCCCCCAAGTCAAATTTGAAGACCATAGGTCTAGTCATTGTCTTGGACGCTTGGGCTTCTTTTTTGCATTGAAGGTCAATGAGACCTTGACCTTATGACCTTAAAGGAATAGGGGTCATTTACAGGTCAAGCCCAGCCTCCATGTAAAGTTTGAGGACCATTGGTCTAGGCATTGTCGAGGGGAGGCATAATTATTTATTACATTACATTATTTTCCCTTTGTCACAACTACAAGATATACGACAACTTTTAAATCAAGGGAAATTTCCGCAAACCACTACTCCACCGCCTCTGTTATATGTTGTTTCCTAGACTCGTCGTAGACTCTGATGGAGAATACAGTGAATGAAAATACAAGCCCCATTGCTTAGTTCTCCCGACCTTTGCATATCTCTCCGTTGAACTTTATTCCATCACATAAACGAAATCTGTTTCAGCCGCCTTTTCAAAGTTTATGGTCCAGATTTTGCAGACATTCTTAAACTATTCTTCTGTGTTAACGTCCTTATGCGCACTTTGCATTTCTGTACTAAGCTTATTCAGACTATTTTTCAGTGCTTGGCCTACCGGCCCGGCACAAACTATCACGTAACACTGGCATGTTTTTTTCTGTAGAAAAGAGAGCTCTTCCAACCAATATGGTTTAAGGTGTCTCTTAAAAATCTGTTCCGGAAATGATTTACTAGAACATTCTAATGGTTTGTCACATACACTTTCATACAGTTTGTCAACGCCCCTTTCGTCGCATGGTTCTATAGTAAACTGGTTAAACTTAGATGCAATAAAGATTCAAAGCAATAATTATGATTTAATTTGTCTTTTTATTCCAGTAAATGCAACTAGTGATATTAAATGTTATATTCATTATAAATACAACCAACAAATTAAAGCAATAAGCAATAAATAATAGGTCTATGTCGAGAAACGTTTAAACAACAGTCATCCGCAACTTCACAATTTGTCACAAAATAAATATTCTCCAGTGGTATACATATATAGTCTATAAGTGAAGTGTAACAACCTTTATATGTTATGTACGTGTTCTCAGAACGTACACACCATGGCATGGTATTTCATGACACATGCTACTATCATTTAAAATGTTATCAAACACTTTTTGAACTTGATCACGCATATGATTAAGGTAGAGATAAAAAATAGCTTAAATAAACAACACACACGTGGCCATAATTTCCGCGGTTAAAAAAGTGCCAATGCATTGCTAATAATTATTGTCTGTACATAATTCATATCCCTTTTTTATTTGTCACTAAAGTCAAATGAGCTTAAAATGATAATGCATTAAAATTAAAAAAAACAACAAAAAAAACCTTTGTTTTACCTCATACCATATTTTGCATTTTTTAAGGGAATCCCTAATGTTGATTTAACCAAATGAAAGTTTGTTTATCAATTCTAACAGTTTATAATTACCAATGAATTTCAAACAAAACACTATTCAAACAGATGTTATCAGTGCTTTAAGATGTGTGCCGCAAATATGAACACAGACCGTGTGGACATCAGGGCCTTATGATGTTTGCCGCAATTATGATCACGTCACGTGTGTGTACATCAGGGACTAACGATGTATGCCGCAATTATGATCACGCATGTGTACATCAGGGCCTTATGATATATGCCGCAATTATGATCACGGACCATGTGTGAACATCAGGGCCGTATGATATATGCTGCAATTATGACCACAGACCGTGTGTGTACATCAGGGCCTTATGATATATGCTGCAATTATGACCACAGACCATGTGTGAACATCAGGGCCTTATGATATATGCCGCAATTATGACCACAGACCATGTGTGTACATCAGGGCCTTATGATATATGCCGCAATTATGATCACGGACCATGTGTGTACATCAGGGCCTTATGATATATGCCGCAATTATGATCACGGACCATGTGTGTACATCAGGGCCTTATGATATATGCTGCAATTATGACCACAGACCGTGTGTGAACATCAGGGCCGTATGATATATGCTGCAATTATGACCACAGACCGTGTGTGAACATCAGGGCCTTATGATATATGCTGCAATTATGACCACAGACCGTGTGTGAACATCAGGGCCGTATGATATATGCCGCATTTATGATCACGGACCGTGTGTGCATCAGGGTCTTATGATGTCTGCCGCAATTATGATCACGGACCGTGTGTGCATCAGGGTCTTATGATGTCTGCCGCAATTATGATAACGGACCGTGTGTGCATCAGGGTCTTATGATGTCTGCCGCAATTATGATCACGGACCTTGTGTGTACATCAGGGCCTTATGATGTTTGCCGCAATTATGATAACGGACCGTGTGTGTACAACAGGGCCTTATGATGTATGCCGCATTTATGATCACGGAACGTGTGTGTGCATCAGGGACTAATTATGTATGCCGCAATTATGATCACGGACCTTGTGTGTACATAAAGGCCTTATGTGTTATGCCGCAATTATGATCACGGACCGTGTGAGTACATCAGGGCCATATGATGTATGCCGCATTTATGATCACGGACCCTATGTGTTCACTGTTTTATTGGATAACAAAAAAGCCGATAGTACATAATATCCCGTTTAATTTGATCTCTTTATAGTGTTAGTATAGTAAGGATAAATTGTTTATTAACAGATTTTAATACTTTCCCCATATGAATAATGTTCATTATTTTAATTATTTATTTCAAAAACTTAAATATTAGCAAAATATGAAATGATGATCATTGAGAAATGCTAAATTTCTTATGTGAACGCTTCACAGATAAGAAGTTCAGTACAGTAACAGACCGGGCGTTTCGAAAAGAAAATACAATGATATAGCTGTTTATTTAAATATTTCTTCAGTTTAATATTACGTAGTATGTGAATGGGAAACAAAATTTCAAGACGTAAGTTGTTTTTAACTGATTTTTTACTAATTTGAATATCTGGGCTTCAATTTGATAATTAGATATTTTCCATTGAAAACACTGGTGCTCACTTATATTTGTAAACGGAGAAATGAACAAAGATATGTCAAACTATTTTACATAATTTTAATTAGTGTAGCCTATTGTTGCTGTTTCATTTTCTTGATATTGAATACTTATTGGTCATTCTTGTCAGCGATCGTTTTCCAGTTCAAACATAGATTATTTGATTTTGCAAGCAAAATGTTCAATTTATTGTTTAACAATGACACAATATCTTGGTTTAACCATACTGTGTTGTGTGCACCTTGAGAGGGCCCAATTGAAATATAACCGTAGTTGTCTTTAAACCCTTAAAACATAGGTTCGGTATTAAATAATTACCAAAATGAAAGCATAACAACCCTTTTTAACATATCTTATACGATGTTTGAGCTTCAAACATGAACCGGGTAGATTTCTTAAACAGTCACATTGTTATTTACATTTAAACAATATTGTACAAAAATAGACATATTTTCCACAACATTTCTGAATAACCATTTTTGTACATTTATTAATGCTAATTTGTTTACTTTAAAAGAATCTCCGTCATTTTATCACAGAGAGAAGGGATTTGAGGAGCAGTGATGAGGAGCTGTCTTTGCGTGTGTGTAAGGTGTTGGACCAGCTGGGCTACAGTCAGTCCATGGTTGAACACAGGCGGGAGGTTTGGAGAGAGACGGATGTGATAAGGAACAGAAAAGACCGTAACATAACTTGGATAATTGCAGGCAGTAAAGGTGAAGGATTTACAGCCCCGTTTGAGAGTGACGTTGACCGAGTGCGGCTAAACAACTTCTCAGTGTGTGAAACACAAGGAGATGAATTCCTGACATTACCCGACACCCACTTTAAGTTCATAATGGAGAGTAATCACTGCCATCCTGGACATTTTAGACTGAACCTGACACACAGCGGTACAACAGCTTATTCCAACATTCAGCAGGCCCTGTTTGTCCATGACCATGGCAAAATATATATTTCTAGTGAAATATACAGAACAACTTTCATTGAAGATAAAACGCAACAAACAGTTTCTGGACCTGCTATCACAGATTGTGATGAATATTCAAGTTGTGACAATGTAAATGCGTTCCGCTGTACCAGTAAACAACAGCTGCTATCGGAGTGGATGAAAAGACCCAGACACCACAATTGGCCAACACAGGAACTGAGAAAAGTAGTTTCCGAAATTGAGGCCCAAATGGTTCCTGTGGGGTGTAAAAGCAGTGGAAATAAAGACATTGAGTGGAGGGTCTGTTTTATTATCAGTGAGCAAAGGCTTACTGACAGCTGGAATAAGAACCAATACAAAATTTACATTTTGCTCAAATTAATAAAGAATTCTCAGCTGAAACCAATATCTGATGAGATATCATCGTACCTAATGAAAAATATCATGTTATGGTTCACAGAGCAGAATCCAGCTAAGATATTTAGAAAAAAATATTTACTTCAAAATGTTATGTCATGTCTGAAAATGTTACAGGATGCCATAAAAGCAAACAATCTCTCCTATTACATGATCCCACACAGAAACATGCTGACAGGCAAAATCAACCAAGAACAAGAAAGACAGCTGATTGAGAAGCTAGAAAAACTGATAAAGAAAGGTCCCCGTGTGATACTGAGATGCCCAAAATTGTGTGCAGCGCTTCAGATGTCACCAGCTGAGCTGGCAGAGAAAGGTCGCTGGAGGGACGAGCTGGAGGAGCTGTATCTTAAGATGGAGATCATATGGTGTACATACTGGAGTCCTGACTTGAAGGATGAGGAGGTATACCAGCTGGCCAACAGAGATCAACGCTACGAATGTTTGTATGACAAGATTTGTGACATGGTCTTGCCTCAGTGGAGGGAGAACTATGAGAGCGATGTAATGCACAGGAAAATTGTTGATGCCCTTTCATAGCTAAATAAGATGGGAAACACTGAAGAATAGATACAGAGAATCAAAACAGAAGTTCACACTGCATCCGAGTATAAGATGTGCCATTGATGGTCTAAGCTTTCGCAAAACTAACATATAGTATGGGGTTAAGATCATTTAGAGCTTTGTCGGCGAATTGCCATCAATGTTTAGCCCGCCGCTTTATATAAATGACGGAACAGTTCTGAGAAAGTTTATTTATAAATTACTCAATACGGCTTAAACAAACGGATGATTTCAAAATCAAACATTTTCTTCAAAACTGTTATACTGAAATCACTCATTTGAGAAACCATTAATGAGAATATAATTACCTTTTTTCGACAGTGGTGGATGCTTTGTCTTTTTTGTATCGCAATAAGGAACAACAATCTAATAATGAAAATTCAATCATAAAATGGCCACATACTGTACAGAGCTACAGATATCTTCTTTAACTGACAGTGTATGGTAAACATTATGCAATAGTTAAGTGTATGCTCTGGTTTCACTTCACAAGGTGTATTGGTGACTGTTAGAGTGTATATTGCCACATTCAGTTAAAATATATGCCTGTATTTTCTTTATTTAATAAACACTTTAATAAAACACCTATTATGATACTTATCCGTAGCTCTGGTATTAATATTATATTAAACATATTGCAGAAATTATATCCGAGACATTCAAATAAAATATTGTTAATGTTAAAAATATTTCCCACTTTAAATAAAATTGTAACACACTTAGTCAAATGTTGTTCTTTTTATTAAATATGAGGTAGACTGCAAAAGACATTGTCTGCATCGCAATACAATTACAATGACGAATATTTCACGTAACAATTAAAGAATGATAAGTAAATAAATAATGTGAATTTATAACACGGTGCATATCATAAAGCTTACATGTAATTCACTTCTGTCAGTTAGTCACTTACAAGATATCTAATATAAAATGGATGATGATAATGAGGATGAGGATGAGGAGAATGATGATGATGATGATGATGATGATGATGATGATGATGATGATGATGATGAAAGTTGATTATCATTCGTGCGTAGTAGTCTAAAATAAATAAGGAAAATAGTTTATGTTCATTTACTTTCGTTTCTTTGAGACAAAATCTGTATATTATAGTTAATAAAAGCATGCTGTATTCCATTTCCTGGGTAGAAACAAATTTTGGTGTCCATTTAGTGTGAACCTGAGAAATACCCTTTTGGGCGTGAAAAGGACACATATACCACTAGTTGATTTCAACCTCATCAGGATCATAAATATATTTCCTGAACTCACCATACACATACTTGTAAGAATATCTCCTGTTTAACCTTTCACCATAATTTGGATTAACGACTTGAGCATTGCGAGTTGATGCCTTCAGGTTTTTTCGAACAATTGTCATAGCAAACATGCTGTTCCAGGGATGTATATCTTAGATAACAGTCAAGTGAATGCCGAACATTTAAGGTTTCGCATGATGCCAACAGCCATAACAATTACATGTGGCATAATGCAACATTCTTTAAAGCAAAAAGGGGAAAATTTCCACAAGTATCGATGAAATCATTTTACCAAGAAAAGAAGATGTGAAGCCCTTATGAGAAACAGAAAGTCTTGGTGCCAGTCTGAGGGACTGGTTCAATGCTTAGGCTGGTATCTCTATATTGATCTTTGATGAATGACATTATGACCTCCTGCTTCCCGTTTTGAGTTAAATTCATATTCTTCACAGCCATGTTGTAAAAAGTTGCCCAAAATATTAACAGTGTTATCAAGAATTTATGCTTGCGGGGGACCCCATGCGCCTGATCATAATCAAACTGTCTCGCACTATTTTCTCATTTGAGTGTCAATATCAATATTTTAACATGAGCACCGCCTTTTTCAAAATACGCCCATACCGTTTTAAGACAGCAAGATTTTGTGCTGAACATAAGCAAAATTAGCGACCGGATACTGTTAATGCAGTTTTATACCAATTCAAGGGCCATAACTCTGAAGTGAATCAGGTTGACTGGATAAAGGCTTCTTAAGTTTTTGATCAAACAAGACAAATAGTTTCAATAAATTATTAAAGGGCGGTTAGCAAAACGGTTCTAATGGACATTAAATAACGGAGCAGATATGACCTTTCTGCCTTCATTTCCTTGATATAGTGAAAGCAAAACGATTCTAAGTAATATCATATAACGAAGCGGATATGACCTTTCTGCCTTCATCCCTTGACATAGTGAAAGCAAACGGTATGAAGTGATATTATCTAATGAAGAAGAACGGACCTTTCCACCTTAATCCCTTGACATGATGAAAGCAAAACGGTTCTAAGTGATATCATATAACGAAACAGATATTACCTTTATGTTTTCATCCCTTGGAATAGTAAATGCAAAACAGTTCTTAATGACAATAAATAACGATAGCAGATCATTCGCAGATAAACCTTTATGCTTTCATCGATTTGCCTGTGCTACGACCGCAGGAGCTTTAACTATCGAGGAACAATAATAATCTGAAATCCCCGTTGTTGGCGCTAAAATAGCTTTTCAGGTCTTGCTCCAACAGTGCCTGACCAGTCAGATAGAACGCTTTCGCTCAAACATTGCTGAAAAAATGTTCATGGAAGTGTGTTTTTTATTAAATTCTACAATCTCACCGTTAAATATAGTATTTAAATGGCTTAAAAAGACACACCCACGATCAGGAAAAAACCCCGAGTGCATTGTTAAATTGTCTTTCAAAAATAATTTCTAGGGACTTCTGAATGAAACTGAAATTATCTTATAAGTTTGAAAACATTTAAAATGGAACAAAGAGACGCAAATTTAAAAGCCGGGTCACCATAATTAGACCACCGTCACCTTGGATTTTAATATCATCAGATTTCCAGTTTTATTAATTTTGATGTTATAAAATATTAGTAATCTTTTTTGTTATCATAAGTTTTCCAGTTGTTGTTTTGAGCTAAAATGGTGTATGCGTCTTGCGACTAACTCATTTTGTTAATATTTGCTTTTTGAAATCATAATCTTTTTATTATAAATATAATCTTTCAAATACTGCATTAGATTCACTATACACAGTATTGGCAATATTACCATCATATACAATTTTGGACATAATTCAAAATCCATTCCAGGTATTGCGATAGCGTTGGTGTCACAGCCGTCGGCATCATATACCACTTTGGAAATAACTCAAAACCCATTCAAGGTATTGCGATAGCGTTCGTATCATAGACGTCGGCATCATATACCCCTTTCGACATAACTACAAAATCATTTAAGGTATTTCGATAGCGTTGGTGTCAAAGACGTCGGCATCATATACCCCTTTGGACATAACTCAAAACCAATTCAAGGTATTGCGATAGCGTTCGTATTATAGACGTCGTCATCATATACCCATTTGGACATAACTACAAACCAATTCAAGTTATTGCGATAGCGTTCGTATCATAGACGTCGGCATCATATACCCCTTTGGACATAACTACAAAATCATTTCAGGTATTGCGATAGCGTTGGTGTCAAAGACGTCGGCATCATATACCACTTTGGAAATAACTCAAAACCCATTCAAGGTATTGCGATAGCGTTCGTATCATAGACGTCGGCATCATATACCCCTTTGGACATAACTACAAAATCATTTAAGGTATTGCGATAGCGTTGGTGTCACAGCCACCGGCATCATATACCACTTTAGATATAACTCAAAACCCATTCAATGTATTGCGATAGCGTTGGTGTCATCGACGTCGGCATCATATACAATTTTAAACAAAACTTTAAAAAAAAGCAATTGCGATAGCGTTGGTGTCATCACCGTCGGCATCGTATACCACTTTAGATATAACTACAAAAATAAACAAGGCTTTTCGATAGCGCTGGCGTTATCGCCGTCGGCATTATATACCCCTTTGCACATTACACAAACACAATACAAGGTATTGCAATCGCGTTGGTATCATCGCCGTCGGCATTATATACCACTTTGGACAAAACTAAAAAAACAAGGTATTTCAATAGCGTTGGTGTAATAGCCGTCGGCATTATATACCGTTCGCTTTGGATATAACCTAAAAGAAAATACAAGCTATTGGGATAGCATTGGTGTCATCGCTGTGGACATCATATACAACTTTGGACATAACACAAAAAAATGTATTCAACAAACAAGTAGCAAAATGACAATAGCATGTGACAAGGGCAATATCCATGCTTTTAAATCATTATTCAGTCATGTCCCTTTTCATAAAAACACTCAACAGAGGCACACTGTACATTTATTATGATGGAAAAAAAACAACTTGTTTAAACATTAAACATACTCAAAATTGACTGATATCTCAAACTCGATATCGATCATACGGCAAAAAATGAAACTGTATTCGTTGTTTCCCAGTTAAAAATCAAGCCTTCTGGTTTTTCAGAAACACTATTCATGCACAAAAGTTCTGATTCACCTCAAAACTACTACTATATTATAACATGTTTCACTTGAAAGTATATTTTCAATGCGAGTTTCCCATGGGTAATCCAGACATCTTACACAAGTCATGCAGTTATGCACCTTTTTGTAAAACCCACAACAGAAGCACATTGTACATTTATTTGATGAAACTTGTCTAAGCATCAAACATATTCGAAATTTACTCAGATATGCCAAACTCGATATCGATCATACGACAAAACATCAAAAGAATGAAAACAGTGAATTCCAAAAGATTTAACTTAAAACTGTATTTGTTGTTTCCCATTTAAAAATCAAGCCTTCTGGTGTTTTCAGAAACACTATTCATGCACAAAAGTTCTGATTCACCTCAATACTTGTACTATATTATAACATATTTCACTTGAACGTATATTTTGGATGGGAGTTTCCCATGGGTAATCCAGACATCTAACACAAGTCTTGCACCATTTGCTGATAAACTTGAATAGTGTTATTTTTTTTACTTCAGAGTGTGTTTTGAAAGGCAGTTTTTCGTTGTAAATCCGCCTTGTGGCAATTCTAGAAACACTAATCATGCAACAAAGTCATTGTGCACCTTATACTGTAAACGTATTTCATTTGTAAGTGTGTTTGGAACGGTAGTTAAACCGTTGTAAATCTTAAACCATTTATGTAACAAATTCATCAGTTGCATCGAAGTCACTGTCCACTTTATACTGTAAGCATACTTTACTTGAAAGTGTATTTTCAATGGTAGTTTCTCGTTGTAAATGCAGCCTTGTGGCGATATCAGAAACACCTATCCTGCACCAAAGTCATCGTGCACTTTATACTGTAAACATATTTCACTTGTAAGTGTGTTTGGAATGGTAGTTTCTGTTGTGAATCAAGCCTGCTTGAACCTTTCATGTACCAAGATCATGCTATACTTCGATATTATTAACGTATTTCACTTGAAATAGTATTTTGGAAGACAGCTTCTCGTTATAAATCCAGCCTTATGACAATAAGAAACACTATTTGTGCAGCAGTCATGATACACTTCAATACTGTGAATATATTTTCTAGGACTCTGCAAATTCTCAAACCGCGTACATGGCCACAGGTTTTACAGATGAAAATCTGCTGAGTGGCGATGATATTAATTATGCGTCAGCTTCGATCAAGCAATAATAGGATTTCATCTCTATGTTCTTCAAACACTGTTTAACTGCTGAAAAGGCCACTTACTAGCTTTACAGAATGAAGCCTTTCGATTACAGTGACGGGAGATAAACAAATTATCTCCAAAAATGTTGACAAATATGCACATATCCCTCCAACCCTCATTTGCGTTTTAAACTCTTTTGTTTTCTTTTCAAAGAATATGTAACACTATTTATTGTATTGCATTTATATATTGCTTTTCAAAAAAACAACATTAAATAGCAGAGCTTGTTGAACATGTTTTGATGCCATCAATATATTGTGATACATTTCTTAATAAAATTCTACATCTCACGTTTTCACCGTGTTAAAACTGTCCAACATTATAGCAACTAGCCTGGTAATATCAACCACCTCTGCATAAACCTGAAACAAAAAGGAAACACCAGATTTATGCTTATTATAGTGTGAGTCTATTTAAAGAGGTCGTGAAACAAACAGCACACTAACGACGTTTTAGATTGCAAAGTGTCACAAACATATTTGAATACATTCCTAAATGTACTAGATTATAAAATTTGGCATGGTGTCTAAGGATGAAAATGGTCGGATTTATATTAAACAATTTTAATGCACTGTGCAATTGTAGATGTCTTTAGGGTGTTTTGTCTGCCTATGTAAAACTTGGTGTATGATGTTGTCTACGAAGGCGGGTGAGAGCGTAAGTGTGTCTGCCAATGGTAGGAAATTTTGTTTGTAACCCATGACCTATCACCAGATACACATTAAAATTCCATTGAGCTTTAGTACCATGTGTGCAAAAATATGCCAATTTAAAACTGGTCAATATAATGCAGTTTTTGAGCATGCAAGAATTAAGCCCCACAGCGTCTCCAAACACAAAACGTACCATATGCACTGGGTGTGAGTCTTTCAGACTTTTCTGTGAACATCTGATCATGAGACGACTAGAACAATAATCACCATGAATAGAGACGGAACCAACCTGTGAAAATCAGAATAATTAAATTCTGAACATTGTCATTCATTCGAATAAATTCAAACCTTTCTGTATGAAGGCTTTTATGATGATCTAATTAAAATCAGATTCTCAGTAATGGCGTCAGGACGTTAAATAACATATGAGATTCGAATACTGTTATTCTTTATATTTTGTTAAGTTATGTACTTAGTCTAATATGAATATCTTCAACAGTTTTGAAATGTCAACAAATATGTATAATGCTATCGGTAACACCATTACAAAGTATAATGTAAATATCTTTAACATATTTTAAGTTACAGCCAACGATGAAGTGTTAACACAACAAAGATACCCACAATGACTGCACTGCAGCCACAATTACTGCAGGCACCATTTACTTTTCAGCTTAAACTTGAATAATCAACCTTTAAATATTTGTGAAGCGTTGGAGCCCACATCTGAACTTCCAGTCTACTTTGTTCATGAACCTTCAGACTTGGCACTGGCATTGACACTATCCTGTAATGTAATACAATACAATTGTTGTTCATGACGGTGTCACTCACCATCTTTTTTGCATTATACGAACGTTCTGTATTTGTGCTCTAGTATATGGCAAAGGGATTTGTACAATCAACTATGAACTTGAATACCAAAACAACATAACTTGTGAGGGCTTCATGACAACCTTGCGTCATATTTGGGTAAATTGTATCTTGCAAGTTTCATTCTATCATTACATTTTTGAGTTATGACCCAGGTAAAAGTCTTACTACGGTGACGACAAACAATGACACCAAGATAAACAGATCCGTACTGAAAAAGCTATTAAATCTTTGGAAATTTAAACGACTCCTGATTTTCATTCGTTTGCAAGAATGAGCTGTATGATTAACCTGGCTGGATATAATTATGTGTGCTTACTGTAGCTACATGTTTGCAGTTTGAACATTCCGGCTGCGTTTAAGTAATATGGAAATTCGATCCCACTGCATTTAAGCAGTGTAAATACCGCTGTGTTACTCAATAAACTACAACAGGCAATGTTTTAATTGCATTACTTCCCTTTCATTATCAACTCTATTACATGCAATGTTTATTATATACAGTTGTACACTTAAATAGCACTTGTTAATCGCACGTCATGCAGTAAACATTTTCTTTGAGCAATACGAATACTCTGCCTGTCTTTAAACAGTATGAATTACAAAGCTAAAATATGTATTATAAAATAATTCTTAGTAGCGCATTCTTATCGGGTAGGTTTTCTTCCAATCTCACGAGTTTTCGCCTCGTGGAAACGAAATCTGCAAACATCCACTCGAGTCAACTCCAATCCCTGAATCAAAACGCAGTACTTATAACCCTTTCTATTACCAGTTGCAAATTAAATAAAATACCGAACAATCACCTGAATGAAAGCCCAAGATCAGCATAGATGTCAGTAAGAATTTGAAGAAAGCGTGCCTGTATGTCCATGCTCTGGCTTGAACTTTCACTGAGACCGCATGCACTAACCTGCAAGGGTTAGAAAAAAATGTAAAACTGTTCATAATCATGGCCCCTCGGGACTGTATTGAACTAACACAGACAACCACCAATATACCATGAATTGTTTTAATTTTACAGAGGCTTACCTTTCGAGAATAAATCTGGTCGCAGATTTACTCGTTGCATGTTATAGGGTCGAACATCATTTTTTTAAATTCCTATTTAATTATTTGCTCATATATTTTCATAAAACAAGAACAGTCCGAACAGTGGTCTTTACACTTGTTAGAAATACTTCAGATCACAAGTGTATCAATTTCATTTTCAAGAGCAAAGAAGACTTGAAAGTTAACAGTGACGTTAACAACGTTGTTAACTATAACAAACTGATGAACAATCGGCCAAATAAAAAAATGTTATAGTTATGATTTGACTAACCTGTACTGTCTGTAACACTCCATAGAGGCCGTTAAAGCAGTCTTCTGATTCTGAAATAATGACCATTATGTATATGAGCATGTGTTCCATATCATATGAAATACTAACGATCGATCAGTTAGCCTTAACTTTTCAAACAATCTCAATTCGCTTATTACCGGATCAAACGCAACAAACTATTTTCCTTTACGCATATTTTGCGCAAAAGTACCTTTTGAAAGAGTTTAGGGACTTTCAAAAAATAGAACTTAGAGCTGCACTCTGACTGATTGAACGTTTTGACATTTATATTTATTTTTTGTCTTGGTACGAGCCAATTTTTGCGAAAATCCATGTAAACCAGTGATACAAGATTGCTGACAAAAAATAAATCGCAGATTTTTATATTTAAGTTCGAAAATTGATGTTTTATGCATTTTTCTTAAACCGTTATAAGTGCAGCTTTAAGACAGCAATCATGATGAACTATGTTTTTGCTTTTGTGAAGTTTCGGTGGGACCTGAAAAGTAAACTCAATTCATGATTTCAAAGGAATGAAAACCGGAATGAAAAAAAAATGAAAAAACACCTAAGGTATCAGATGTCAAATAAGTTGTTCCCTTTGTCGTGGCTTTGGCAATAATGTTTAAATGTTTTGCTTGGTTACACCACGTCATTTTTGTATCAGTTGACCCAAAAGCAATTTCTGGTACATCTTTACAGTGAAAGCCTGTGTTGTCAGTTTTGTACAATATATCTTATTCTAAACATAAAACCATGATTGTTGCTAAACTTAATGAACTTGGTACACATGTTGCAAGAAATAATATGCAAATATTTAGCATGATTGTTATGCTACATATACACCAAGTTTTATCACGGTGACTCGAATTATATCCAAGTTTACATTAGTGGTACCCATTTTCCTATGTATAGTAACGTAAACCTAGACCTGTCGACTCCAATAGAAATTCCAAGCTACAATATTATTGAGGGGAAACAATCTGTTTGCGAAACATATTGTTAAAAGGTTTACCAAATTGAGACTAGTCACGATCTTACGACAATGATGGAAACTCCATAAGTAATTTATACAGCGCATTTGTTTGATCATTTTTTAAAAAAGGTTTAATTGTACAAATAATGACAGCAAAGACTTTGAGTGTAAATTATGTTTCAAAATAACTTTCTTAAGTGCAATTTAGAGACATAAATAATTATATTTAACATGTTAATAATTTACAAACTATTTCAACTTCCTCTTTGCGAATATCATTTCGCAACCAGTCAATACTGTCCTTCTTTACCTGTCTCATGTTACATATCCCCATGTATTGATTTCTTACAAGGTCGAATTGTACAAACGAGGACATTAAATTCTTTTGATAAACGTACAACTAGGACCAAGTGTATGTACCGGGCTATGTACGCTTTGTATTTAGTAGATATTGAAAGATAATTCCGTTTGAATAAACCAGTCGAATAAATACAGGATTCTATTGCAAACGACAAGTAGATTATAAATATTTTTACCTGTATTACTATTGAAACAGACATATCTGTTATGAATAAGACATTGACCGAGCAGAATTGATTTGGCGTAGGAAAGATGTTAGAATTGTAACGGACTAACGTTCTAGATATAAGGAAAATATGTTTGTCATCCATTATGCCCCATGTTGCCAGGAATGTTCGGACAACTGAATAAAATATGCATGGACCGATATCCACCCTAATTTGTCATTTCACATTGGATGCCTTTGAAGCATTTTTTTTTAAATTAATGACATTTTTTATGAAAAGCTTGAGGATCGTATGTGCGCAATTCTCGAGTTATCAATCAGACAAGATTGTTGCATTCGCATTCAATGTAACTGTGATATTGACTTTTGACTTGATCACCTCTTTGTAAGCTCCAAACACGCCTAACCTAACCTCTGCATCAAGTTGCCGGCATTGTTATCACTCAGACATCGTTTGTGCATTGAAGCTACTGTGATCTTAACCTTACCGCCTCAAAATGAACAGGTGTCTTTCACAGTTAAGCCCAGCTTCCATGTCAAGTTTAAAGACCATTGTTCTAGACATTTTTTTATTATCAGTGTGCCCTTGACCTTAAACCTCAAAATCAATGGGTGTCATGTGCAAAGGAATATATCCCTTCTTCTGAAAAGGGAGGAATCATTATTTATAACATATTATTTTGCCTTGGTCCGCATCTGTCTTAGAATAAAATGAAAAACAAACACAGTAGTCATTTGGTATTGCCTAAATGAGTTTGTCTCATTTTTTTTTTATGAACGATAGTTTAACTTTAAAGGAAATAACTTCATATTTTCCTTGTAAACTGAATGTTATGATATGTTATATTTCTGATTATATACATTTAAAACATGTAAACGTTCTCGTGATCAAACAAATCTCTTTATCACGTAGGTAGGTCTAGATGGAATACCGATGAAAGACCAGCTCACGGGACTTCAAACGTTCAACCAGGTTTTTACAAAAAAAGTACTCTGTCATACAATGAAGTAGGTGTGTAATTGTCTCTTGAAAAGTGCTCAATCGTAACAATGAATACTATTTAACCTGTAACATAAGCCCGCAACTTGGCGATATGAAACGAAGAATATATTGGCTGACTTAATCACCCAAATCACCAACTGTACTAAACTTTAAACCGGAGTCGTTTTATTTTAATTTCATTTTGGTATCCAAATGTATCAAAAGGGATAAGCGATACACAATCAAATTGTGGACATTAATATGTCCCGAAGTTAGCATAATTAATATAATTCAAAAGTTCGTTGCTTTATGCAAAAATAAACTATAAAAAAGCACTACCTGTCGACCCGTCGTTTTCTTCAGACTAAGATTCGATATAATTCATAAAAAATGTACAATAGCACAAACTCTTTCATAATAATGCAATTAAAAATACAGGAGCAAGCTCAGAAGTCGTAAAACAACAATCACCATTAACGAACTGCACACTCATCAAAATAGTTTGTACAATAAATGATTGGAACGGCGTCATCTTTGGTGAAAACATGTCTTGTTTCAAAACAAAAACAAATTCACAGATTTTATTTCAAACTGAACTTTAATGGTGTATGATATATTATAACTCACACAAAATTCACTCTTGAAAGTTGAACACTCATTATAATAAACATTTTCCACATCAAAATTTATTTTGCTTTTTTCAAGGGAAACGTTGATTGTACCAAATTATTTTTTATGTTTTATTCATGAAGTCCCAGATCTTATATTGGCAATGATTTTTAAACAAATTACCAATAAACTGATTTCATCTTTGCTTGCCGCAATTATTGATCAGGGACCAGGGGCGGCTCCAGTCCCTTTTTTCTCTTTTATTAAACTAAAAAGTAAACTTGGACGATTTAAGGGAGAGGGCGTGCCGGGTTCGCTCCCCTCCCTAGATCCGCTTTAGGGGACTTTGTGTGTACATCAGGCCGTATGATGTATGTCGCAATAAGGTCGCAATTATGATCACGGACCTCGTGTGTACAACAGGTCCTAATGATGTATTTCGCAATTATGATCATGAACCTTATGAATACTCTGTTTCGTTGTATATCGAAGGAAAGCCAAAAACATAGAAGTGTCCGTTTAATTTGATATCTTCATAGTGTTTGTCTTGTTCCCAATATCAATAATGTAAAATAACCTTTATTTTTCTCTGAAAACTTAAATAAAAACAAAATATCAACCGCAGATAGTTGAGTTTATAAATTGCATTAAGGTAATCATCACGACCGTGTACTTTAGTCAGAATGTCTTGAAATGCTATATACTTCAAGACAGTTTTGTTCTATATTTCCAATAACAACAAAAAACATATTCTGACTGTACATGTATTTCAAAAACTTGTTTTCTAGTCAGCTATTTTTACATAATTTTTCTTTTGAAAGCTAAATTTAATCAGTGACAAGAAGTTCAGTACAGTAATTGAAACGGGTTTTTCCAAAGGAAAACACTATGATCTGGTTGTTAAAAATTTCTTTAGTTGAATATTGGTTAGTATGTGAATAGGGAACAAGCTTTTCAAGAAGTAAGTGGGTTTTTTCTAATTTGAATATTCGGGCTTTAATATGATAATAAGCTATTTTCCATTGAAACAAACTTTTACTTCCTTATACTTGTAAGCGACGATATGAACAAGGATATGTCAAAATTATTTTACATTGTAATTATTTTATTTTATTGACGTTAATGCTTAACAATAATGGGATAAACTTACCAATTATCGCTCCCTACGATTTATATTTCTCAAATTAACACATTTTCTTCACAAATATTATTTATTGTCAGGCTTAACATAGTTCATTCTAGCTCGCAAACAAAATGTCCCATTTAATGTGTGGCATAATAATAAACTGATCTTACCATACTTAGTGGTGTGCACCTTGATAAAAGGGCGCGATTGAAATCCAACTGCATTTGTCTTTACAACATATGTTCGGTATTAAATAATAACATCAAATAAAGCACGTATAAATATCTTAAAATGTATCTTCCGAGCTTTAAACGAGAACCGTGTAGATTTCGGAAGAGTCAAATTGGTCCAACGACGTTAAAATTCTTGCCCATTTATTAATGATAAGTTTTCAACTGCTAAAAGAGTTATCCGGCATTTTATCCTAGGGAGGAGGGAATGGAGAAGCAGTGATGAGGAGCTGTGTCTGAGGTGTTGGACCAGCTGGGCTACAGTCAGTCCATGGTTCAAACACAGGCTGGAGGCTTGTAGTGAATAGAGTATACCCTCTTCCTCAAAACACTGTCCTACCATTTTGCTAAAGGGAGGATGGAAGTAAGAGGCAGTGATGAGGAGCTGTCAGTGCGTGTGTGTGAGGCGTTGGACCAGCTGGGCTACAGTCAGTCCATGGTCGAACACAGGAGGAAGGCTAGGAGAAAGTGGGATGTGATAGTGAACAAAACAGATCATTACATAACCAAAATAGTTGCAGGAAGTAAGGGTGAAGGATCTACAGCACTGCTTGAGAGTGATATTGACATAGTGCAACAAAACAACTACTCAGTGTGTGAAACACCAGGAGATGATCCTCTGACATTGCCAGACACCCACTATAAGTTCACTATGGACAGTGAACACTGCCACCCTGGACATTTCAGACTGGAACTGACACATAAGGGTACACCTGATAATTCCAAGATTCAGCAGGCCCTCTTTGTCCATGACAATGGCAAAACATATGTCTCTAGTGAAAAGTACAGAACAACTTTCATTGAAGATAAAACGCAGGAAACAGTTTCTGGACCTGCTATCACAGGGTGTAATGCATATCAAAGTTGGGACCATGTTTATGCATTCCGCTGTACCAGACAGCAACCGCTGCTATGGCAGTGGATGAGCAGACCCAGACATCACAACTGACCAACCCAGGACCAAATAAAGACAGTTTCTAAACTCGAGGCCCAAATGGTCCCTGTGGGCTGTAAAAGCAGTGAACATAAAGACATTGAGTGGAGGGTCTGTTTTATACTCAGTGAGCAAAGACTTACTGACAGCTAGAATGAGAACCAATACAAAATATACATTTTGCTCAAGTTGATCAAGATATCCCTGCTAAAACCAATATCTGATGAGATATCATCGTACCTAATGAAAAATATCATGCTATGGTTCACAGAGCGGAATCCAGCTATGATATTCATGAACAAATATTTACTTCAAAATGTCATGTCATGTCTGAAAAATTTACAGGATGCCATAAAATCCAACAATCTCCCCTACTACATGATCCCTGACAGAAACTTGCTGACAGGCAGATTCAAACCAGAACAACAAAAACAGCTGATTGAGAAGCTAGAAGAACTGATAAAGGAAGGTCCCGAAATGATATTGAGATGCCCAAAATTGTGTGCAGCGCTACAGATGTCACCTGCTGAGCTGGCGAAGAAAGGTCGCTGGAGGGACAACCTAGAGAAGCTGATGCTGGAGACGGTAAACATATGGTGGACAAAATGGAGTCCAGGCATGACGCATGAGGATGTAGACCAGCTGGCAAACAAAGATCAAGACTTCAAATGTTTGATTGAAAAGATAAGTGATACGATCTGGCCCGAGTGGAGGCAGTACCAGGGAGATGATATGCAGGATGAATTGGGCAGGAAGCTTTATGATGCCCTATCATAGCTAAATAGGATGGGAAACACTGCAAAACGGATACAAAAACTTAAAAGATCTACACTGCATTTGTGTACAAGACAGTATGTATGAAATTGTTTTGCCAAAGCTTGGGCAGAGCCAGGAGAAGATTTACAATTAGTATGGGATAAAGATCATCTAGAGCTTTGTGGGCGAAAAGCCAACAATGTCGAGCCCTTTGATATACAGAAACAGTTCTGTAAAATGTTAATCCTTAAATTACCTAATTTGTATGACTATGGAATTTATACTGTTTTACTGACATTGTTCTATGTACAAGTGTTCTGTATATCCTGGTGACATGAACATGACATTTTGTCCCATGTACTTAATATGAAATGTATAATGTATCTGTTTACTTATACGGCCTAAATGTTCAAATGTCAGACATTAAAAACATCAATACACCGAAAACCTATTTATTACAAAAGTGATGAATATTTTGTAAACATTGTATCGTTATAAGGAACTACAAACTAATAATGAGATTTCAATAACAAAATGTCAACAAACAGAGCTACAGATAACTTTTTTACTTAAAGTGTATTGTAGACAGTTATGCAATCTTGTAAAGTTTAGTGTATGCTCTTGTTTAATTCAACACAGAGTATTAGCGATTGCTAAACTGTATAATGCCACATTCGGTTCCAAAACTTGCCTGTTTTTTCTTTATTTAATGAACACTAAAATAGTATAATAAAACACCCATTATGCTACTTATCTGTAGCTCTGGCATGTATATTGTATTGTACATTTTGCAGATATTTTATCTGAGACATTCAAATGAAAATATTAATAATGTTATTAATGTTTTCCACTGTAAATAAAATTGTTGTTAACTTGGTATCATGTTTTTCATTTAAATATCAGCTAGACTCCAAAGAATTTGTCTGCACTACAATACAATGATAATGAAGAATACAACAATTAAAGAATAATTTATAAAGCCTTTCACTATGTGAATTTATAATTCGATGTATATCATAACACTGATGGTGTAATTCAATTTTGTCTGTTAGTCATTAACTTGATGATGATTATGATGATGATGAATAATGATGATGATGATGATGATGATGATAAAGCCTTACACTATGTCAATTTATAATTTGGTGTAAAACGTACCACTAATGATGTAATTCACTTATGTCTGTATGATGATGATGATGATGATGATGAAAAAGATGATGATGATGATGATGATGATGATGATGATGATGAAAAAAAAAAGATGATGATGATGATGATGATGATGATGATGATGATGGTGAAAAAATGATGATGATGATGATAATGATGATGATGATTATGATGATGATGATGATGAAAAAAATGATGATGATGATGATGATGATGATGATGATGATGATGATGATGATGATGATGAAAAAAATGATGATGATGATGATGATGATGATGATGATGATGATAATGATGATAATAATGATGAAAAAAATGATGATGATGATGATGATGATGATGATGATGATGATGATGATGATTATCAAGCCTTACACTATGTGAATTTATAATTCGGTGTAAAACGTACCACTAATGACGTAATTCACTTATGTCTGGATGATGATGATGATGATGATGGTGATGATGATGATAAAAAAACGATGATGATAATGATAATGAATAATGTGTGGAAACCATAGTCTCCAACTACCTTGACCATGAAACTACTGACTTCGTACCAATCCTTTCAAAAAGCTACCAACATACAATGTTATCTCACTGTGACTTTCTGTCACTTGTAACACACATAAGTGTGCGGAAAAAAACACTTGACAGTCTCCTCTGAGCGTCCACCCACTTGCACTTAAATATAAAATATTTATAGATATACAAAGACAAAGATTTTAAATATAAACAAAACTAACCTGGTTTGTAACTTCTGCCAACAATGAACTTTTCCTGTGGGAGGTCAGAAGAGTTGATCATCATTCGTGCATAGTAGGCTGAAACATATAAGGATTACAATTTATGTTCATTAGCTTTAGCTTCTTTTGGGACAAAAATCTGATAGATTATGGCTTATACAAACAGCTGTGTTCTATTTCCTTGGTAGAAATTAATTCTGATGTCCATTTTGTGAAACCCTGAGAAATACCCTGCTTTAGAGCGAACCCAAAACCTTTTGGGATTGAAACTTACACATATACCACCTGTTAATTTTCATCCTCATCAGGAGTTTCAATATATTTCCTGAACTCACCATACAAGAATATCTCCAGTTTTACCTTTCACTTTCATCAGGATTAGAGACTTTAGCATTGCATGTAGATACCGTCAGTAATTTTTACTCGAACAATTGCCATCATTGTATGCATGCTGTTCCAGGGGAATATATCTTAGATTACGGTCAAACAAATGCAAAAAGATTAAAGCTGTACTCTCAAAGATTGGCCGTTTTGATAACTTTTTTTATTTATTGTTTGGGAATGAGTAATTTTTTTAGTTTATGTCTGGAAACCAATGATATAAGACTACAGACAAAAGATCAGATCGCAGTTTTTCATTTTTACATTCGAAAAGCGATGCTTTATGCCTAAAGGCATTACAAACACTTTGCATTTTTCGGCAGTTTTCTGAAAAATTGAAATCTGATGTTAGGTGAGTTATCTTTAATGACTGAAGAATTAAAGGCAATGATGCCAAAATCAGCTGATTCTGAGATGAACAATAATATAAAAGTCAAAATTGTCTATCTGTAACAGTGCAGTTTTAAGATTTCGCTTGATGCCAACAGCCATAACAATTACACTAGGCACATATTAACATAATTTAAGACAAAAAAAGTTGGTGTTTTTAAAATAAGTAACGATGAAATCATTTTACCAAGAAAGGAAAGATGTGAAGCCCCTCTGAGAAACATGAAGTCTTGGTCCCAGTCCGAGGGACTGGTTCCATGCTTAGGCTGCATTCTGTATATTGAGCTTGGATCCAGGAGATTGTAACCTCCTGCTTCCTGTCATGAGAAAAGTTAAATTAAAATTCATTTCACAGCCATTATGGAACTTATGAATCTACTACAAATTATATAAATCTATCAATTATACATTGTTACTTACATGCCATACCTAGCATGTTTCTGTAATGTATATATATATACACACAAAAAGCTACAGAAACAAGCTCAGTAGCAAAAAGTTTAAACATAAACCCAGTTTAGTGGCACTGGGCAAACGCCAAAGAACACAAAATCACAAACAAGAAACATAGAAGAACAGTACAAAACTCTACAAACAGCACAGTGCATACATACTATACATAAATATATAAATATAATTGGTATGTTTATCAAGAATTGTTAGGTACCGCCTTGGAACGGTCAGTAAAATGTAAATTTACTGGGGGTTTAAACCAGTTTATGTGCACAAACCTCACTCTTATCCCAACAATCCTTAATAAAGATAAAACGCAAAAGGTAAATCTTATCAAAGTATGCAATAACTTGAGGAAACTTATCAATAAAACAAATATTAATAAACATAAAGGTAAACCCCAAGTACTTCTATGATTAGAGATCCCAACTTTAACTGCAGACAGAGGGAAACAATTCAGAGCACCTAATGCAAACACTTATCAAAGATACGATGCAGTCAGATACAGTCATCGTTAGAAACTAAAAACATCCCACACAGTCTGCCTTACAAAATAAAAGGTTTAAAACTGTGTGATCATAGAGTTACTTAATAGAAGTGTATGTATATCCATATGACTTTTCTTAACTTTCTTGTCATTTTTTAACCCTCATGATAAAACAAAATTCTTAAATAGTGACTCAAACATGCAACAAAACTGAAAGTATATTCTAAATTTAACTCCCATTTATCTGCCTCATCAGCATAAAAAGAATGAGTAGTTGGGTAAAAGTGATGCCTTTGGATATTCCCATACATTTATTTTTTGATAAAGCATCGTGAAAACCTCCAGGGTTTTTCAGACATTATCTGAGACATCATCGTTATTATATACACATTTATATCTTTTCCCTAAATAATTACAGACTAAAACATGCTGGGCTTTTAAGAACGTATTCTTGTGCTGATGGGGAAGCCCCAATTGCCCAACTTAACAGCCATAATAAAACTAACATGCACTATTCAAACATAGATATCCTATGTATCAATATTTTAACAAGGGCAAAATATGCCCATCTTGTTTTAGGACACCAAGTTGGATGATAACATGTTGTATGTAAGAAAAAAAAGAGAGCAGACACTGATATTTACCAGTTCAAGTGTCACGTCACCCCAAATCCATGACAATTTCTTTAATGAACGGGGCCTGGATTGCTTTCGCCCCAATCCCTTGACAATTTAATACAAACAGCTTACCACCACAGGAGCTTTGAATATTTCAGGAGCTAGAATGAGCTGAAAACCCTGTTGTCTAAGACTGGAGCTAAAATGGCTTATTAGCTCTTGCTCCAACACTGCCAGTTGACCAGTCAGATAGTACGCTTTTGCTCCAACATTGCTGAAAAAAATAAATGAAAAGGTTTAAAATATTATTTAATATCTAACCACTAATCATTCAAAATGGCTATAACAGACATCCCCATGATCAGGGAAAATTATTTTTTCAAGTATCATTTTTATCTATTCTCAAATTGTTTTATAGCGAATTTGGGATAAGCTTATAAATTTGAACAAAATCGTATCATGAAAAACCTTTGAAAATAAAACAAAGAATTAAAGAATGGGCTTAAAGCTGCACTCTCACAGATTGAACGTTTTAACAACTTTTTTAATGTTTGTCTTTGAACAAGCCAATTTATGCAAAAATGCATTGAAATCAGAGATATAAGACTGCTGACAAAAAATCAGATCACAGATTGTTATACCAAAGTTTAAAAACTGATGTTTTTTGCATTTTTCTTAAACCGTTAATTACGATTTTAGCCCTAAAAACATTCATTTTCGACCAGAAAAATGAAAATCTGCGATCTGATCATTTGTAAGCAGTTTTATATCACTGGTTTGCAGATATTTACACAAAAATTGGCTTATTCCAAGACAAAAAAAAAAGTTGTCAAAATGGTAAATCTGTGAGAGTACAGCTTAAAAGGTGGACTTTTACCTCAACTTGACCATGTTGGACTGCTCAAGAACATTGAGGTGGTCTGTATCAACCTGGATACAGGCATCTGTAAAACAAATTTAATTGGTAATCAGGTATGTTAAAGGAATCTTGGGGACATTCCGAAAATCATCATGAAACAGCAGAATATAACTCATGAAAGTCTCTCCTAGGTAAGAAATTGTTTCAAGAACTCTGCATGAAACTGCCCCTTGTGTTATAGCTGAAAATATTCCCTAGGTACAAACCGCTCCAATGATTGTGTAATATGCGAGGCCAACAGATCCCTTCAGAGAAAAGCATGCTCAATCCTGAAGGGGTCGACTGGTCTGTACTGTAGAACAATGGTCTAAATATATCAGTCTAAATAATGACCTACATTTGTACATGTACACAATGAAACAAGATTTGCTCCCCTTGCTTCTAAGATATGAAATTTTCACAGTGCATAAAACTTCTTTACTTCATAAATAAAACCATTAACACCTGGTGGAATAGTTATTCAGATTTAATATTAAGCAGGTATTAATGTTCAGAAAAAGGACATCTCAGATAGATTTTTTAATGTAAAACAGAAAGTCGGCCATTTTTGTTGTTAATAATTTAGGTCAATCAAGAGACCTTTTGTATTTTTGTAGATGGTCACCTTGAAAGAAACATAGGTGTGAAGCTTCAATAGCGTTGACTTAGTCAATCCAGATGAGATGTATTATAAAGCAAAATGGGAAGTCAGACATTTTGATGTTATTTTTGGTATACTGCAACCTCTTGTTGCATCTTTGTAGATTAAGGTCACTCTAGGAAGCTTCCTGTATTAAATTTTGCCTGATGGTTTCAGAGAAGATGTTTTTAAAGCAATTTTTGACAGATGGACACCAGACAATGACCGATCCATATTATAGCTCACCATGAGGGCTCAGGTGAGCTAAAAATGGGTATTTTTAGTTGTTTTTGTACAGGAGAAAACTGTGATTATTATCCATACCTGTAAAATGTTCCTCGATTACATTTTCCTCATTAACAGGCTGAAGTAAAGAAATATTCAACAGATGAGCGAAAACAAGTATGGCAATAATAAAAGAATGTTCAAATTCTACCTACAGGTATATCTATGTATGCAGAACAGCAAAGAAGAAAATGATATTCGTATTCATCAGTATTCTGTGTACATAATTTACATTTACGTTCTTTTCTAAAATACTAGTATTATGGACTAATATTACATTTCTCAATAATAGAAATCACTTTTGAAATAGATTAAGCAGAGAAATATAGAAGTACCGGTAATACAAGAATATAAAAACTGGACTCACTCACAGATTTTAAGGGGGTCCCATTTTTTCTTAAAAATGTTGAAATTCAGTTAGTTTACTTTTATGAACAATCACCAGTCCCGTTTTTCTTAAAAATGTCATAAAAGTTGAGTCATATGAATATTACTTTTATGCACAAATACCATACTCATTTGAATATATTTTTAATACAAGCCTAAATAAGTATTTTAATAGCAAGACAATGCAAAGAAGGCCATTATCTGTCACATTTTAAGTAGTAATGAATAATACAGCTCTTCTTTAAGTTTTTGAGTATGTTTTATTGGTTAAACAAGCATTTAAAATAACATGACAAAAATTTTGCTTGATGTCTGCTCATATAAAACATGTATAAGCCCCTTTAATTGAGGACTTTACTATTTATAAGAAGATGAACGTCAGGGGCGTAGCTTCCTATAGGCCGTGTAGGCCGCGGCCTACACATTTTTCAGAAAAAAACGAAAAAATAAAAATGCCAAATCTGCAATAAAAACTGAAGGCATAGGGAGGTTGGAAGGGAGAATGGTCTAAAATATGAAATTCCGACAAATGCGCTTTAATATATCGGAAACCGGGTATTTCAAATATTCAAATATATCGTTTTCCTATGCTCTCAAATTCATTTTCACGCGACATTAATGTTTCGTATATTATTTATCGAAAGTTATAAATTTGGTCAGTACTTTAAAAAGTGGCCTATACATATATTTTCGTCAAGCTACGCCCCTGAACGTGTCCCATTAAAGCTGCACTCTCACTGATTTACCGTTTTTACAACTTTCTTATTTTTTTGTCTTGGAATGATGGTTTTTGAGTAAATATCTGCAAACCAGTGATAAAACTGCTGACAAAAGATCGGATCACAGATTTTCATATTTTCCTTTTGAAAATTAATGTTTTATGGGTATATAAGCGTTATAAGTTTAAGAAAAATGCATAAAACATCAATTTTTGAACTTTAATATAACAATCTGCAATCTGCAATCTGATTGTTTTGCCATACTTTTTTATACTTAAATCACTGGTTTCCAAGCATATTTGCATTTATAAACGGACTCGTTCCAAGACAAAAAATAAAAAAATGTTGTCAAAATGTTCAATCTATGAGAGTGCAGCTCTAAGAAGAAGAATTAGAAAATACTCACCACATCTGGCAGAGTTGAATTAGGCAGAGATAAAGCAGTGTACATCACTCTTTCCTCTACGGCCCATAATTTATTCTGAAAAAATGTTATGTTAATTATTTTATTCTCAGGGTTCAAACATCCAGACTTGCAAAAATATCAAGGAGCTTTCAAGGAAATGTCAAGGACCATTATTTGATTTGCAAGGATTATCATAAATAACAAATATAAAAACCTACGGTATTTTTAAAGACAATCATTAATAGCAAGATATAATAATAACAAAAAATTATATAATTAAGTGACATAATATAACCTTTCCAACATTTAGCTGTTCTTATAAGTTTTTCATACTAAAGATGGGATTTCAGGGCAGTCTTCCCAATGGGGATGGCCGCGAATATGACATTGAGCGTGGAGAAATATCGACCCTCAAGATATCGAGCCATCCGATTGAATTCTATAATTATGAACAAAGAGTAAAATAAACCAGTCCTTTTAATCTGGTTCAAGCCAACAAGGATATCAAGCCATGAGATATCGAGCCAACAAGTTTCGAATGTATCTATAAATTTTGGCAATCATGTATAATACTCACTAAAACGTCTTTTAGTGTTTCTTTCAATATCTTTCCTTCTATTTTCAATTTCTTCATCTTATCACCAATTTCTTTTGACTTGGTCTTATCTTCTTTCATGTGTTTCACAATGTTGGCAATATGTTGTGCCACTCTCGCTCTCTCCGTCTCAATTCTATTTCGTTCAGCTTCCAGCTTGCATAGGTTGCTGTAATCATCTTTCTGTGGAAGAAAAATAAAAGAACGGAACACATGTATTGGGTTATACTTATTCATTTCAGCTCAATCGTGAAGGCACCTGGAAGCTGGTATGAATCACTCTCAAGTCAATTTCAAAACTTATGTGAAAAACTACATAAACAAACTAAGTAGCCAAAAGTTTAAACATAAACCCTGTTTAATGGCACAGGATAAACGCCAAAGACAAAGAACACAAAAACAAAAAAATCACAACCAAGAAACATGGAACAACAGCACAAATCTCCACAAACAGCGCAGTGCATTTACCGGGGTATATATATATACTATATAAAAGGACTAGGTATTTTTATCAAGGATTGTAAGGTACCGCCTTGGAACGGTCAGTAAAATGTAAATTTACTGAGGGTTTGAACCAGTTTACGTGCACAAACCTAACTCTTATCCCAACATATTCAAAAGACTTAGTGCAACAAGCAAATGTTGTGAAGATGTAAGAAAATAGTTACTACCTTCTGGAGCAATAATTATTACTCCAGTAATGGCTGGTAAGAGATTTTCATTATTGTTAAATAAACTAGAGTACACTGGATTGAGAACCAACCAATGAACATTCATCCCTTGTTTTCCTTTTACGGTACTTGACAATAATCAAAGCCCGAGCTGATACATGTAAATATGACATAATGTGCATATTGATTCTGGCAACATATGTACCAAGTTTCATTTCAGTGTCTTTGAAGGCTTAAGAGTTCAGGGATGTGATTGACCTGGCAGCTGGAGGGCTGAAACATTTTCGGCCTTGGGTTTATGGGGCGCTCTTCGGGTCAAAAGCCCACTGCTGTAGAAGAAAAAATGGCTTTTTAGAAGCTCTTTTGAGGGCTCTCCTGACTTTAAATTTGAAGCAAACTTGAATATTAACTTAAACAACTAAAAGCAACAAAATATTTATTTATTTTTTTTTTGGGGGGGGGGGGGGATCTCTAGGGCCATTAGATCCGCAGAATCCCTGGAGTTATGGCCAAGATTAAAGCTTTTGCATGACTATGATGACACTGCTGACACGGACTACAAAAAACACCAAGGATATCACAGTAACTCAACTTGTTTTAGAAAAAACCAGACAAGCTTAAAAAAGTTCCCACAAATTTTGGTGAACCCTCTCATGTTTTTTAAGTCTAGTTTGATCCCTAGATAATAAATAAACAAATGTCTGCCATGCTGGTCACATAAAAAATATATACAAATTGACTAACCAACTTATCAACGTCAATGCTGCAGCTTCTGAGTCGTAAGTTTCTTTCAAGCTCTTCGGTATCCATCAACTTCTTTTCTAAACCATGGTCATATTGAAAGTTGCTTGTATTTGTGTCTCTGTCACTTGTAAAAAGGGAAGATTTGAATCGTCCTAGAATTAAGTTCTTTGCACACTTTTGTTTTTCAACGGTTTTAAATAATTGGTAAGTAAGCAATTGCCTCTTTCCATTTAATCCAAACATGGAGCAAAGACATCTTTGGATGACTGTGTTCTTTTGGCAGAGGCTTGATATATTCATTGTGGTAAAATTTACATGCTGTGCATTGTTACCTAAAATAAAATGAATAGTTACATGGATATTACAAATAAATGTACACAACAAAATAATTTGGCCCCAGTTCCTAAAATTCAGTCTGGCACCCCTTAGTCCAAATAAATGTATGTTGATGGACTTTTACGAGTTTTGATCAGGGATTAGAAGAATCCTGTATATTTTTACACCCCTATAATTTTAGACTAGGCACTCCTATGCCCATCATGTGCAAGGCGCCACTTTTTATTGCTTTATAACATTGTTTATGAAAACTAAATTGACTGTACAATTTTTTAATGGGCTGTTTAAATTAAAATATTTCATATCAACATGGAACTAAAGTTTATATGTATCATGACGTTAGTGAACAACATTGCACCGTTATTTGTTAAAGCTGCACTCTCAAAGATTGAACGTTTTGTCACTTCTTTTAGTTTTTGTCTTGGAACGAGCCAATTTTTGCAAAAATGCATGGAATCAGATATACAAGACTGCTGGCAAAAAATAGAACACAGATAAAGTTAAAAAAAATTGATGTTTTATGCATTTTTCTTAAACTGTTATGCACCAGTCAATTGTAACCACGTCCCCCACCCCCCCGCCCCAGGTCCGGGGGTATACCTAGGATAGCCGGGGAAATGGGCCGTGTTTTTACCATCCAGGTGGCCCCGCAGTGCCGGGTGAATGCGGTGGTTTTGTCTTCACGCCAAATATAGCGGGGAATGGGCCTTACCTAGAGTCCCTGGGGTGCAGGGGAATTATGGTGGGGGTTTCATCACCTGCAGTTAGTCCCTGCAGGGCGGGGATTTTGCCCGGGCTTGGCTGGACCGAAAGTCAAAGTCCCCCCTATTCGCCTGACCGGGGGGGGGGGGGGAGTTTACAGGTTACAATTGACTGGTGCATTAGTAACGGTTTAAGCCATATAATATTAATTTTCGAATTGAAATATGTAAATTTGCGATCTGATCTTTTGTCAGCGATGTTTTATCATTGGTTTGCAGATATTTACGCATAAATTTGTTCTTTCAAAGACAAAAAATGACAAAGTTGAAAAAAACATATATCTGTGAGAGTGCAGCTTTAAAGGGACTATACAAATGATTGGCACTAAAAAAAGTTTTTTTCTGTAACGAATCTCAGGACAATTATCTAATAGAATGTGTTACGCTTTAATATCATAATTGAAAAAAAAAGTACCAAAATGTAAAAAAAAAATTGTGTCGGAGACTGGGTTCGAACCAGTGTCGCCAAAATTGCAGTCCAGCGTCATGTCCACTGAGCTACGAAGGCTAACTCTAAGTGGGTGACATAATTAAGCTATACACCTAATTCGGTAATATCTTGGATAACATCGACTAGCCAATCACGCATAAGGAATGAATTCTACTAGGTAGACATACCCAGTAAACTTTTTTAATGGAAAAATATGAAATGACTGCTAAACTTAAATAAATTCTATGTGGTACTTCAGTTAGTAAATTTCAATGGATTGTACACATAAATACCAAGTTTATGTCAGTTTTCAACAATTTTCTTTTTTTCTTGCAATTGGTCATCTGGTCAACAGAATATCAAACCACATTTTTGTTATAAAAGCCTCATCTTAAGCAAACAAACAATGACTTATTACACATCATATTGTCAAAAATTACTGACAATACATGTTGAATTATTTAAACAAGAAAGGCACAGACGCATCATAATTTTGACCGACCAATTTTGACACTTCCATTACCGCGAAGTTATATGACAAACAGAAATATTTCAATTAGACTGGAAGGATTTCTTTCAACAAACATACAGTCAAATATGCATAGAAGGTGCTTACATTAAAATGAATTTGCGTATCAAAATGTAATGAAAAAGCTAAACAAAAAGTCCAAAGAATGAAAAATGTCTTGTCAATTTCATCATATTCATCAGACGCTTCAAAATCAGAACCTGGTTAAATAGCCCCCAAGTCAAATAGCCCCCATTTCGGTCAAATAGCCCCCACACTTTTGGCCAAATAGCACCCACTAGGAAAAAAATGGTCAAAACGCCCCCAACTTGGTCAAAATGCCCCCATTTTTGGTCAAATAGCCCCCAATCCTTTTTTTATTTGAAATTATATTTGAAGGTAAGTTGTAATATTTTAAGATATTTGAATGTAAGTTGTAATATTTTTAAGATATTTGAATGTAAGTTATAATATTTTTAAGATATTTGTATTTATATTTGAAGGTAAGTTGTAATATTTTTAAGATGTATTGCATTTAAATAATTGCTAATCAAACAATAGCATTTGTTGACAATTAAAATATTTAAAAATATAAAAAAATAATTTGCACATATTAAAGACTATTAATTAGAGAAGATAGGGCATCTAAATTATCACATTGTGCAATAATCCTTTGAAGAAAGATTAAAGTGGGTTCACACTTAGCTTAATTACTGACTTCAAATAATTAAGTTTGCACAATACTAAAGTCGATTCACACTTAGCTTTATAACTGTCTTCAAATAATGCGGTTTCGGGTTGCAAAAAAATGAACTATCTTTGTGTAGATTGTGAGAAGGAGGTGCGACCTAGGCAGCATGGAGTGGAATGCGAGTAGTGCGGGATGTGGCAGCACCGCACGTGCAATACATTTAGTTTTTGCCCTTTTGGTGTATTTGTTATGCATTATTATTATTATTATTTGAAGGCCATATGTATTAAATGTTGAGTTAAAAATTTACAATATATACTGTGTTTCAATGCGATCAGTATGTAATTGTTACAATTCAAATGTTCAAATTAGGATATTTTGCTTGAAATAAAAGAAACATGGCATGTGAGGAAAAGACTTCATGCTTGCCACAATCACAGCATACTTGGTACAGCCTGAAATAATCAAATTTTACTCACAAAAAGGACCAAAAAAACAAACAATTAAACAGACAAACTGGAAATAACATAAATTATTAATTTACTTTAAAATGAACATGGTCGCTAATTTTAAAAGAATACATAAAAAACGAATTAAAACTGTTCCATATGTGCGGTTAATAAAGTACTTTTCATGCAGAAAGGTAGTATCTTGAAAAATGCCATTTATATATCAACCAATTGGTCTTGAATCCTAGTATGCTGATGGAAAATTTTGTAGTTGTGGTATTTGTAGTTGTGGTGCAAGTCGAACTAAAAATATTTCAAAAATAGTGCCGAAAGTGTTCCGATTTAGGTACTCACCCAGTATATCCAATGGTTTCAAACAAGAATTATACATAGGATTTTAGCTAAACTCACTTTTGTTTAAAATAAATATTGTTAATGCTAGAGTAGTACATTCTGTTTGTCTGAAGAGGAAACTTTGATTCATAGATGTGAATAAAATGTAAATTATTTCAAAATTTAAAAAAAAAGTTAAATTATATAATTTCTTGTTGTTACTTAATTTCGATGCGTAATCAATATTAAAATAAAGAAACACACAAAAAACTTCTGGCATTTAAAATGTAGATTTGATGTATTAATATATTATTTATAAGTAATATCTTAAAACGTTTGATATTCTTACTTTATTAATTATTTATTTATTGATATACAAATAATGTTAATTGCACTTCATTTTGTAAAAATAAAGGTTTAAAATGTTTTGGAATAAATAAGTATGGATACATACATATAAAAAATTAAAAAGTGGGGGCGTTTTTTGGGGGATATTTGACCAATTTTAGAATGTGAGTGGGGGCTATTTGACCAAAATGGGGGTTATTTGACTTGGGGGCTATTTGACTTGGGGCTATTTGACTAGGGGGCTATTTGACTAGGAAGCTTCAAAATCATCAGACGCTTTGAACAGGTGTTTTGAGAGCTGAAGACGTTTATGTATTGTTTTAGGTTTTTCTCCCATATCTAATTTTAGAATTACACACCATGCCTCTATCAATAAACATTGAATTTGGGTTTGTATTGTATTTCTTCGTCTTTTCTGTCATTATAATCAACTTTCGTACTGATGCATACCGGTATTATAGTAGATTTCGGACAGCAGTAGATTCCGGACAGTTAATTTCTTTTATACAGTACAACAGCTGAACAGTAGAAAACCAATTACTTTAAAAAAACGTGTTGTTGTTTTTTCAAAAAAGTTATGCTAGTTATTGTCATCATTTGATAAAGGTGTCAAAGTTATCTTCTGAAAAATGTTTTAAAGCTTTAATTAATAGTATTAAAAAACACATTTGAAAAAAAAATACAATGTACTGTATATACATGTATGCAAAATTATATATATTTTAACGCTTCACGCGGCTTGGGCCAAATAAAGTACCACCACATAAAAGTCAAAAGTTTTGCAGTGTTTTGTCAAGGTGATGGAACACCCTATAAATTGATAAAAAACGTTATGCGTCGATTTAATCTCATACCTCTTTTCTCTAGCCACAATAATGCACGTTTAGCGAACATTTGGATATTCATTTTGTTCCCTGAGCGCCACAAGTCGACTGATTCATACCAATGTAGATATTTTCTTACACTGTAACTCCACAATATTTAACACTGCATTATTAAATAAAATCACAAAAGTTAAACATAAAATATTTTTAGCCAACACCTTTCTCTTATTACACTTAGTGTTTAACACTAATTTAGATTGACTTCTTTAAACAAAGCATCAACATTTTTTAACTATCTAGCAGGTGCCGTTATCTTTCTGCTCAATATACTTAGCGCTGGGACCTGTCATTCTTGACTAGGAAAACAAAAAGTGGGATATGGACGTGTAGTGTCGCCAAAACAAAAATGGTCAAAGACTTTGAAGTGGCTGTTTATATGGAGTACCCTTTTCTCTACCAACAAATTATCATTTACTTCAATGAATGTTATTTGTCAGCAGTAAAATGTTAGCTGTCATTAGAACATCATTCTAATCGCAGTCATTTATTTTGGTGCAATTTACTGCCTTTAAAGGCTGTTTCCCTTGCGAAAATTGATAATTTTTTACCAACTTATATATGCAGATATATGCAGATTATGTTGATGAATAAAAAAGTGATGAACTTCTTGAAAAATAAACAAAATCTTGACAGGATTGACCCTTTCACAGCATAATGAATGCATAAAAAGGTGAAAACATGTATATTTTGTTCTGATTTTGTATTTTTCCGAATCTCGACTTTTTTCTCCCAATTTGCAAGGCACAGGCAGTTATAATATTTCCAAAAAAATAACTGCTAATAACTTGAATATACATGATTACTACGGATGAAGCAAACTATTTGTCATTAGTAATACAAACTTAGCATTTTTTCAGTTACATCACTACATGTAGTTTAGATCATTTACACCTCTTTACTGAACTGTTACAGTTATAAAATACAATTTCAGTGGTGGGGCAGAGCTTTTGTTTGATAAGGTCAAGAGACATGAAGTTGAACTGCCTGACCAAGAGTCACCATGTAAGTATTGTTATACCGTTGTATCAATTTTTAACTAAAAAAAAAGAGTTACTAATTTTCAGGGCATCAACGTAATGATGGTGTTGCTTGCACAGACAGTCATTGGTAGGTGACTTAATGTGAACCATGACCTGAATAGCATGTTGCCCATCGGGCGCCATGGCATCACACTTTCATGTTTTTTTCTCTAACTGAAAGCTGCACACTCACAGATAGACAGTTTTGACAACCTTTTTATTTTTTGTCTTAGTGTGAGCCAATTTTGTGTCAATGTTTGAGAACCAGTGAATAAAGACTGCTGACAAAGGATAGATCACAGAGTATCATATTTATGTGTGAAGTTGATTTTTTATGCCGAAAATCTCATTTTTCACATAAATAACGCTTTAGCCACAGTTTTCAAGTGTAAATATTAAAAAGTTGGTAATGATATTTGGTCACCAGTCTAATATCACTGGTTTCCAGATATGTACGCAAAGATTGATTCTTTCCAAGACGAAAAATTAAAAATGTTGTCCAAACGGTCAATCTGTGAGAGTGCAACTTTAAACATTTCTTTTCCAATCTTAACAAAACTTGGCAGCAATGCTTATAACTGAGTGTAATAAGATCATTGTATGCACTGGAGTTATGTCCCTTGAATTGTCAAAATTTTACCGATGATTGATGCTCCCAATAGGCAACACGGGGACCTGCACACTTCCTAGTCTTTAGTGAAAACATATTTAAAATGATTCATTTATACCATAATTAATATTTTCATATCTCAAATGTAGGGTTGGTGGCATGGTAGTGCAGGGTTGGTGGCATGGTAGTGCAGGGTTGGTGGCATAGAAGTGCAGGGTTGGTGGCATGGTAGTGCAGGGTTGGTGGCATGGTAGTGCAGGGTTGGTGGCATGGTAGTGCAGGGTTGGTGGCATGGTAGTTCAGGGTTGGTGGCATGGTAGTGCAGGGTTGGTGGCATGGTAGTTCAGGGTTGGTGGCATGGTAGTGCAGGGTTGGTGGCATGGTAGTGCAGGGTTGGTGGCATGGTAGTTCAGGGTTGGTGGCATGGTAGTTCAGGGTTGGTGGCATGGTATAACACTTACATGTATTACACTACATGTTATGTTGTTTTTTTCATTTTCAAAGGGACCATCAGAAATTTGCTGCCATGGATGAAGGATAATATGTTGAAGGAAAGGCCTGAACTATTTATACAAGCAGATACAGTGTGAGTTTGTAGAGTTGAATCTTCGCAATCTTCCTCAAGAAAGGAGAATTCCAAATCCAAGCGATTATTAACAACTGCTTAGTCCGTCCAACTATTGACTGTTGGAGAACACTCACAGTTTGTATGAGTTGCTCTTATTGATAAAAGCTTTTAAACGTAGACATATTTGTTCTTAAATAAACTTGATCAAACCCATTTTCAGGCTGTTTTGACGTAAGCTCTATGAATTCAGTTGTTCTGATTGATAAAAGCTTTTAATGTAAACATATGTTTAATAGCAGACTAATTAATGTTTGATGTACGTGTAGTAAATGATGTTTATCAAACCCATTTTCAGGCTGTTTTGACGTAAGCTCTAAGTATTCAGTTGTTCTGAATGATATAAGGTGTTAACGAAAACATACCTTTACTAGAAAACTAATGTTTGATATATGATATCATGTATATATAATGTTTGAATTATGTGTTCTTAATTTAACTTTGATCAAACCGTATTTTTAGGCTGTTTTGACGTAAGCTCTATGTTTTTCAGGAGACCAGGGATACTGGTTCTTGTAAATGATGCAGATTGGGAACTTATGGTCAGTATGGAACAGTCAGTTAATTAAGTACTAATAATGGGTCTTTAGTCATAACAGAATATCGCATACATTAGTTTTATTGTCTTCATAAATTTAATTGACACTAAAGCACATTAGATATGATTGCGGTCAGTGTAATTAGATTTTTGGATATTCAAGCTAAATTCTTACGTGAGTGCTTGGCATTAAAGCTTTCAACAAGCCCTGCTATATAAAATTCAGTGTTAGCTAGCCCTGTTAGTTATTACTAGTGCAGGGCTTGCAGGCTGAGCTTATTTCAACCACTGAGCCCGCCCTTAATATTTACCTGTAAACTTTTGGTTATCATGTGACTAATCAGTGTTTGTTTGGCCCTTTATGTGGCCGAAATTCTGCCCCCTTCCCTTCCTGAAAATGTATCTACTTTTCCCCTGCCCAGTTAAAAAGATCCCCTTTTAAATATAGGAGCATTTAGACAGTGTAGCAATATCTTGCCATTCATGAATATGTTGATAGGTTTGTTAAAGAAAAGGTTTGAAAACAATACATTACATGTATATATGCATTATGTAAGTATATTTTCCCTTTCTCCCCAAATGACGCTAGTTTTCCATTATCAAAGGGCCCCGCTACCATTCCTTCAAAAGATCAATAAAACACTGCTAGTTATTTTCTTCATTTGTTTAACAGTGATGAATATTTATATCCAGGGGGTTAGGCATCATGTCACATTTTTAGTCTTGCTTATTACAGATAACTAATAATGCAAAATCGTCCCATATAAATTTGTACATATCTTTCCATTTACCAAATATAATGTATTAGGGGATTTTGTATGTAAGTTTGCGGGCCTGGTACATGCAGTTTGACAAAATGGTTTCTTATGAGGACTCTGGTTTTTGCTGCAGCGTAAGACCGAAGTCTCACATTAGATCCTTCCATTCGGCAACAAGTGTGATAAATATTCACTATTCCCCAATCCCTGCATTGTTCAATAACCTTCAAGGCTTGAAGTTTTGTGCTGTGGTTCCATGTTTCTTGTTTGTGATTTTTTGTTTTCGTGTTCTATGTCTTTGGGGTTTACCCTGTGCTATTAAATGGCGTTTATGTTTAAACTTTTGGCTACTGAGCTTGTTTCTGTAGTTTTTCATATAAATATTGCTCAAATTCTGGATAATATATAGCAGGGCTTATGCCAAGAACTAGAGTAAGAATTCAGACTTGTTCTTTCCAAAGTCTCATTTCAATGACCGGTATAAAATTAAAATAATGTCAATAACATTCGTTGTAAAATATGTAAATTATAAGTTTAAAAATTATATGTAGTATCATTATTATTAATATATATATGCACATACATATATACAAATCTTGTTATTATTATGCCCCCTTTTGAAAAAAGTGGGGTATATTGTTTTGCACATGTCGGTCGGTCTGTCTGTCGGTCGGTCGGAATACCAAATGGTTTCCGATCAATAACTTGTTATATTATCTTTGACAGGGTGAACTGGACTATGAAATACAGCCCAAGGACAGAATTGTGTTCATATCAACGTTACACGGCGGATGATTAAGTGCACTTGTACTGAGGATATATTCTACATACATGTTCTTAAAGTGACACTCTAATTCAAAATCAATACATACACATGTATAACAAACATAAAGTTTGAGTGATAGTTCTTTAACTACTAATTATTGCATTGAAATTTATGGAAAATATTAATTACTGATAACGAGATTGTAACAGTGTATTTAATAGCTGATAAGGCACATATATTATCTGATTGGTGAGTGCTAAAAGATATACTGTGTTCTACAATTATCTCATAAGGTAGAAACACTGTTTTTTTTTGCACCTTTTTTGCAAAAATTTTAAACTCGGTATCCGTTATAAGAACATTTTCTTCGACCTTTATTCATCCTTTTGGTGTGTAAAACAATTGTATTAATTGGGGGAATTTTTTGGGGGGAGTAAGACTGCATCTTGAAACATCATTTGACCTGGATGAAGTGATATGTGTATATAGAAGTGTAACTTAAGACTAAAGTTTATGTGGTAATTACACATACTGCTTTTTAAGCAAATATCTGATGGAGGTATTGTCTGATTGGTAATTTTTCTTTGCTGAATTGATTAAGAATAATTACAGAATAAATAATTTATATCTTATTTTGTTCTGTTCTTTTTGAATACATCTGTATTGAAGCGATGGACAAACAATATTTATACCCACCTTCGAAAAAGATGGGTGTATATTGCTTTGCACATGTCCATTGGTCGGACTGTTGGTAGACCAAAGTTGTCCAATGATAACTAGACAATTTTTCCTTGACAAATGGTCATCAAACTTGACATGAAGGTTGGGCCTGACCCCTAAAATGACCTCTATTGATTTTAGGGATCATCAGGTCAAATGTCAAGATCACAGTGACCTTTAATGGTAAAAGGTTGTCAAAGTGGTAACTCAACAATGCCTAAACCTACATCTTTTATTGTCATTAGACTTGACATGGAGGCTGGCCCTGACCAGTAGATGACCCCTATTGATTTTAAAGGTCATTGGGCCAAAGGTCAAGGTCATAGTGACATTGAATGCTAAAAGGTTGTCGGGAGTGATTACACGACAATGCCTGCACCCATCGCCCTCAAACTTGCCTTGGAGTTTGGGCCTGACCAGTAGAATGATCCCTATTGATTTAAGGGTTCAAAGTGACCTTCATTGCAAACTCGACAACTCCTGGACCTATGGTCTTCAAATTATACATGAAGGTTGGGCCTGACCAGTAGTTGACCCCTAGTGATTTTAAAGGTCATTGGGCCAAAGGTCAAGGTCACAGTGAGGGTTAAATGAAAAGGTTAACAAAGCTTCTCCGAGTGATATCTCAGCAATGCCTGGACCTATGATCAACTTGACTTGAGGCTGGGCCTGACCAGTAGATGACCCCTATTGATTTTAGGGGTCAAAGGTCAAGGTCACAGTGACCTTATATGTGAAGAGGTTGTTCGAGTGATAACTTGACAATGCCTGCACCCATGGCCCTCAAACTTGACTTGGGTGTTGGGCCTGACCAATAGATGTACCCTATTGATTTGAGTGGTCATCTGGTCAAAGGTCACAGTGACCTTGAATGCAAAAAGCTTGTCTGTGTGATAACTCAACAATGCATGCACCCATGGCCCTCAAACTTGACATTAAGGTTTGGGGTGACCAGTTGATGACCCCTATGGATTGTGACGTCATAAAGTCAAAGGTCAAGTACATAACTCATATTCATCATTAAAATTTACGTCATATACCAGTCATTATCTGAACATGATTAAAAACTGTACCTAAAACTGCCTGAAAGGCATCCGAAGGGGGCATAATGTTTGACAAACATCTCTTGTATAAGTTAAAGGGTCATGTTTTGAAAGGAATGCATTATTATAGATAAGTCGATATATTTAGGGTTTCTTTCGTTTGCTGTATCATCGCAGGCCGGCTTCTGATCAATTTCCACGCAGTGCACATTTACTCACTTGCCCTACTGCATTTGTACACCATAAAGCTAGAAAAATTGTGATAATACATATATTTACAGTTTTTAGAATTACTCAATACAATTAAAAGATAGCAGTATCTTCTGCAATTGAGTATTTGTTCTTATAGAAGTGTAACCGACAACATACGTTTGAATAAAAGAATAGCTGATTTTCGTAACTTCATATGTCGTTGCTTTAAATGAAATCGCGCTCATCCAATTAGAGTGCTATAATGAAATAAACAACGACCTCATAACTCTTTGGTTGTTATACAAAATGAATGTCATGGTTTATCTATATATAGGAATAGGCGAAAGTAAATATGGTGATATGGAGCAGAAACAATACCATCAATAGTCATCGGCAGAATATTAGTATTTGTTATGATTTTTTTCTATATGGAAAATAAATATTAAAAACTTTTGATCAAATTCATGAAGGTTTTGAAATGCTGAACAAAAACTTTTGACCATCAAATTCATCAAGGTTTCGAAATGCTGAACAAAAAACGTTTGACCATCAAATTCATCAAGGTTTTGAAATGCTGAACAAAAACTTTTGACCATCAAATTTATCAAGGTTTTGAAATGCTGAACAAAAATGTTTGACCATCAAATTCATCAAGGTTTTGAAATGCTGAACAAAAACTTTTGACCATCAAATTCATCAAGGTTTTGAAATGCTGAACAAAAACGTTTTACCATCAAATTCATCAAGGTTTTGAAATGCTGAACAAACTTTTTTGACCAAATTCATCAAGGTTTTGAAATGCTGAACAAAAACTTTTGACCATCAAATTCATCAAGGTTTTGAAATGCTGAACAAAAATTTTTGACCATCAATTTCATCAAGGTTTTGAAATGCTGAACAAAAACTTTTGACCATCAAATTTATCAAGGTTTTGAAATGCTGAACAAAAACTTTTGACCATCAAATTCATCAAGGTTTTGAAATGCAGAACAAAAACTTTTGACCATCAAATTCATCAAGGTTTTTAAATGCAGAACAAAAACTTTTGACCATCAAATTCATCAAGGTTTTGAAATGCAGAACAAAAACTTTTGACCATCAAATTCATCAAGGTTTTTAAATGCAGAACAAATAATCAATTTACACCGGTAAAATAAAGTGCATGATAGCATTGGTGTTGAACCATTTTTGGTGTTCAAAATTTGAAAGTTAGTGGAAATTATTATCATTTTAAGCATTAACTGTTTTTAAGGTAAGAACTGTGGCAATTACTGGAATGAATGAGTAACATAACTTGACATTGAAGCTTATATTGTAGTGGTCTCTGATATGCTCTGCAGGATCTGATAAGCTCCGCCTACCAGGTAGTCGTCAGCGAATAGCTTTCACTGCATTATATTCATGTATTTCAAGAAATGTTGTTAAACTGTTGTTAAACTGTTGTACAGAATAAACCTATTATACAAACCCCGTTTCGGATCTGACTCTCCTTTACATACACAAGGATCTGTTACTTAATATTTTTATTATACATAGCACAGAACATTATAGTATTGTCCAGTGAATTGGTTTCTTGTTCTTTTATTCACAAGCACAAGCCCCATACTATTTATGACAACACATTATCCCAGAAAATCATGAGCCATCATAATTGTTTATATCACAACAGCACGATGTTCCTTGTCTACTTACGATTGGCTCATTTCTTGATTTTGAACCAATAGCTGTGACATGTAATTAGGAAGTTATTTTACAAGAATGAAATATTTGATCTCCACTACATGCAACACATGGCACAAATCCTTATATATCCTAGTCACTTCTGCAATTTATCTGCCATCCATGATTTTTGGCATCTTTTTGACACTAATAACTTCATACAAATCAGATGGAAAATCTACGACTAATAAATACATCGCCCAATCACAACAACACTAGGTCTCAATATGTACGAGTCACTTCTGCTCTGGACTTGCCGGTATTCTTCGGCATCTTCTTTCCTGACCCATCTTCCAGTTCCTTGGCCTTGTAATAGTGCGGTGCAACCTCCAGCAGCCATGAGTTTTCAATTTCGATGACCTACAAAAACGAATAAATGCCTTTAAATAGTTGTGGGATTTTCTATGGAAAAAAAACTGAATTACCCTTTTTAATGGAATATTTCACCTGTCGGAAGAGCTCATTATTGTTTCGTAAAGGTCAACATAACCTTGACCTTTGGCCCCATATTCAAACTAGAGGTTATCTACTAGCTATGACCAATGTAAATACCAAGTTTGAAGAATTTACAATACTTTGTTTAAATGTTATTGACCGGAAACGAAAATGGGATACCAATGACGCGGACAGCGACGCCGGACGATGTGATCCCTATGTGACTGCCCTACTTGACAGGCGACACAAGACATGAAATTTTACTTCCCAATCATTTTTATAATCATGCGTTATCTGTCCAGGATAAGAAGAAATGTTGTAAAATAAACAGTAAGTTTGAGAGTGAATTTAAGTCCAAGCAGTTACACAACTATTTTTTAAGTTGGCCTAATGAAAAAATAGTGACCGTTCACTATTTTATTTTTAGGTCCTGCTGAACTACATGTTGCACATTTCAAGGCCTACTGAACTACATGTTGCACATTTGAAGGCCTGCTGAACTACACCTTGCAAATTTAAAGACCTGCTAAACTACATATTGCAAATTTAAAGGCCTACTGAACTACATGTTGCAAGTTACAAATTATTAAGCCCTGCTAAACAACATGTTACAAATTAAAAGACCTGCTGAACCTCATGTTTCAAATTCAAAGGGCTGCTGAAGTACATGTTTCAAACCTTAAATACCTGCTGAACTACATAGTGAAATATGTAAAGGCCTGCTGAACTACAAGTTGCAAATTTGAAGCCCTGGTCAAATACATGTTGCAAATTTTAAGACCTGCCGTTTATGTTATAAAAGTAAAGGAACATAATTAAAAGAGGTGTACCATAATATTTATCATTACCTTATTCATTACATAAATACAAATATGTTGAGTTTTTTTGCTGTTTTACATGAAAGATCATCAATTTGTCTTGGATTAAACTATTCCCCAATCAACAGTCTGAACTGTTTCCCTTTCTTGGTATGCCGTCATTGGAATATATAAATTTTATTTTTCAACAGCATATCATTAATGTTTTTTTTTGTTTTTGTTTTTAACAGTTTGTTTAAATAAGATTTAGATCAGGTTATAAATCAGTTATTGCATGGTTATTTAAGTTACAGTCAAAACTGCCTATCGGTCTCAGGTAACATATCACACGTCATCCCCTCCACCTCGAGACAACAGTTTTGATTGAATGTTTATACCCAGACAACCATGAATTAACTGTATATTGTCGACCAGGACTGTTGCAAATATAACACTGTAGTATTAGTCAATTTTTACCCACCCATTGAGCCTCCTAAGGCTGACTTCTTTGTCTCACCTGTCTCATAAATTCCTTAGTCGTAAACACCAGCTCATGGTAGATAAGCCACTTAGGCCTGTCCTCAAATAGTGAACTGTTTGGGTGGACCATAACCGTCTGGTTGTGTTTAACCGTGCGATAGTTACCTCCCTTGTCAAGTTTTGCAGTGTGGTAGAAAAACCCAGCTGTTATTGCCTGGAAAGGGAAAGTAAAATTTGCAAACTTAAAGTTTATTATAGCCATAAGGTTATTTTAAATCATATTGTTTTGCCATGATTTGCGGCAATAACTGTTCTTTCTTTTTTAAATTGTATGTATATTCAAATTGTATGTTTTAAGCTGAGATTTTGTCAAAACCTTAAAGGTGTCGTAAAACCATCAAATGGCAGAACTTTGACTGCGGCTCGAAAACTGGTCTAGATATACACATGAAACTCTGTACACATGTTGCCAGTAAAAATAAACATGAAAAGCAAGGCCAATAAATCTGGATTCAATATCTGCCCAGGTATGCCAATTGAACACTTTGATAAAATCAGACACAGGAGTAAATTGGCAAAATTGAGGAAAAATAATCCCTTCAATTGTTGAGTGAATAATTGAAAGCCCTTACTTTTCTAATATTCGCTGTATCAAGAGGGTTGGAATGAACCTCAATTTCTACACGCTCCATAAGGCCTTCGAGCTGGTCGCGAACATCCCTGGCACGCTTCATCGACCTGAAAGACAAACAATGACATAGAAGATGTACTCAAGTTTGTAGCTGAGCTTTATAAACTATTTTATCATATACTTGTAAATCATATATATTTTACATGTTTATAAAAATTACTTGTGACGGGGTATGTTTGTGATTAGAATTGAAAAGGTTGCTACAGGATGAGAAAATGAAGGCAGATAAACTTCATATACTTTCTTAGCCGAACCTGAACTGCAAGAAGTTTTTAAATCATCGCTGTGTCCTATCTGAACTGAACAAAAGTCTCAGAACACTGCTGTGTTGAATGCCTTACGTGAGCCGAATGAAGTTCTCAAAACACCACTGTGTGGAATGCCTTACCTGAACTGAATGAAGTTCTCAAAACACCACTGTGTTGAATGCCTTACCTGAACTGAATGAAGTTCTCAAAACACCACTGTGTTGAATGCCTTACCTGAACTGAATGAAGTTCTCAAAACACCACTGTGTGGAATGCCTTACCTGAATTGAATGAAGTTCTCAAAACACCACTGTGTTGAATGCCTTACCTGAACTGAATGAAGTTCTCAAAACACCACTGTGTGGAATGCCTTACCTGAACTGAATGAAGTTCTCAAAACACCACTGTGTGGAATGCCTTACCTGAACTGAATGAAGTTCTCAAAACACCACTGTGTTGAATGCCTTACCTGAACTGAATGAAGTTCTCAAAACACCACTGTGTTGAATGCCTTACCTGAACTGAATGAAGTTCTCAAAACACCACTGTGTTGAATGCCTTACCTGAACTGAATGAAGTTCTCAAAACACCATTGTGTGGAATGCCTTACCTGAACTGAATGAAGTTCTCAAAACACCACTGTGTGGAATGCCTTACCTGAACTGAATGAAGTTCTCAAAACACCATTGTGTTGAATGCCTTACCTGAACTGAATGAAGTTCTCAAAACACCATTGTGTGGAATGCCTTACCTGAACTGAATGAAGTTCTCAAAACACCATTGTGTGGAATGCCCCGTTTCCTCCCACTGGGTATAAACGTTCATCAACGTAATATGGTCGCCCCCTGGAAGGAAGAAATTCTGTCGGGCTGTGTCAGCATGGACCACCTTATCCTTTGGACGGTAGAAGATTGAGTTGTTCACAGACAACATTGCTGTGATTGTAATGATTTCTTTGGAGCATTTGTACCTGCGAAGTTAAAATCAAACGATGTCATTAGTGATAAATTTGTAATCATAATGTCAAACACATGGGCGCTATTCAATATGATTCTTATATAGCATTGGGAATCGGTTTAAAATTTACTATCGATAATCGGTTCCACTCAAGTAACCAATTATCGAAATGCTCATATTCTTAATTTTTATAAAGCAGGGCTTGTTGAAAAATTTGATGGCAACCAATGGTTAAGAATTTCGGCTTGTTCATCCAAAAGATTAATTTTAGAACTGTATAACATGCAAAATATAAAAAAAAAATGTAAACCTTGAATGTTCTTCAACTGCATTTAAAGATGCACTCTAACCAAATCCCAAATAAGATTGACCACATTTAAAACAATTGCTTTGATATCCCAAAAGCGATGAATAAAAGTCCAAAACAATAGTTCTTATGGAGGATACAGTGTTTAATTTGAAAGTGCAGAAAACACAGTCTTACTACCTTTATAACCTTGTTATCAGTAATTAATATTTTGTAATTAAAGTAGTTTAAGGTTTATCACTCAAAATTTATGTTTTTTATACATGTGTATGTATTGTTTTTCAATTAGAGTGTCACTTTATTTGTTAGACACAATTATTTCCCTTACTTTTCTGAAGCCAGAATCATTTTAGACAACATCGGATCCACCGGAAACTCCGCCATACGCCTCCCGAGTTTAGTTAACTCCCCTTTATGGTTTAAGGCCCCTAAAGCATACAGCTGCTCAAGTGCAAGAATTAATGTCTCGTGTGGGGGTGGGTCCATAAAGTCGAAGCGGATGAGATCGTTTATGCCAAGACTTTTTAACAGAAGCACAACATTTCCGAGATTAGTCCTCTGAATTTCTGGTATCGTGTTATCCTCGAGTTCGTTTTTATACGCCCATGCTGTGTAGAGACGGAAACATTTTCCGGCTGAGACGCGACCTGCACGTCCCGCTCTCTGATTGGCCGAAGCCTGTAAACATAAATTGAAGAGAATGTTATAAAAAAGGTCGATGAAAAATATTTATAGATAAAAAGTAATAATGCATTATCATGTTAAAACTCATTTGATCAAAATAGAAACTATTAGTTTATATATTTTCGACTGTTAACTGTTAAGGCAATTATAGAAGAAAAATGAAAAAAAGTAGGAATTGACATAAAAAAGGGCTTTTTTAGGAATTCCCTTTGAATTTGAGTTTTATTAGGAATTTTAGCAAAACTGACAAAAATTGGGATTTTTAGGGCTGCTGGACAGCCTGCTGTCTTCACAATAAAGCTAAAATAAATAAGTATAAACCAACCAACCTTCGAAACAGGCGTAACCACAAGAGATTCCATTCCTGTCCTAGCATTATAGCTGTTCTGTTTACAAAACCCGGGGTCTATCACATACTTTATGCCATCGATAGTCAAAGAGGTTTCTGCGATATTTGTTGCCAAAACAACCTTGCGAGCGCCAGGTGGTGTGGGATCAAATATTTTTGCTTGGAGGTCACTGGGCAGATTTGCATAGATCGGGGCTATAATCAGTTCCTTGATTTTGGAACCAAGTTTTTTGGTTCGTTCCTGAAATGGAATTATTCATTTTGATAAATCGTTAAAAAAAATAGCTTCATGCTCAATGAAGTGGTATTTTGCATGAAAATAAAATATTTATTCCCTATTATAACAGTACTAAAACATACATGTTTTAAACACGATATCTGCCGAGTAATCTGTGATGAATATCATATTAAATTAATTCAGGACAAGCATCAGTAAACATCACATAACCGTTTCACATTGGAAATCTAACCCTTTATGCGCCCATTTCTTTTAAGAAAGGTCTTAAACTTAATAAATTGTAGGATTTTAACTAAATTTAGATTGCCAACAAATTGCATAAATGATTAAGATTCCCAAGATTAATGTCATTAAGTTTAACTATATTTTTAGACAGAAAAAAACAAATGTACCCTGCTGAGAAGCATTAGAAATCATGTGGCAGGTACTTCCTAGGTTATGTCGTGCTACAAACAAACTATTTATCAACTTTGGACTAAGAATCTAAACATTATTTTATCTCGCCTAAACGTACTGTAAGCAATTCAGTGGCAGTCTCAATTTCCTCCTGCCCAGTCAAGAACACAAGAATGTCCCCTTCCGGCTGTGTACAGTGTATCTGTAGGACAGAAACCACGGCTGCGTCTATGTAGTCTGCCTCCGGGGCCTACAGGTATTGATAAAATTCTTTATTAAATCTTATACAATAACTATGCCATCCTTATACAATTTGTCTTGACAAAGTCTCTTTTCAAATTGTATTTTTGACAAAATCTATTTTTAACAAGAGTTCCCAGGACTTGACCTTGTCTAACCAATAGCCTATTGATCTTAAGGGCTATTCCATTTAAACATATAACCGTGGGGGGAGGAGGCACTTTTAAATTATGCCACCCCCTAGAGAAGATAATATACCCTTTTGGGGCCCAAATTAGCAAAAAAGACACCCATCTATATACTATTAAAATTATTGACTCCCCCCCCTATAGGTTTATATGTTTTACTGGAACAGCCATAAGCTAGTATTGTTTGTTATGATAAAGCAATAGAAAATCAAGACAACATTGCCAAAAATTAATGAAATGTATTTGGTGCTTTGCCTATACCAAAAGGAACCTAATCACAACTCTCAGTTGAAACATTGTCTTTTTTACCAAGATTTAGATGCATTGAAATGTTCAAATTAGAAAAATGCATTGATTATTGACCTTCTGCCAACTGACCTCCAAAAAAATAAATCTGCTGGTCAATGGCTATCTTACACTAAAGTTTCGTGGTTGTAGTTCAAATCGTTCTCACGATTTTGCAGACAAAGTTTTCATCAGGTTGTTAACCATGAACTTAACTGACAATGACCTACTGATACCGAAATCAATAAGCTTGGGGTCATTTACTGATCAAGGTCAACTCATAACTGAAGTCTCATGGTCCTAAGTGAAATTATTCAATCAAGTTATTGTGCAGACAATATTTGCAGACTGTTGACTGACCTTGTGATCCAAAAAAACAATAGGATTCATCTACTGGTCAAGGGCACCCTCCCAGTGAAGTTTGATGGAACTGTTCACATGCAGATTAGACTGTTGACCTTAACCTTTAACCTAGTGACCCCGAAAACAATAGGGGTCATCCATTGTTCAATGTTGATCTACCACGTTCTTTGGTCCTAACTGAACTAATTTTTTAAGTTATTTTTGAAGACAAAGTTTAGAACATAATGATGGACAGTGCAAAAACTTATTTCACTATTTGTGGGCAGAAATAAGAATATATAAAATTATGCATGTCTATTCTGAAATAGCCTCACCTTTGTGTAATAAATGTCAACTGGAAATCTTCGACCAGGAATCCTGAAAACTGGCGCATCGTCGAAAAACTGCAATTAAAAACATCAGTTTCGTTTAGATCTTTTCAAAAGCCTCGATTTCTGAGATAATTGCATGTTGCATTTAAAAATTTAATTATACATCATTAATGAAATAACATACTAATGAGGGGTAAAGTACCTTAAAACTGCAAGAACATTACCTAATTAGAGGTGAAATACTTCAAAACCGTAATACTGTTAACTCTTTAGAGGTTGAAAGCCTTTTTTCTTAACATTTTTTACTTGTTAGTGGTTGAATACCTTAATATATTACAACTATTAACTTATAAGGGTTTAAATCCCTCAAAAGGTTGATACTATTAACTCGATACCTGTGAGAATTTCTCCGCATCTAACGTTGCACTTGAGATGAGTAGTTTGAGATCGGGACGGAATCGAGCGATATCCTTCACGAGGCCAAACAAGATATCTGTGTGTAATGTGCGCTCATGAGCTTCATCAATAATCAGCACACTGCAATTAGCAAGATTGCTTAAGGCATAAACATACGAATGTCTTAAGGTGTATCTGGGTGTTATGTTCGTTTATGAATATCACCATTAATCAACGCACTATAGATTTCAATATTAAGACAAAATGGGAAAATTGCATGAGGCTAAAGATAACTTAATGTTATTAAAAAAAATGTAGGACTCTTCTATCTTTAAGTGGTAATTTCATAAACAATAAGATTTTATTTTGACTGTATAAATTTAAGAGCATATTCAGTTGCCCTTGTGGTACACTGACAAACCATGTACACTTTATTGTTCAATGGGCATTCATAACACAAATGGCATTTCTAAGTTTAACACAACAGGCAATATGTATATAATGGTGGTATGTAACCATCTCTGGGACTTTGCAAAATTTACAAAACAAAATTGGGCTCAGAAAGGAGCCAGCAGAAATTAAAAAAACATTTTTTATTTGAGAATTTATGGATGTTCGTTTGACATAATGGTTCTACTATGTTGTGAATTAAAGATTTTTATTCGGTTTTACTATCGATTTTCTTGTCAAGTCTTGTCTACATAATTCTCCAATAGGCGGTAAAATCTAAGACAAAAACTAGGATGGGTAAATTATAAGTTCCTACAACCGATGTAACAAAACAGTACCTGTAAGATTTCAGGTCCGGCTCACCAAGGAATTCCCGAAGCAACATACCATCTGTCATATACTTCAGACAAGTGCGTTCAGATGTGCAATCCTCAAACCTGATACTGTATCCTACCTGTAAAATGGAAGAGTTCAAATATCAACAAGATCTAAATACCATCTGTCATAAACTTCAGACATGTTCATTCTGGCATGCAGTCCTCAAAATTGATACTGTATCCTACCTTTAAAAATTGAAGAGTCTAAATATCAACAAAAACAAAGAACATAGGACATGTTTTTACACGCAGGTATGTTCTTCAAATTGGATACTGCATCTTGCCTGTGAAATGGCATTTGGTTTTATAAATATTCCAATACTCGTTGAATGAGACAGTCTGTAATCTGAGAACAATAGATTACCAGAAATGAAGCCAGACCCATAAGTTTGAAGTTTGTAAGGTGATGTGTACGCTTTTTAAATCTAGCACTCAAGCCTTGCCAATTTGACGAGTGCTCCAAAAACATTGTTAGTCATTTCAGGTTTTTGTACCATAGTGCACAGACAGAATGTAACCCTGGTTAGAGCTACCATGGCTCTTTAACATGCACCAGTGTAAAGCACTGTCACACAGGATCCCCATTCAACGTCCCTCCCGGAAGACCATTAGTATTTTTTTTAGTGGTGTGGCAGAGAATCGAACCTGCGACCCCTGGATTGACAGTCAAGTGTGTTACCACAAGAACACGGATCTGAACGTTTGAATGTCCTGCATACACTTTTCATACAGCAAATCAAGCAAAATCAGCAGCATAAGTCTCAAAACAAACATTGGCTTACTTTAAATAGAGAAGGGTAAGCTGATCCTAATGATTATTGAAAGTGTTTAGCTTTCCAAGGGGGCATAACTAAGGAATGATTTCAAACAGAGTATGTGTGCCATTTTTCATTTAATACTATTAACAGTTGTTGCGTTATGGTCATGGTTTAATGTTTTAGTACACCTACAGCCATAACAATTATGACAATTGTCTTTTCTCCCAAACAAGAGGCCCATGAGGGCCTATGCTCTACTGGCATGGCTCTTTCGGTCATTTTCAATCCAGAGCATGTATGTATGGGTAATAGGCAACAAACATATAGTTTATGTTCTGTGTTTGGCCAGTAGAGCTAAAATATGAAAATATTAAAGACAAAGTTTTTGTAAGCACGTACCTCGTTTCCCAGTTTAAATCCCATCTCTTCAGCTACACGAGCGGCAACAGACATGGCCGCCACTCTTCTTGGCTGTGTACAGCCGACCTTCATACCATCCTTACAAAACCCCTGGAGTAAAGTATGATTATAGTAACACATATTATTCATTTTATAATTTCTGTTGGATTTTTAACCACTCTAAATGTGATCTTCAAATAATCATTCTATTAACCCAGAGTGAAATAATACATATCATTCATGTTGCCATTTCATTGAGGAATGCTTTTTGCAAGCATTTTTACAGCTACGGTATTATTTTCACACACTTTTCTACGCCGCAAACAACTGACATCAATAAATCTAGCCCGACAACACAAGGGTTATCACACAAACTTCAAGAAAACAGACAAGCTAAAAATAACTTACGCCATTATACAAGTACTGCGGAATCTGTGTGGTTTTACCAGAGCCGGTTTCCCCCTCTATAATCAACACCTGAAACATAATACAGTATTTGAAGGTTTACAGAAATTTATGACAGAAGATATGCTAGGATTGATGAAATGGTATGATAAATAGTAAGCTAGGATAGATAATAAGATATGATGGTTAATAAGTTAGGATATATCCTATGATATGATAGATAATTAGCTAGGATAGGTACCATGATATGATAGATAATAAGCTAGGATAGGTACCATGATATGATAGATAATTAGCTAGGATAGGTACCATGATATGATAGATAATAAGCTATAATAGATAAAATGATAGATAATAAGCTATGATAGATAATATGATAGAAAATAAGCTATGCTAGATAATACAGTATGATAGATAATAAGTTAGGAAAGTTGAAATGAAATGAAAAGCTAGGATAGATATTATGATATGAAAGATAATTTGCGAAGATAGATTAAGTGATATGATAGAAAACAAGCTAGGATAGATCATAAGATATGATAGATAATACGATAAGACAGATAATAAGCTAGGACAGATAATACGAATCTAAAAAAATGGTAAGCAAAGCCAAATTTCCTCTAGTGTGCATACATGCCATATTTTCTGGAGACCATTCAGGGGGATTTGTTCAAAAGTCTGAAAATTCAGGGGGACCGGGGGATAGGTCGAAATTCCGGGGGATTTTTTCCCCCTCCGGGGGATATGGCATGAATGAGTGTGAGAGGTGGAAACTAGACTACTCTTACCCCTTCCTTATTTGGATTTTGTGCTTAATTTGTCATTAAAAATTCATGCTGCTATTATTTGACCTTTGCAATGGTAAATTGAATATTAAGCCATTTGTTTTTAATTCATGAGCTGATTGATAATGAAGCAATTATTTGACCATCAGAAATCAATCATGGTATATTGAATACCATGACCACAATGGTTTTCCAAATTAAAGCAATTGGCAGTGTTCGGTAGATTTTACAGTGTTTCATAAGCATCAACAAACCGTCTTACCTGGAATTGGTCTATAGCCTCCAGCAGCCCCTGTTTAAAAGGATAGATGGGCAGAGACCTCTGTGTCTCCTTTATCGACATCTTTTTCTTTTGCACCTCAGATATCTCTTCCTGTTCTTTCTTACTCTGAAATACCGTATATATACTAAACTTCAGGAAAACATTCTGACTCATTATCAACACTTGCCTCTTCGAAGAAGAGAAACAGATAGAGCTGTTCCGATAATGGATTATAATCGAAAATATATTAGTTGGGCCTGATATTGGCGACAATCGATTGAATTTGGTCATAATCGATCATCCATTCAACAAGCAGGTTGTTTTTCTTCTGGTATTTTTGCATTTGGTAACTATCCGTAAATTTTCTCCTTTGAGTTCATTTATGCATTTGGAAGTTCTCAGTCGTTATCATAAACAATATGGCCGAAAGCAACAACAACACTTAATAACTTCAAACATGCGCATAACATTAACATAGTTAAGGATTACAAATTATTGTACAAGAAAAACACTACAATTAGGCAAAAAAAAAAATTGTTTGTTTAGGGTAACCTTCCCAAAGTTTCTAGGTAGGGTAGGTAGGGATTTTTTTTTGATTTTTTTATTTATTTTTTTTCAAAATCTGTCGTAAGTTCAGAGTGTTTTCTTGCACATGGCAGTCTTTCCTACATTACTATCATTGCCTGACTTTGTTTTATCATATAAAAAACAATTCTGATTAAAATCTGCATTTATCCGCCCTTCATAATGCTCTATTTGCTAACGAATATTTTTTTTTGCTCAGAAATGGAAAAAAATAGTTAGGGTCGGCGCATTTTTCTCGGTAGGGTCGGGTTACCCGAAACAGACATATTTTTTTTAGGCCTTATTAAAGGTATTGTCAAAAACCGATTGTCCAACAATAATCGGTTACTTGAGTGGAACCGATTATTGTTAGTCAAACTGGAACCGTTTCCCAACACTTCTATTCTTCAGTAAGTGAAGTCTAATTATATACTTTTACATACAGAACTTGGTTTAAATGTTCAAATGGACACAAATAATGGTTTCTACATAGGCTTAATATATCATGCAGATGAGGTCCTTTTTAACCCTTTAGCTCCAAAACTTAAACAGTTTATATTCTATATATACCTTTTTATCGATGGTGCCAGGCATCTGGAGGGCTTGAACAAACTCAATCTCCTCGTCCATAATCACATCATATTCTTTTACTTTATGTTTCTCCCTAGCCTTTTGTTTCGAATCTTTAGCTCCAAAGGACATCAGGGCGGCCCCCACGTGTTGCTCCTCCCATTTCATCTGCTCTGAGTTCGGACCTGTTACAGTATATGAATGTCAGTGATTTTTTTTGGAAATATTTATACGACCTGTACCACAATTAATACAATTGTTCTAATTTATCAAAAAGGATGAATAAATGTTGAAAACAATGATTCTTATAAAGAATACCAAGTTTATTTGAAACAATGGTGCAGAAAACGAGTTCCTGTGCATGCATTGATTTTGAAAAAGAGTGTCACCTTGAAGAGGTTTTTTTTTAAATATAATAGGCTGATGATCTGATACATACCCTTCGGTCCTTCTTCCTCAAAGTATTTATCCTGTGGTTTGTCGTCTTCTTTTGGAATAAAGTACCGGTTGACTTTCTCAACATCCCCCGCCGATTTGTGTTCCTTGGCCAGTTTCAAAACGGTTCGCTTATACTCTAAGTCTTGGCGTTCACGTTTTGACAAGCTGGAAAAAAAATAAAAATGTGTGTACTTTTTTAACTGATTTTCAAAAGTCTAAACGTTCTCCTACACTTCAAACCTGTATGTTTACATTTTGTCACCTTAGTGCAATAACTCAATATCTGCTTCTATTTCTATATGCAGTTATTGAGTTATTGCACTAAGGTGACGATTTGGTCAAGCTTGAAAAAAACAATTAATGGATCAGTTAAAACTTTTTTGACAACCCCTAAAGCCTAATAATTTTTTTTTTTTTTAAAAAGCCTACCTACTATACCTGTTTTCAAAATAGATGTAACCCAAACCAAACCATTTTATTTTTTACCTGAACTTGTCCCTATGATAAGGGAAGAAAGATTGTTTGTGAAATTGGGAAACATGCACGATATATGCTACAGGATATACAATTCTAAAACTACTTACTTCTGGTCTCCAAACAGGTACATTTCATCTTGTACATCGGCTTCCAGTTCTTCCAGTTTATCAAACTGGCGTTTCTTCAAATATTCTCGCCGAGATTTTTTTCTTATCTCTGGAATTATCTTGTCCCGATTTTTTTTCCTCCAAATGAAGTCTCTTTTGAGCTTCTTCGTAAGCCTGAAAAATGGAAGCGAAAAGAAATGATAAAAAGCTTGTCCCAAACCTTTCCCCAAACTAGAACTCCGCGAGTCGGATGTGTCGTCTGACGAATTATTTACTGTCGACATTATAGCTGTTAGATTGGCAGTTTATTCATTTATAGACAATGATGTTGCCATTTAACTTTCAAGTGTAGGTGGCATTTGAACCCTCAATCAGATATACCTACGGAATAAGTTTGAGGTTGAAACCTCCTATAGTTTACGAGATATGCCACGGACAAAACCTAAGCAAGAAAATTAACAAAGGGCAATAACTCTAAAAATATGGCAGCAAGAGTAACGGTTCTTGTGCATTGCACTTGCCATCAATGAGATCTATCTAGCTATGAAGTTTCAAGTTGATACCTCTTATATTCTTCAAGATATGCCCCGGACAAAACTTTAAGCATGAAAATTAACAAAGGGCAATAACTTTAAAACTAAGAAAGAAAGAGTTACTGTTATTGTGCACTGCACTTGCCCTCAATGAGATATATCTAGCAATGAAGTTTCAAGTTGATACCTCTTATATTCTTCAAGATATGCCCCGGACAAAACTTTAAGCATGAAAATTAACAAAGGGCAATAACTTTAAAACTAAGAAAGCAAGAGTTACTGTTATTGTGCACTGCACTTGCCCTCAATGAGATATATCTAGCTATGAAGTTTTAAGTTGATACCTCTTATATTCTTCAAGATATGCCCCGGACAAAACTTTAAGCATGAAAATTAACAAAGGGCAATAACTTTAAAACTAAGAAAGCAAGAGTTACTGTTATTGTGCACTGCACTTGCCCTCAATGAGATCTGTCTAGCTATGAAGTTTCAAGTTGATACCTCTTATATTCTTCAAGATTTGCCCCGGACAAAACTTTAAGCATGAAAATTAACAAAGGGCAATAACTTTAAAACTAAGAAAGCAAGAGTTACTGTTATTGTGCACTGCACTTGCCCTCCATGAGATCTATCTACATATGAAGTTTCAAGTTGATAACTCTTATATTCTACAAGATATGTCGTCTTTTCAGGCGACACAAAAATTACTTTATAACTATATTTTTCTTTCTTTTTCCATAAGACTGTCGGAAATTAATAGTTTATACAGTACATTGCTCTACGTTGGTGAAGTCATATTACGAATCTTTCTAGTAATAACCTATTTCACGAGGTCTAAAATTGTCAATACTATAGTTCAACATTAATCCAATCATTCAATCTTTGGCTAACATATGAAGATAAATATTTTGCTAGGTTTTAAAATTTGTATTCAGAATTATTCACAAGAAAATGCATAAAAACATAAAATTCTTGCAAAATTTAAACAGTTTATATAATTATGACCTCATTTTCTTTATTTCTAAAATTTGATTAACTGTTTATTTTGTATACGTTCAAGTGAAATTAAAAAAAAAATGTCTTTTAACCAAAGAACCCTTTACTGGGCTTAATGCAACCATAACTTTCCTAACTTCAATTTAAAAGTGAATTTCATCACTTAACCTTTTATAAAATCAAATTAACTGATTACCTTCTTTTCTGACTTGGAAACAATATTTCTTGTTTTTGTTTTGTCTTTAGCTTTGAGTCTGTCAGTAAAGGCATCTCTCTCCTCAAGGTCCTGCTGTCTTTCCCTATCATCTTTGTCAAACTCATCTTCGCTATCATCATCGTCGTCGTCGTCATCATCATCTCTGTCATTGTAGGAATCATTTCTTTTCTTCTTGGACTTAATAACTGGCTCACTGAAATGTTTTTTTTATAAGAAATGAAAGGTGACAGTAAATACCTTATATTTATAAGATGTATTTTTGGTTTTCACTTTATTCTGAAAAGTATTAATATTAAATGCAAAAAAAGTCCAACAACTAAAAAAAGTTATTCTTTAATGGTTATCACAACTTATCTTCAAAATGGCTACAATTACATGTATGACATGCATTCTATTTTACAAAAAGACAAGAACATACAAGTTCTATGTTTGAAAGGCTTCCAAGGGGACTTTTGTCAGAAAACCAGGGTATTTTGACCAGGGGATTTTTTACCTTGACCAGTGGATATTTACCTTTACCAGGAGATTTCAACATTGACCAAGGAACTTTTATTGATAATCGTCGACCTCTCCAACGCTGACATTTCCTTCTATCTTCTACTTTTAAAAGCATTATTTTTTAATTTTAGGGATCTCATCCCCACAAGGGGGCTGAATTTTCCATACTGGAGGATATGGCAAAAACTTACTCTTCACTTTCTGAGCTTTCTTCCTCTCTTCTCTTTCGTAAGTGTCTTGACTTCTTGTCAGTACTGGATTTCTGAAATATATAAACATGTAAATAAAAGAAGATGATTGCAACTGAAAACAGTTTACAGTTTATTTCCAAATACATCTAGACAAAAATGCCTATGTGTTTACTACATTATATATAATTATGAAACGTGTTTCTTAACATAGTCAAGGTACAATACATTCATATACTCAACTAAACAAAATATAATTACAGCAAATCGTGCCACCAAACGATATAGCATAAATATAGTTTAATTTAAGCTTGAGGTAGCTAACGGAAACAATAATTGTTCTCTCTTAATTCCAATGCTTCATACACATAATTAACAAGTTTTCTGTTTACAATTTATCATGTTGCAATTTAAATGATGCAAACAATTTGGTGCGGCATAATTATATGTTTTAAAGTATTAAACTGTGTATAGGACACATTTTTTAGCCCCAGAGTTCATAAAAAAAATGTCTGCATCCTATTCATAGTATTACGTTTTTGACACTCTTAAAATTCAGTCATTTTTTTGGCTGAATTTGCTTAAATAGAGAAATAAATGGAAGATAAGGTTTGTTTAAAGGGACATAACTCACAATCGATTGAAAGATTTAGTTATATAGGCAGTGAAAAAAGGGTATAGTTAGAATCCCTTGGGTGAGTTTAAAATATTGTAATTCATTATTTTAAAGATTCAATATTGTACAATAGAGTTTGCGTGGTATGATTCTGCATTAAAATAATAAATGAAGATGCAAACTTTGAAGTTGCATCATTGTGCATTGTCAATGTGTGAAGGTGTGAAAAACTCCCTCTATAATAACTTATACCAACAGTTCAAACTGTTGAGATGTCAGTGTTGTTTGTGGCTTTATACCATGTGCTTATACTTATCTGAACGTGTTGAAATGTTGTTAACATTTACGTACAATGTAATGGCTGTTATTTTTATAATTTCCAACGACGGAAGGCAACATAAGGAATGTTATTAGTGTTATTTCATTATTTATGTACATGTGCTGTACTAACCTTTGACATTTTCATGAATCAATAAAATAAAATTTGTCAAAACAAATATATTGGCTGCTGATTTGAACATTTTTTCACTTCGTCCCATCTACGTTATAAAGCACTTTTACTCAATTTTTCATGTACTACATGTATCTATGCTAGCGTCCTAAAAACAGTATAATACGGTAATGCTTTCTTAAATCTTTATACAATTGACCTTAAAGAAACAGCACTACGGAAGTCAAAATAAGCACAAGCCAGCAAGCCCTTATAACTTATGCATTTCAGACATTGATAATGTCAAACAAAAGCATTTGACTGAAGGGACATTGCCCACACACAAAATATGCCAATTTTGATCCTTTTGACAAATTATTAAATCATATTGTTTATGATACTGGCAACTGATGTTAAGCACATGCATCAGTCAGTATCGCTATCTAAATCACTGGTTGCTCACCTGCAAAGGTTTTGCAAATGCATTTCTGTCCACTTCATCATCAACATCATCATCGTCTGATAGAAGCTGGTAGCTTGCATTCTTCTTTTGAGCTTCCAAGACTGTTCTAGCACGTTCTTTTGATGCACTTTCCTTAACTGCAGAGTGAGGTACCTTAAACAGATATTAAAAAATAAAATTGAGTGAGGTAGCTTAAGAATATGTGGGTACTGAGTGATATACATTTAACATATAAACTGAAAAAATGTGCATATGTCTAACTAAGCTTGAATTTGAAAACAAACTAGAAGATACATTGTTATCTTGTCTTAAATGAAAACAACAGTCTCATAACTGAGCTGATGTTTGACTTTGTAAATAAAAATTTACTTGACTCCACTTGAATTGTCTACAGTCTAATCAAGTATTCTCCATTAGTCTATATATAAGAAAACCCTATGCTCAAAATAGAGAGGAGCATTTAGGGAAATTTCTTCCACTAATTTGGTCTACAGACGGGAATTTAAAGTATAGAATTCATTAATTCAAGAATGTGGTTAGAGCTCATGAAATAGTATATAATTATCAATATCTCCAGATATCAGATTTTAAATAAATCAGTGTCTCCCTAATTACGATCAACAGGTAATGCATGACGAAAGAACATGTGTAGTGTGGTGTGTTGATCTTGGTCTTATTGCATTTTTCCCCAATAACAAAATATTATAGTGCATTGGTAGGAAACTTTCTTTAACTAAATATAAATTCTAAATGGTTTTTTTGTTTTGTTTTTCATCTATTATAAATCATTTTAGCTATAATTTAACAATCGGGTAGATTTCCAAAAAATAGCAAAATACAACAGTGACATATTGGCCATTTTGAGTTCCCAATTCAGACAATTTGAAACTTAATTCAGTCACTACCTTGTCCCAAAGTTCATGGGAAAACTTGACCATCTGGTCGTCTATATCCACGGTTCCTGTATCTTTCAGTTGCTGTACATAATCGTCAGACGATGAAGCCTTTTTAGCCAAACCAATCAAATACTGACCAATATATTTATCTGATATACCAAGTATATCGTGCAGTTGATCGTTTACCCAAGTTTCAAGGTTAGACATTGTGATTTTTGATTTGTACGTTAAAAATTAGAATAATTTGCATCAATAACAAACTTTTCTATGGGCGCCGCCATGTTTTTCGTCTGAAAACGTTAAACACGTGCCGTACTGTGCTAAACTAGTTTGGTATGACGCAGTGATCTCCCTTGATATGTCTAAACAAAATCTCTCATTTTTTGTATGATTTTCAAAAATATAAAAAAAGATATATATATATTATTGAATATTTTGCATACAATACAACTGATATATGACCATGATTGACACGGCACGTGCACTCCCTATATGTGTCAAAGTTTACTTTTGATTCAGTATCGGTGTCGAAATATTATATATATACATGTATATATAGTAACACACCAGACTGCACCATTTTAGATTAAGAATTGCCAAATTGTTCATAGGGGAATGCCTGCATACCTAATATTGAACCCGTATATTTCAGACCCTGGAGGAGAAGGCGCATGTCCAAAGTTGCGCCGTAGAAGATGCCCTCCTCTTACGCATACACAATCTACATCCAAAACATTAACAATCAGGCTATTTCCGTATGAAAAACACACAAACTCCACGCAGTGTACAATATAGTAACCACTGCCACCGTGTAAATCACGCGACCATGCATACTCAAACATAATATCGGTAAAGATTGTAAATTATCTTTATTTTAGGTTGAAATCAAATCATTCATTCTAACTGGCATTTGCAGCAACATCATTCATAACCAAATGTTATAAGTTAATGAGTTTAACTAAGGACGTGCACCCACCATCGATCGAAGTCGTGGTATGGCGTGTGGTGAACACCCCCTTGAAAAGTTGGCCTTTTTAAATGTGCGATGTTTTTAATTAATATGTTCAACCATAAATATTTATACGAATATACCCCCAGCAGAGCTATTGAAAAAGTTGTTCTTACGGTTGTAAGCGGATCGTGCACGAGAATTTCGAACCTAGTAATCCCACTAGCCAATACATTGTATTTAGAAAGGCCATGATAATAATTTAATGTTTATCTTTCGAAAAAAATATTTCTATTTATCTCATAATTTATTAATATGTATCTATTTATTTATTAATGCATTTATATGCTCACTAATATATGCAAAACACTTAAAAGTTATCGTCGAATAAGTCAGATACAGTAACTCGTTTTTCTTCTTCAAAAGTGTCCTATTACATAGAATCTCGTACTGTATCTATTACATACACCATGGTGTTCAGCGTATTTGTGGTTAATGGCGGTTACCGGAAAGCCGGCTATCCAGCTCAATTTAGCGCCTAAATGTTGTTAGCAAGCCGTGCCGAAGTATGTGGTATTGACATCCTGAAAGGACGCGTTTGCAGTCGCCTTTTGAACACCCGCGGTCTACGACTGGCGACGAGAAATGTGTTAACATCACTAGGTAATGTTTTATTTAAGCGAGTTTTAGTTACATGTTTGCCAATGATAATTCCAATTCGTGTATCAATTGTAATAATCCTCACATCAGAAGATGCTTTAATTATGAGCAAGTTTTAACAATCTCTTATTACGATCACCAAACGCAACTGCGAAAGAGAAACAAACAACAACGGCATTTATCTATTTACAGTTTTGCATGATTCATTGCCCAAAAGACTTTAAACATTTAATTGAACTACTTAGTATAGATAAATTTCAAAATTTTCAATAAATATATTCAATGATTCTGGTAGTTTTGAAAGACCACAGGATTAAATTGAAGTGAAATATGAAACACACTACAATGTATATGAATATTAAATTAATCGAAAAACACTCTGAATTATTACCACAAAAGATTGGAATGTTATTTTCAAAGAATAATTTGATTTATTGAAGATTTAAGAAGTTTCTAGCACTGGTAAAACTTTTATAACGGCTTGTTAACTTTGAAATAACGTTTTGCTTTTACCTAAGCTAAGATAACTTAAGGACAAAAATCCCGAGGAATTTATCTAAAATTCTATAAATAGAATTCTGATAACAGACCGATGATACAAATCCAGACAGTTTAGCTTGAGTATGACGGGATTATTTGTTTAAGACACCAGTAAAAAAAAATAAAGCAATTTATCTCAATTTTAACGCACTTCAAATACCCCTGACGTACGTAATACTATTCATTTTATAATGGTCAAAAACTACATGGTGAAAAAACAAAAATCAGTGAATATTTAAAAAAAAAATCTAATTCTTTATAGGCACTACTATGTTGCCCGATCAATATAAACCTCATAATCTGGTTTTCTGCCAAATAATAAATAAAAGTATTATTGCGATAAAACAATTTTACACACGCCCCCCCCCCCCCCCTCCCCCATCTCGATCGAGAAAAATATTACTTAAAGGGGAAGCAACCGCTGCATGGAATTTATGAACCTGTTGTGTGCTCCATTTATGAGTGGAGTTTAACCTCTCAGGGCACCTAAAAGCTTGATTGCACAGGCAAAGCGTTTCATGACACAGACGAAAAACAAAATTTTGACAACATGGCACAACCGCAAGTAAATCAACAGGCAAGGCCTTGGGATCCTAAATTCACACACGCTGATCGTGAACGGTATTGTTTCTCTCTTGTTTCCTATTTTTCATTTTTGTTATCTCGAATTTTGCACTTGTGCAAATATGTCAGAGTTGACAATTTTTGTTTCTCCATATGTTGACCATTTGACTAGAATGGAACTGTCATTTTTAGTTGATTTTTTTCTAATATAGATGTTACTACATCTTCCTGACTGAGTTATTCCAAACACTTACATGCGTAAGCTTACGCTCAAAGGTGCACACCCAGAGACCAAATAAGGATCTTTCCAATACACAGTGTCAAAATGTTCAGACATCTGATCAGAATATACATGGATAAAAAAGGACATATATCCCTGAATTATGGGTAACTTTTATCGGGTGCAGGACAAAGTGAACCATTTCACAAGTGAACCAGTTCCTAAGTGTACCATTTCAGGACCAAGTGAACCACATATGTATTATATAGTGGCTATTGTGTGATGGCACACTGTCTGAAAGGTGATAATAACTAGTAATTATCGCCATTTGAATGCAAGACTCAAGAGTAATTACCAATTAATAAGGCCAATTAAAATTAAAGTACAATTATCCATTAATTACACCCACACTTATTTGTTTTTGGGACATGATTGAGGTGTAAATAACAAACATAGATAATTTTTTGAACATATATGAAATAAAATTCAACAAAGTAGGATGTATTGGTAATATATTCATTATAAGGATTAAATAAAAAGGTATTTTGTTGTTCATTTCCTTTTTTCAAAACATTGTTATATCAAAATACATAATTCTAATAAATAAACACTTTGATATGATTAACAATTTATTCATATTATCTATTAAATCATTTATACTCAGGAAAATAAACTCTGAAACATAATATTACATTAAGAGAATATTCCCTATATAACATATAGATGGTTCACTTCGTCTCACCGAGTGGTTCACTTAGTCCTGGTTCACTTGGGAAGTGGTTCACTTCGTCCTACATTCACTTTTATCAGGTTCATTCCCAGCTAGTTTATTAAATTTACTGGTAACAAAATAGGATATGATTTCGGGTCATCTACAGTAATTTCCACCGAGGCACCATTTTGTCACTGTTACCATTTCAGTCTTGTCTAAAATATAACAATAGCAAATTTCATTTATTGAATATTTATCAGGGTTCGAATTTAGACTCGCAAAATGTGAGCGACATTTGCACATTGTGAGTGACTTTTATTCAAGCTCGCAAAATTCTGCGATCGTTTTTTTCTAGACCACAAGATGTTAAAAAGAAAGTAGAATAAACATAAACTTAACTCCACTACGTAGTCGAGTGTAAACAGCCTATAAGTGGCATGTTTACACTGCAAGTATGAAGAAGACAGTACAGAGTCACGCTCTAGTAAGTTTTCAAAAATAGAACAAATACGGAAAAGGCCGGGATTTATCTCGAATCTTTCCGGGATGCTCCGAGGCGTGCATTATACAAAGTGAATACAAATGATGTAATCACCTAGCTCAGTCATTGGCTAAATTTAGCGCTTTCGCGCACTATATGTAAACCCCATTAACCTTTGAATATATTTCCACCCAACTGTCAAAGTGAATAGACTCCGTCGATCGATATATTTCATGGTCCAAAGCATGCACGCCACATTTACTGTTGCTTTTATTTATTTTAAATTTATAATGTTTTTGTTTTTAATACTTATAGACTAATGAAATCTGTAGCGTGCTTGCCCAATGGGTATTACCCAATGACGAGGGTAAATATACAAAGTGAACAATGTCAAATTATTGGACAGCTTTGTTATCAAAAAGCGGCCAGCATCTGATGAGTCTTTCCGTACCCCCCAAAAGGAATAAGCCATCAACAAGTTCGAGTAGTCGAGTCACTCAAGATTGATACTTTTTAATATTCATTATATGTCTTAGGTGTAAATTTCTACTATAATTAAACAATATTATAAGAGAATAAAGCAAATAATAAAATTGGAAGTTGATTTTTAGCTCTACTGGCCAAAGGCCAGAAGAACTTATGCGATGGTAATGTGTACGTAGTATGTGCGTCCGTGCGTCTGTAAACAATTGCTTGTAAACATGATACAGTCTTCAGTTTTGATTGTATCTCGATAAAACTTGTACAGTATCTAGATATCCATTAGAGCTTGGTTCCTTTCGGAAACCAGCCAGATCCGCCCATGCATGCCTAGATTATGGCCCTTGATAGTATAAAAAAATGCTATTGTGTAAACACTAGCTTGTGAACACGATACAGTCTTCAGTTTTGATTGTATCTCGATGAAACTTGTACAGTATTTACATATCAATTAGAGCTCGGTTCCTTTCGAAAACCAGCCAGATCCGACCATGCATGCCTAGATTATGGGCCTTGAAAGTATTAAAAAATCAGTTCGTCTGTAAACAATTGCTTGTGAACATGATACAGTCTTCAGTTTTGATTGTATGTCGATGAAACTTGTACAGTATTTAGATATCCATTAGAACTTGGTTCCTTTTGAAAACCAGCCAGATCTGCCCATGCATGCCTGGATTATGGGTCTTGAAAGTATAAAAAATGCTATTTTAAGCTAAGTCTATTTTTAGCCAAGTCTACATGAGCGAAGTCTATTTTTAGCCAAGTTTACATGTAAATTCACAATTGCTTGTGAAGGTTGGTTCAAATTATGCCTCTGGGGTCATTACTGCCCCCCCCCCCCCCCCCACGGAGATTGTCCCGCAAGCGACCAGTGCGGCAAAACGGCCTCGGCGACATTGGCGGAGGCCCAGGGAAGAGTTCTCTTTTCTTTGTAAGGGACGGACCCCCCCCCCCCTTTAAATTGGGAAATATTAAAAAACTTTTGGTCTGAAACCAGTATGCAAATCCTTGCTATTTTGAACAAGGCTTTATTTAGTGGTCCACTACCATGGTTGTTCAAATTATGCCCCTTGGGTCAAAACTGGCACTGCCCTGGGTGTCACAATTTTCCTAGAGACTTATTTAAGAAACATTTTTAAAATCTTCTTGTTTCAAACCACAAGGCCCATACCTTTGATATTTGTTGTGGAGCATCATATGATGCAATTGAAAACATTTCAAATAATGCCCCTTTGGCAAAAGCTGGCCCCACCCCTTTTGACTTACTTATTAATTTTTAAAGCTACAGTAATTAAATTTTGACCATGTGAACAGTTTTGCAAACAAGCATTAATGTTGTCCTCGGATGTCCTTGACTTTGACCAACTTTTTATTTTTAAAGAGCTCTACAGAAATGAAATTTTGACGATGAGTACAGTTTTCAAAGCAAATATTTTTTACCCTCAGATTACCTTTACTTGGCACAAATTAAAATAATTCATGCAACTAATCTGCTTACAACACTTCCTGTCCTCAGATGTTGAACGTGCAGCGTTTTCAGCTAACCCAAACACTAAAAGTGAACTATATATTTGTTGCCTATTACTCAAACGTACATGCTCTGGATTGAAAATGACCACAAGAGCCATGCCAGTAGAGCATAGGCCCTTTTGGACTTCTTGTTCATTTTGCGAGTTGCCTCAAAAAGCACTCTCGAAATTTTGCGAGTGCTCTTCAAGGTTAAATTCGAACCCTGTTTATTTCAACAGAGTAAATAAATATTTTATTCTTTTAACTATTCCGATATCTGATATATTCATAGAGAAAAAAATATGTAAAATTGTTCATGTGTTATGTATACAAGAAATTACTCATGCTTATGCAATATGTCAGGAAAATTTTCATTTTTTTTGGATATTAAACAATAAAAATTTACATATATCAGACAACGCGAAAACTTTTTCTTCTTCACAGGACATTGCGACAGGTAAACACTGAAAGTTTACCTGTCGCACCAAATTTTTACCTGTCGCAATGTTACAAACAGTATTCAGTTACATCAGTCTAAACCTTGATTTTAAGCCTCTTTTTTAAATAAGTTTTGTAATTCCCCATTATTACAGGTTTAGATCTTTTTGGTTAGATTTGTCCTACAGTACTATAATAAAATACAAAAAAAGCTAAACATCATGTAAAAAAATCAATATTCGGATCTTATGTCATAATTTTTTTCTTCCCTTGCCTCCCAGAAAAAAACTCATATCTGGTTCATCTACCCATGGAACAGCTAGATCTTACTCTTTTAATTCATCTTTAAATAAAAGATACAGTACGGTTATAAAATGTAACGAATTGTACTACAAGTCAAACTCGAGCACAACGTTTATGCAAAAACGAAAGTAGAGTTCTTGTTATTGGCAATGTTAAACAGAGCGGAAAAAAGTCAGCTCGGTATATTAATCATCATATTTAAATTAACACGATTGCCGGGAACCACTTCGCCGAAAATAAATACATACGGATTTTTGTAATTTCCGAACATTTCCGTAAAACAAAAGTATCAGAGTACGAGCTGAACTCGGAACCTTACGCGTTTTATCGGCTTTTACGGAAACATGTCGAAACGGGGTTTACAAATAGTGATACTCGGATTAACACGCTGAAAAATCATGATATAATAGTTAAAAATAACTCTGAACATTTATTTAGAAACTGAAAGTAAATTTTCCGAATATTAAACGGTGCTGACTGTAATTTTTCACCGGACATTGTGACCGACCAAAACAAAAGTTTCGTCGGTCAAAATGAAAATATACCGGACATGTCCGACTGTCCGACGGACATTCGCATTGTCTGATATATATGATGTACATGCAAATCACAAAAATTGTACCTTATTTGTTTTTGAAAGGATCCAATGCACAGTTCATGGGACAATTTTTAATAGAGGTTGAAATGGACAAAGCTGTAATGGTAACTGGGCCAAATTGACCCAATAGTGTTGGATATTGTCCATGTATTTGAATATGTGTTTCAGGTGGATCTGTGTTTACCCTGCATACCTGAACAGTAAGAAAAGTGTCAATGAAGGGAGAAGAATACCAAAAGAAAAGGTAATTTAGAATAAAACCTGCGAATATAAATACTCTTCTATTGTCTATACTATTATTAACAGCAAATATATTCCTATGAGTATTCAACAGAGTTAAATCAATTTTGTCATTAATTTTTAAGTAAATTTTACTGACTAAATTGCACTTATTGTAGCCAGATATCACTAATTAGTCATGCAGAGAGAAGGTTGTTCAATTATAAATACTGATTATAAATTAATTAAAATCAGTTATGTCCTGATAATTAGAAGTTAATCACAAGTAATGTTTACTGTAAATGTTTAAGAGTAAGAAGGAGAAGTCTTTCAAATGACAATAGACTTTGCAAATTCAGTATCAGAGTTGGGTTTTTAATTTAAGTTAATTTTTAAATTTGAGTATTTACACATGTAAACTTATGTTTATCCATTTTCAGTGTGTTGACAATCCGTTGTACACAGAGATCAGAGATGTTTGTTTAAATGCTGGCCTCGCAATTGGTGTAGAGGTAACATTAACACTAAGTGTTTTAATCACATTGATCTGATGTCCCAATGCTAAAACATATACATAACTGTTTAACAATAGAGAGTGAAAATTAAATTAATTTATATTTTACTTTATTTATGTTTCTGAATACCGGTACTTATATATATTAATTTAGAAATATTAATTAAAAAAAATGTCAGAACTGTCAACCTGTTAGATTGCAGCTTAAAATTGTGTTGCCAACTGAAAATAAAAATTATAAATTTTATTTTTCAGAACAAGACATACTGCCGTGAGCTTGAACATAAAGACTTAAAATACCGGGGACGGATCCGGGTGCAGCTGAAAAATGAGGACGGCTCTATTAAAGATGAACGATTCCCTAACAGTGAGTATTTAAAAAATGTTTGTATTAAAGGGACAAGACACCAGATGGTCCCAAATGGACAAATACAATATTTTCTCAAAACAAGCCTAGAAGAATCAATTCAAGCTAGTATGAGGGTGATAATACATCATTTTACATGATTAAAAGAATATTTTGTTGCTTTACCCATTTAAAAATAGTGTATAATGGTTTCCCATTTTATAGTGTGTATATTTAGCATGTAAAAGTCACATGATACACATACTGATGCTATTTCCAAACTTACTGGCATATACATGGTAGACAACCCCAGTAAATATTGAATTGGAAAATTCTCAAAAACTGTGTGTTGTAAGAGTTAACGCGTTGTACACATCAATATAAATTTTATGTAAGTTTTTGCCAATTATTTTTGGATTTTTTGCAATGGTATCCTCTGGTGTCTAGTCTCTTTAACAGTGAATGAGGTAAAAGTCTCATTAGGTAAAAATACCATGTTTTCTGCACCTTTCCTTCAAATTAAACACAGTATCCTTCATAAGGACCACTCTTTTGGATACTTTTTCAGTGACTTTTTTGGTGCAATTTACCGCCTTCTAAAGGCAGTTTCCCCTTAAGAAAAACTGTCCATTTTCCCAAAATTAAAAAAAATCCCAATTTGATACATGCCGATTACATTAATGAATAAAAAACCAATGAATTTTTTTAAATATAAACAAAATCTTGACAAGACTTACTCTTTCACAGCAAAATGTATGCATAAAAAAAATTAAACATGTATATTTGCCATTATATTAGCTATTTTGGCATGATTTTGTATTTTTCCCAAAAAATTTTTTTTCCAATTGGCAAGGCACAGGCCGTAATAATAATTCCAAAAAAAAATCACTGTTTTTAATCTTTTTGGGTAATTTAAACATTTGTACTAATTGGAGTACATCTTATTTAGAAGTAAGAGTGCATCTTAAAGTTCAGATTAATCTTTTAGTCATTAACCCTTGTTACCATGGTAAATGATTAGATTAATGCTCTTTTTTGTGTCAGGACATAATAGCGCAGGGACTGGAGGCTAATTTAAATTATGCTGACGAAACGATTAGATTAATGCTCTTTTTTGTGTCAGGACATAATAGTGCAGGTACTGGAGGCTAATTTGAACTATGCTGACGAAATAATTAGATTTATGCTCTATTTTGTGTCAGGACATAATAGCGCAGATACTGGAGGCCTAATTTGAACTACAAATGTATGCTGACGAAATGATTAGATTAATGCTCTTTTTTGTGTCAGGACATAATAGCGCAGATACTGGAGGCCTAATTTGAACTACAAATGTATGCTGACGAAATGATTAGATTAATGCTCTTTTTTGTGTCAGGACATTATAGTGCAGGTACTGGAGGCTAATTTGAACTATGCTGATGAAATGATTAGATTAATGCTCTTTTTTGTGTCAGGACATAATAGCGCAGGTACTGAAGGCAGAGTCGAACTATGGCTGTCTTCTGTCATTAGTCATTGTTACTATGGTAAATGGTTGAACTATTGCTCTGTTTTTAGTTTCAGGACATTAATGTGCCGTTACTCGAGTCTTAGCTTAAATATGCTGTCTTTTGTCATTGGCCAATGTTACTATGGTATATGGTTTAAATAATTCGCTTTAAATTATTACAGGACATTCATTACTGCTGTATCTGGGGGAGACAATTCCAAAACTGAAGACACGGCAACATTCAGGATCGGGGTCACAAGGGGCTCAACAACAACAACAGTCATCAGGAAAGGGCCAAAAGAAAAAGGGACGCAAAGGAAAATGAGCAAAAAGTCAAACCAATGAAAAAACATTTAAGAATAATTCGGAATTTTAGTTTCACAATTAATGAATGTAAACAAAAGGTTCTTTTCCTTTTAAAACATACTGTATTAAAAGGAAGACATTGAACAGTGAATTTTCTGGTATAGAATAAAAGCAATCATGTATGTCATGATCATTAATTTATAAGTTGTTAGTCATGATCATGTATCATGTATATTATAATTTTAAGTTCATAACATAAATTATTGTATGCCAAAACTTAGTCTCTGGTTAGATGGGGTGTCGACTTGATTAAATGAAGTGTGGATTAAAACTAGACCAGATGAAAAAGCCTCTTTTGTTTCTTGAAACTCAATAATTATTCATTATGATTTAAAAAGAATATCATGGAATCAGTCGATTGATATATTTTTTGGTACCCCCTGGTATTTTTTTTCAAAAAATCTGTATTTTGATAAATTTGTTTTGAAATGAGAAGTTGTGTTTTATATGAATAAGTCTATGTACGCAAATAGGTGCAGTTCTTATTGAACATAAAGAACATGCCTTAACTGGTATATATTGATTTCCTTCATTTTTGTTTGTTAATTCATTTAAATTAATTTCATTTCATTTGATGATATTTCTGCTGTCATTTTCTATCTAAGAAGATAATGTATATAGGGAATACTAGATTAGTTCCATGGAGATGAAAGTTTGTTTAACTGTCAAGGCGTAGGAATTCAACGGGTGAGCCGAAGTTCCCCCCCACCCCCCACCACCACCCCTACTTGTTAATTTAATTGGAATTTATCCTGTTTTAATAAGGAAGTTACAAGCTACAGAATTTATCCTCCGCCTTGCCAGATGAACCGTCTCCCTCCACGGCACTAACCTAGTATTATCTATAAGGATGGTAAGCAATTAGGGATGGCAACGAGTAGTAAAATTAATACTCGAGTACTCGGACGGTCGTTCGATCGAGTACTCGGGTACTCGATTACTCGGAAAAATTGAATATGTGTTCGCAAAGACAAGATTGTGTATACATGTATCGTTAATGACGTATATTGTGCGTTGGTCGTATTATTGGTCATTTTCACCTTTAAAGTAAACTTTCATTACGTATTTTTACTATTTTAACAAAAAAATGATATAAAAAGGAAACAAATGTTGTTTCAGGCTTTTAATTTGTCTTATTCGTTTCATTTAATACAAGAATGCACTGCAGAAATGAACAACAATCAGAATTACAATGAACAAAAATTAATAGCATACATAAAAATATTCAATACGAAGTTCAGTTGTTGAGTTGTTTACTCTACAATTTTTTTTTTCAATTATAGTTTTTCGTACTGTGTAATTGTTGTTTACCTCATTAATATTCATAATTCTTGACTTAATATCAACCAATCAATTGTGATAATCATTGCAAAAATAGTTAAAATGCGCCCATTAAAAAATCAATTCTCGTAACGGTCGAATTGTGTAGGTGAAAGTACCGCTATCAAAACTTCGCTAATTGACATCAGTTTTAATTTGAAATAGGGGTCCTTTGTTGACAGTTTGCAACTATCATAACAACTGTCAACTAATTGATTGAGGTCAATTGTGTACACAGCGGGGATTAGAGGGACCGTAAATTGTCCTCTTGGCAACTAACCAGATCTGATATTTTGTCTGTAAATCGTGTATTTGGTGATTTTTATAGATTGTTATTTTTTTTTCCGAGTACTCGAGTAGTGATTTGGTACTCGAGTACTCGGACGTTCGATCGAGTACTCGGGTACTCGTTGCCATCCCTATAAGCAATGGTATAGATTATGTTGAAATCTTTAAAAGCTGCTCTCTCACAAATTGACTTTTTTGTCCTTTTTTTCTTCTTTTTGTCCCAGAATCACCTCATTTTGGCGTCATTGCCTTCAATTCAGTCATATAAGATAACTCACAATAGAACAGATCTCAACTGATAGGTAATGTGCTGAAAATTTCATTTTTTCTCACAGCGTAAGTAATGCTTTAAACCATATTTATGTGGTAATTCCATGACAAAAAATTAAAAAGTTGTCAAAACAGTAATTTTTTGAGAGTGCAGTTTTAATATTTATGTAGCAATTGTCGACAAGATGTTTTCTACTAAGGAAAGTAAAATTGCTTTCTATATTGAAAGGGGTTTAGCCAATGTTAATAGCAACACACATTGAAACAAATATTGTTAGGCATTCTAAAATGTCTAGGAAACTTATTTTGTTCATCATATAATTATTATAATAAAGAGATATAACTATTCATACTTGTGTAGCCTTTATTTTGTCTACCCTGGGGTGGCCATATTCACTATCATTTTGGGTTTGAGAATCAGGCTGAAAATATTTTTTAATTCTTTAATGTTTAAAGAAATCTTAGATATGACTTGTTTTATAATTGAATCTACATGTATGTAGTTTTAAATCTCTACTTGCCAAAGGCCAGAAGAGCTTGTGCAATGACCCGGTGTCTGTCATCCATGTGTCTGTAAGCATTAATTATGCTTATGAACGTGATACTGTCTTTAGTTTTGATTGTATCTTAATCAAACTAACTTATTAGTTAGATATCTATGAAAGCTCAAAAAAAAATTTAAACCAGCCAGATCCACCAATGCATCACTGAAATTATGACCCTTGAAATGCAAAATAACTTTCAAAGGAAGACAACTTTGTACAGAGTTGTATATTATTGTAGTAGTTCTTGCCATTTGCTCTAAATGCTGCATAGCAGAAGTATTTATGTCTCCCCCAATGAATGGGGAAGACATATTGTTTTTGCCCTGTCTGTCTGTCCGTCAGTTCGTCCGTACATCACACTCCTTTCCGCTCAATAACTATAGAACACTTCGACCCAGGAACTTCATACTTGGTATGCTAGTTGGTCATGACTAGTAGATGACCCCTATTGATATTGAGATCACAAGGTCAAAGTCGCTGTGACCTTAAGGTGAAGAAACAGTTTCCGCTCAATAACTATAGATCCTTTGGGTCCAGGAACTTCATACTTGGTATGCTAGTTGGTCATGACTAGAAGATGACCCCTATTGATTTTGAGATCCAAAGGTCAAGGCTACCTTCAGGTAAAAATGATATGTTGGCGGTGACCTTAAGCTTAAAAATGGTTTCTGCTCAATAACTAAAGAACGCTTGTACCCAGGAACTTAATTATTGGTTGCTACTTGTTCATGACTAGTAGATGACCCCTTTTGATTTTGAGATCAAAAGGTCAAAGGTCAAGGTTACCTTCAGGTAAAAAACGATATGTTGGCGGTGACCTTTAGCTTAAAAATTGTTTCGGCTCAATAACTTAAGAGCGCTTGTACCCAGGAACTTAATTCTTGGTATGCTACTTGTTCATGACTAGTAGATGACCCCTTTTGATTTTGAGATCAAAAGGTCAAAGGTCAAGGTTACCTTCAGGTAAAAAACGATATGTTGGCGGTGACCTTAAGCTTAAAAATTGTTTGGTTCAATAACTTAAGAGCGCTTGTACCCAGGAACTTAATACTTGGTATGCTAGTTGTTCATGACAAGTTGATGACTCCTATTGATTTTGAGATCAGTAGGTCAAAGGTCAAGGTCACTGTAACTTTGAGGTTAAGAAACGGTTTCCGCTCAATAACTAAAGAACGCTTGCACCCAGGAACTTCATACTTGGTATTCTAGTAGATAAACCCTATTGATTTTGATATCAGTAGGTCAAAGGTCAAGGTCACAGTGACCTTGAGGTGAAGAAATGGTTTCCGCTCAATAACTAAAGATCCTTAGGGTCCAGGAACTTCATACTTGGTATGCTAGTTGGTCATGACTAGTAAATGAACCCTATTGATTTTGAGATCACTAGGTCAAAGGTGAAGGTTGCCGTGACCTTGAGGTGAAGAAACGGTTACTCCTCAGTAACTTAAGAACGCTTGCACCCTTCATACTTGGTATGCAAGTTGGTCATGACTTGGTAGAGGTAGATGACCCCTATTGATTTCGTGATCAGTCCGTCGGTCAGTCAGTCAGTCAGTCAGTCAGTCTGTATGTCACACTTTGTTTCCGTTCAATAAATAAAGAACGCTTGCACCCAGGAACTTTATACTATGCTAGTTGGTCATGACAAGTAGATGACCCCTATTGATTCTGAGATCAGCAGGTCAAGGTCGCAGTAGATATTCACTATTTAATACGGGTGAATAAACCAAACTTCACTGTTGGTTCGTCTCTGTCCAAAATTACAAATTTCATGTCCATCATTTATTTGTTCTCAGATACGAGCACACAATAGGGGAGACAAGCACTTTTTCAAAAAAGCAATCTCTAGTTTCTAAGGGAGACAACTTTGTATATTATTGTAGTAAGTTCTTTCCTTTTGCTCAAAATGCTGCCTAGAAGTGGTATTTTCTAAGGGAAACAACTTTGTACAGGGAGTTGTGTATTATTGTAGTTTTTATTGTTCTTCCCCTTTGTGAAACATGATTCACTGTTTTCTTCCCTTTGAATGCCATTGCCTATAGAACACAGGCCCTTGTGGGCCTCTTGTTTTCTTTACTCTTACTCTTGGAGAGCAATAAGGTATAGTAATTGCCACAATAATTTGATTACAATGGGTCATCTAGTAGGTCATGACACACTCGCGCACAAAGTATGACGTTCCTGGACCCAAAGGATCTTCAGTTATTGAATGAAAACCTTTTTTCACCTTAAGGTTACCGCGACCTTGACCTTTGATCTACTGATCTCAAAAACAATAGGGGTAATCTTCTGATCATGACCAACCTGCATTCCTAGTGTGAAGTTCCTTGGTCTAAGCCTTGTCAGGTTATTGAGTGGAAACAAAGTTTATACAGACTGGTGACCAACAAATTGTTTTTTACCTGAAGGTCACTGTGACCTTGACCTAATGCCCTTAAAATGATTAGGGGTCACTTATCATTCCAAGTATGAAGCTCCTAGGCCCATGCTTTCTTTGGTGTTTGTGTGGAAGCCTTTTTTTTCACCTAAAGGTTACTGCGGCCTTGACCTTTGACCTACTAATCTTAAAAACAGTAGGGGTCATCTTCTGATCTTTTTCACCTCAAGGTTCCTCTGGAATGGTAGTTGAGGTGTAAACATGTGTAATATACTTGTAATCATTTTAAATGAAACAACAGAAGGAGGCTCCAATATTCAACATTTTATTTTTCATCAATTCAATAACATTTTTATATGAAACAACACAGTCAATATTCAAGACCAAATGTAAGGATGACTCGACAATTCATAAAATGGCTAAGTAAATGAATGTTAAACAAGAACACGTTATGTAGACACTTACACGCATCTGTCTTGTATTTCATTCCATAAAAAAGTATTAGCAATGTTTGTGCGCTATTTTAACTAAGGGCTATTCCAATAAAACATAATCCACAGGTGGAAGGCCATTATTAAATAGTATATGGGTGGGTGTCTTTTTTCCAATTTGGACGCCAAACGGGTAAATTTGCTTCTGTGGGGGGGGGGGCATAATTTAAAAGTGCCTTTCGTCAGGGGTTTATGTCTAAATGGAATAGCTCTAAGTAATTTGTGGCCAGTCCCTTGCAGCTATGGTATTCATTTAAAAAAACCTCACTTCTAAAGGCTAATAACTTTTTATCTGTAATTAAATCATATTGTTTTTGTTTTTATCATTAAAGTAAAATGAGTTAAAACATATTCAGATGAAGCATTAAAATTAAAAAAAAAAGGTGTTTTTTTTTACATCAAACTATATTCATAATTGTGCGCCGTTCAGGGGAATTACGTTACAAAAATAGAGAGGTGTGAGGTATTGTATATAATTAATATCCCTTATAACGTATTCTTTGAATATTTTCACCTTCGTCAAGGTAATAAACCACTAAGCGAACTCAAACACAAAGGTTATGAATATACCTGGGCTTTTTACTTCAAGAAACAGACATAGTGAATACAGGTTCAAATTAATCTCTGATAATAACTATTTACTTCCCATATAAGTGTATGGACTTCATCTTTTAATAAACCTTCAGATAATGAGAGCGGTCTTTAAAAAAAGTACATCTATACTTCATGCCAGGACCAAAAATAAGACCCAAATAGATATAACAGTCATAAAAATTTGACTTTTGCATGAACAAGACTTAATTCTAACATATTTGCTTGCCATATAAAATATTCAACAAGCCCGCTATATGAAATCCAGAATTTGAGCAAGCCTGGTAAGCATTTTACCAGTGCAGGGATTGTGCTTATATTAAGGGCTCCAGCCAGAATTTGGAAAGGGCAGGGTGCTAGGCCAAAAAGGGCACTTTTGATGCGCACTGAATATGTGAATAAGCCTTGCAAGGACCAATGTTTAATTATTAAATATTTTGTTATTCCTTAGCTGTTATCCTTACTTAGTATCAAAATTATGTATATTTATTTTTTTATGCTTATTTCTGAAAATTGACTCTGTCAAACAAAAGGGCATAGCAGGGTGGAGTAAAAAGGCAGCAGTGTGCCAAGAAAGGGCTATTAAGGCCTAGCTGAAGCACTGAATATTTGACCATGGTATACCCAAAAAGAGAATAATTTTACAGCCAGAATAAATTAGTCCAGTGATGTTGGAAAAATTAAGGACATTCAGTAAACTATATTTAAAAAAATAAAATTATTATGCCTTATTAAATAATGCTTAATGTTGATAAAACAACAATAAAATATGCAAACCTTATGTTTTCAAAAAAACTGAAACAAAAGAGAAGTAATCATGTTTTTTTCTTCCCAAAATAGTATTTATTTACACAAGAACACAAACGATACTTTTAACTAAGCACAATGGTAAATAAAATATTTATACTACTGTTTGCAAATGAAATTAGCATTTGTTTTTGGAGCATTGAATGATTGTGGCTTTAGCTTCGCCCAAATACACCAAGTCAATTTAGAATCAAAGGCAATATCAATAGCCTATAACATATTGACTTCGAACATATAAGAAAGCCGACTGCCACCATCAGCTATTGCGATTCTTTCAGGTAATCAACGTGTAACTTCATTCAGTGACCTAGCTAAAGACCTTGCTGCTGAAGGACTGAAACCATAATAGCAGGGATGGGTTTATGTAGCCTTTTATGCCCCAAATGGGGGTCAAAGGGGGTGAGGCACCCTGCCGGAAAAGCAAAAATGGCTTTTGAAAAGCCCTTATGAGGGCTTTCCTGACTTCAAACTTGTAGCAATACTTACAAGAAATAAAGTAGCAACCAAAAGCATCCAGTTAACTTTTTTGGCCCCTGAAACCATTGCTCCCGCAGAAATCTGCAGACACATCCCTGAATTTAATACCAAGGGGCGGGCTTTTACAACGGCAGAGCAACTTTGCATTGGTTTCACACCACCGGCCAATTAGTTTGAGGCCTTAAATTATTCTTTTTTTAAAGTGCTGAAAACCTTACTGAATGAAATTGCTTATAGCACAGTGCAAACTGACAGTTTCTTTATTGCATTAAAACAGCATTTTGATCAGGCTTCTGAAAGCTGATTGGCCGTACTAGTACACCTTGCTAATTTCATTTGCAAACAGTAAAAACCCCATCTATAATTACAGTTTGAAACAACATTTATCACATAAACTGAACATTGATAATAAATAGCATACGGTAACTCAGAACTCAAAATTGTGCTTAGAGTACCAGATGTACAATAATGCGAAATTTTCGATGCCAGGTGAACCTTTGTTTTTCTTAGTATTACACTCATATTTAAAAACAATACAAACACAGTCATGTGTAACAAACCTTACTTTTAGTGATAAACCTTTAGCTACTTACTAAATAATGCATTTATGGAAAATATTAATTTCTGATAACAAAATTGTAACCGTGTACTTAATAGCTGAAAACACACAGATATTAAATGACTGGTGGGTCCTAAAAGATTTACAGTTAACAATTTTCGTCTTGTACGTTAGAAATACCATGTTTTCTGTACCATTCCTTCAAAATAAACATGTACTCCATCCTTAGAACCACTGTTTCCGATATCTATTCATTCTTTTCAGTAAATTAAACAATAATAAGAGTGCATCTTAAAAAAAATATTAAAATGCTTCGTGTGCTCATGCAGTTTGAACACTCGGCTGCTATTTTGCGAATCCATGAAACGTGCTTAGCGCTTCTTGGAAAATTGGCAAAATGGCGGCAGAGTCATTTAAATGATACCAAATGATAACAAAATTGCAAAGGGTCACCAAGTATCAAGATTCAACATCATTGCCAATGACTTAATAATATAAAAAGCTCGTTTGTTCATTGAATACCTTTCCTTAAAGCTGCACTCTCACAGATTGACCATATTGACATTTTTATTTCTATTCTTGGAATGAACCAATTTTTGCTTTAGTGTCTGACAGCCATTGATATAAGACTGCTGACTCACTGGTTTCCACATATTTTCAAATAAAATGGCTTGTTCCTAGACAAATATTAAAAAAAAGTTGTCAAATCATTCAAACTGTGGGAGTGCAGCTTTAAAACTGCACTCTCACAGATTGACCATTTTGACGACTATTAAAAATTTTGTCTTGGAATGAACCAATTTTTGTGTGTAAATGTCTGACAACCATTGATATAAGACTGCTGACTAAAGATGAGATCGCAGTTTTTCATATTTATGTTCAAAAATTGATATGTTATGGCTAATAATGTTACAAACGCTTTAAGAAAATGAAATTATCGGCAGCTTCACAAACAATTGAGATTTGTTCTATTGTAAGTTATCTTAAATTACTGAATTAAAGGCATTGAAATTAATATCAGCTGATTCTGAGACTGAAAAAAAATAATGTCAAAACTGACAATGTGTGAGAGTGCAGCTTTAACTGGAAACTTAGAATCGAGACAAATAATGCCAATAGTCACTAAGGGACAACTTAACATACTTCAAAAAATATCAGTATAATAATGCTTTCCAATAATTCACAGACAAGATCAACGCTGAGCAAACAGCAACGCTTCTTTGATATTTGTCCCCGCGCAAACAAGGGGAATAACTGGACAACTTCTACAACAAGAGTTATGAGCTTCGCTACACATCTAAGGATTGTTTCCTGGCACATGTGCACCAAGTTTCATATGACTGTTTCAAAAGCCTCAATCTTGTTTGCATGACGATAATGACACCACTACTACTGACAATACCTTGACTTATAACCCTGACAAGTTTGAAAATATCATGAGTTATAAAACTATCAAGTTTGAAAATAAGTTTGAAAATATCTTGACAAATAAAACTGAAAAGTTTGAAAATATGTTTGAAAATATCTCAACTTATAAAACTGACAAGTTTGAAAATATATCTTGACTTATGAAACTGACAAGTTTGAAATGAAAGCGTTTCAATAAAATGACACAGTCTTTCGTACAGTTTTCATGATCTTATATATGAATAATTTTCATCTTATCTAAACCTGCAGATAAGAAACATCCAAGTTACCATGATTGGTCAATTTAATTATGCATACAATTCAAACTCTCCAATCAAATCTCATGTCTGAGATTCTATCAAATCAGACCAATCAGAATGCTTGTAACATAGATCACAGGGCAGAAAAGCCAATGTTGATGAGGTTTACAAGTTGACATCTGCACCAATTGGATGAGATTTAAACCTCACTGTTCACAATCTGAAATAAATGATATGTAAATAAGGTACATGTACATTAAATAATAATCTTAAATGTTTTTTTCTATGTAAAGATGGTAAAAACACATTTTAAACATGTTCTTTAAACATCAATCTCAAATGTTGTTTTTTTGGGCTTATTAAGGTGTAAACCAGGTTTTAAAAAGGGCAGGATGCTGCAGAAAAGGAACAAGGTGCCAAGGGAGAAATCGGCACATTGTGTCTGGCTTTCATTACCTTTTTAACATTTGTTTAATTGAACAAATCTTAGGCTTATAAGTATTTATAGTTATTTTGCCATTTCAAGTTGTCATGAAATCATAAAAAATAGTTGATTATCTAACAATGCAATAATATCAATTCTGAAGGGTGCCAATGCCGGTTTCAATGAAGGCTAAAGGGTGCAACCAAAATAGTGCAGGGTGAAGCACACTTCCATAACTCTTGCTAAAACTCTAGTCTAAGAGTAGCGGTCCATAGCATTTTTTTTTTAAACAAGCACATGAAATCTTGCAGAGGGGATTAAATTTCTAGCATTATCTCAAAATTGAAGTAGATTTAAAATCAAGTTTTGGACATAATTGTCCTGATGTGGCTTGCGCTTCCTGCTGTATTAAGCTATTAAAACTGGAACTAACAGAAAGCAATTGATGACTGCCTGGCTAAAAGTAGCTTATACCTATGAATAGTACTTCTGTGGCGAATAACAAAGAAAAATAAGGGGAAGAAAAACAGACAAAATAAAAAGAGGAAAAACACAGACCAATGAAAAGTGTAAATAGTACGAAACTTTTTTCGTTGACATATTATTGAGCTACAAACCAGATCCTGCAAAAAGATTCCTTTATTTTTCCTTAAAGTTTATCTACTTCTCTTTAACAGCCATATGTAAAATGTACAAATACACCAACCACATGTTCATTCTCCGAGGTGGGGGTCCCGAGGATGGGGTTCGATATGAACGGAGACATCCTGGAACCAGGTCCCAATATCCACTTCCAACGTCTCATAGAGCTTGATAAATGGGTGTTCCTGAAACACAAATGTACAGGTAGGTTTAAAAGGGAATCTCACATAGATTGATGAATGTACAGGTAAGTTTAAAATGCATTCTCAAATACTCTGACAAATGTACAGGTAGGTTTAAAATGGATTCTCCAATACACTGACAAATGTACAGGTAGGTTTAAAATGGATTTTCCAATACACTGACAAATGTACAGGTAGGTTTAAAATGGATTTTCCAATACACTGACAAATGTACAGGTAGGTTTAAAATGGATTTTCCAATACACTGACGAATGTCCAGGTAGGTTTAAAATGGATTTTCCAATACACTGACGAATGTCCAGGTAGGTTTAAAATGGATTTTCCAATACACTGACGAATGTCCAGGTAGGTTTAAAATGGATTCTCCAATACACTGACGAATGTACAGGTAGGTTTAAAATGGATTCTCCAATACACTGACGAATGTACAGGTAGGTTTAAAATGGATTCTCCAATACACTGACGAATGTACAGGTAGGTTTAAAATGGATTTTCCAATACACTGAGGAATGTCCAGGTAGATTTAAAATGGATTTTCCAATACACTGACAAATGTGCAGGTAGGATTCAAATGGATTTTCCAATACACTGACAAATGTCCAGGTAGGTTTCAAATGGATTTTCCAATACACTGACAAATGTCCAGGTAGGTTTCAAATGGATTTTCCAATACACTGACAAATGTCCAGGTAGGTTTCAAATGGATTTCCAATACACTGACAAATGTACAGGTAGGTTTAAAATGGATTCTCCAATACACTGACAAATGTACAGGTAGGTTTAAAATGGATTCTCCAATACACTGACAATGTACAGGTAGGTTTAAAATGGATTCTCCAATACACTGACGAATGTACAGGTAGGTTTAAAATGGATTCTCCAATACACTGACGAATGTACAGGTAGGTTTAAAATGGATTTTCCAATACACTGACGAATGTACAGGTAGGTTTAAAATGGATTCTCCAATACACTGACGAATGTACAGGTAGGTTTAAAATGGATTCTCCAATACACTGACGAATGTACAGGTAGGTTTAAAATGGATTCTCCAATACACTGACGGTTTAAAATGGATTCTCCAATACACTGACGAATGTCCAGGTAGGTTTAAAATGGATTCTCCAATACACTGACAAATGTACAGGTAGGTTTAAAATGGATTTCCAATACACTGACAAATGTACAGGTAGGTTTAAAATGGATTCTCCAATACACTGACAAATGTACAGGTAGGTTTAAAATGGATTCTCCAATACACTGACAAATGTACAGGTAGGTTTAAAATGGATTCTCCAATACACTGACAAATGTACAGGTAGGTTTAAAATGGATTCTCCAATACACTGACAAATGTACAGTAGGTTTAAAATGGATTCTCCAATACACTGACAAATGTACAGGTAGGTTTAAAATGGATTCTCCAATACACTGACAAATGTACAGGTAGGTTTAAAATGGATTCTCCAATACACTGACAAATGTACAGGTAGGTTTGAAAGGGACTCTCTGACAAATGCACATGTAGATTTAAAAGGGACTCTCACATAGATTGACAAATGTACATGTAGGATTAAAAAGGATTCTATCATAGATTCAGGGCTCTCACTAGGCTGAAAATTTTGGGAGAAGGGACTTCTCCATTCAGTCAATTTAGGGGAAGTGGGGAGACTTTAGGGAGAAGTGATACTTTTCGTACACCTGATACAAAAACTATGCCATACCACACACCTCAGTTTATATTCACATTCAAATTGATAACTATAACTATATAAAATGTTCATAAAATAATATATCATTTTGGCTCAGCAAAAGACTTAGTGTATTTGTCAATGTCACATAGTTTATCTCCAAATAGCATCTAAAATGAAACAAAAACCAAGACAGCTAAGGATTTGAAACAATCAAAATGACTAATAAATTAACTGTCAATATAGTAGGGGGACAAATCTTATTTTGGTACGTTCGGGCTAGGGTACGAATGTCACATTCAGCTATGCTGTTATTTACTTATCTCTGGCTAAATAATTTTAAATATGCTGACATTTAAGAACCAAATGACATTAAAATCACTGTCCTTGATGAAAACTTTACCAATACATAATGGGAGGTTGCATAATGGGAGGTTGAAAAATTAACTCGGAAAATTGTTCTTACAAAATGGCGATCTTGCCGATTTTTTTGACATCGTAAACAGGAGAAAAATACTGTATAAAGTATTTAAACTCTACATAAAGCAAAAATAATAATATTTATTGTGTTTACAATTTTTTTTTATCATGAACATTTCACTTAAACCAATCAAATATGTGGTGAAACAACACGTTATTTATTTTCATAGCGCCACCTTGCAGATGGCCCGAGATGGCTATGACCGTCTGCTTCAAAAGCAACAATGTTTAAAATGTCTTGCATTGTTTGTTCAATACATATATCAGTTACTTTTTAACTTCATTTATGCTAACTTCATTTATGCTTGACACAATTTTTCATAATTATGTCGCCTTTTCTATCTCATTTTAACAAACGTATATCATTTGATCAGGGTCTTCTCAATGTACATTCTGATTGATTAACTTTCAATAGCTCCGCCTACAGGCGATGTTTTGGTAATTGGATGACACGGCCCAAATATCGGATTAGGAGATTACCAAACTTCATGGATGGCTAATTGCGATGTTTTGACTAATGGGACAGTGGCCAAATACTCGCTGATTGACAGATTTACAATGTGCTAAATTTTCGGCAAAGTCAATGTCGCTTTGATGATACAAATGGGCGAAGTCTGGGAATTTTAGTCGACCACTTCGCCCAAGTCGCCCCCTCGCGAGAGCCCTGATATTTACAAATGTAAAGTATGTTTGTAAAGGATTTCTCATACTTCGTCGAATGCACAAGTAAGTTTTAAAGAAACTAACTCATAGATTGACAAATGTACACGTTTTATTAGGGATTCTTTCATAGACTGACAAATGTACTTGTAGGTTTAAAACTAGCGCTTTAGACACCCTTATCATTTAATACTTATTTTTTAGTCCCTGAAGCCATTAGATCAACCGAAATCAGCGAATCCGCAGACAATTCACATCCAAGCTTACCAGTAATTTTCTGTATTTAGGTCGTCGTTTGTAATCTTTTGTGAGGCTGAAATGGAAGTAAATCATTTTTATTAATAAATGTTTATTACTTACACATTTTTAACTCTTTAAGACCTAAATGTACATTTTATTTTAGGCAAATCTAGGAGGGTAACTTTTTCCCACAATTTTTTGTTTCTTAAGCCAAAAGATTAAAATAAACAGCATGAAATGCCAATATGCCACAAAACCATGTTTTCAATGTGTGACTGAAGAACTTCTGAATTTACTGTTTCAGTTTCAGTTTCAACTGTTTTTTCCCTCTATTTTTAGTAACAATGACCTTGAGGCTAGGGCCCCATATGCAATCCCATGGAAGTCCTCCATAAACTCTTCTTTCTAACCAAGTTTGGTCACAATATGTTAACCTAACATAAGTTATTCAGTACCAAACTGTTAGCTATTTTAAGTAACTGTGACCTTGCTCCTTGGGGTTACCAATCGCAGTTGTGAGACTTATAACTTATCTGATTCATTGAATACAGAGATAGGTCATATTTCTATTTTAAGAACATTTACAAGGTATAGTACTTAATAATAAATGAACAGTAACTAAAGATAAACAATTTAAACTGTTTTCTATTTTTAGTAACAGTGAAATTGACCTTGACAATAGTGACCCGAAATACAATCTGATGAAAGGTCTCCATAAACTCTTCATATGAACCATGTAACATCACAATATGTCTACAGTAATTAAATTTTTCCAGTTTCAAAGCTGAATTTGATGTTTAAAATCACCCGCCCACCCAAACAACGATGTATGAAATTCTAATACCCACTGTGTGAAAACCTGGTGACAAAAGTATCAACAACAACAAATAATCAGCCTACCAGTCTTTAACAAATGAGCAAAATTCCGTAGAAAAGTTTTGATCTGCCGGCAACAAGGGCGGCTCTTCCTGAAGAACTTTTGTTAACACCTCAAAGTCTGTCTTGCAGTTCTTATACGGGAATTCTCCAGTAGCGAGCTCAACCTGTGGAGTAAAATACACAGCTTAACTTGTGGATTTAAAAACACAGCTCATATTTTAACACTAGTTGGTATTTTCCCAAAGGCAGAAAATTTCCCAATTTGGAAGCAAAAAGCGGTGAAAATACTTCCCAAAAAATCACTGAGGGATGTCCAGAAAAAAAGGCCTGCATGCATCAGAATTTCACATCAGGGTTCTCAATAAGTTTCAATTGAACCGTCTCAAATAGTAAAGTAACCGACCAGCTACTACTTATTCTATTTAAAATTTGTTTAGTTTTCCAAATTTGAACCGGCCCTATTGTCATTTGAACTGTCCATTTTGGGCGGCAGCCGGTTCTTATTGAGAACACTGCACATGTTTATTCAATGGGAAAAAAACATACCAGAGATATTCCGAGACTCCAGACGTCTGCCCTGATATCGTAGTCTGGCCGTGTTGGATCTGGCGGGTCTATCCGCTCAGGCTAAATAAAAAAGAGTTACAAAGTTAGTAAACTTCTTTAAAACACCATGATTTCGAAAATTGGTTAAGGACGAATTCATTTTAACACACAACCCACCCTAGGAAGGCAAAATGATGACATATTATAGAGGGGGCGTAACCTGCCCGGCTCCCATACTCGGCCTTTATCCATTAAATAAAATTTCTCAAGGAGGATGGAGAGTGGGGGCCATCAGGGTCGGCCCTAACTCATTTTCCTGTGAGAAATACTATTACAACAAATGACATTCCTGAAGCAGTATTCCTAATTCTGATTTAACTTTTTAACTTAATGGTTAAAAAATACTTTTTTCCTTAGTTGAATTTGTAGAAAAATAAGAATGTTTTTATACCAAAGGTAAGTAAGAATAAGATCCTAGTGATAAAGGCATATGAATAAATCTGACAGCGAATGGAGGAAATAAAATATATTCAATGTTAAAAAATCGAAACATCTCAGTAAGTTGAAAATTTCCCTAAGAAGCTTTATGAAAAAGGCATTATTATAAGCCCCCCTGCACTTTTTCTCTTTTAAGCTTATAAATAAGATACTGGCCTCAATTTCTCGAAACTTCTTAAGCTTAACAGGCTTAAGTAGCTTATTTCAATAAGGCAAAGAACATTCTAAAATAAGAATTTGATTAATGAAAAGTGGTTTATTGTGATTATCATAATGATATTTTCCATATAAAGCATAAAAACTCTTAAAGAAGTAAATATTACACAAATTATTGAAAGACAAAAATAGTGAGCTTAGCTAAATCCAGTTATAAGAGACTTAAGAAGTTTCGAGAAATTGGGGCCAGGACTTGTTTGCCTTACCGCCATATATGCTGCACATCCTGCACTTCTTGTCTTTGCTTTCGAGTCTACAAGACGACCGCTGATGCCAAAATCACACAATTTCACTGTGCCCTTGGCATCCAACAGAATGTTCGATGGCTTCACATCTGAAGATATAAAAAATCGCATTTGGTAATTGAAAGCAACTTCCATGTATCATCTCACTTAAAGGGGAACAATATTAGTTAATCCCATTTTTTTATGCATTTCTGTAAATGACCGTGCATAGGATGCTCCCACAGATAAGACGCAGGCAAAAAAGAAGAATTGGATGTTCATTTTTGTTTGCGTCTTATCTATGGGAGTGTCCTATTCACGGACATTTACAGTAATGCATTACTGCGGAAATTAAATGAAATTTAAACATCATATAAAACACATATAAAATATAAAAATCTATGAAAATTGGAAGGGTCTGTGCCTATTTCGTATGTAGGGTCGGGTAACCTGAACCAAATATATTTTTTTAGGCCAAAACAATACTTTAATTTTGTTGTAAAAATGCTATTGCAGGAGCAAAGAAGGTAACCAAGAGCTGTCACAGAGACAGCGCGCTCGACTATTCCGCAGCTTTTTCGGTGTATGGATTGAAAAGTTTTGGCGAAACATGCATGGATCACTGTTAGATTTGATTTCAATGCAATACATGATGTGCTGAGATATTTACATAAATTGAATGGAAAATATTTGAGGTGGTACGCAAACTTTAACGTAAATTCTAAGTCGAATAAGGGACATAATTTTGTCAAAATGCTTGATCGAGTTACTTCCTCCTTCTGTGTACAGGTTGGGGGCATGATGGTGAACAAGCTTGCAAAGTTTCAAAGCCAGATGTCAATGGACTTTGAAAATATTTGAGGTGGTACGCAAACTTTAACGTAAATTCTAAGTAGAAAAAGGGGCATAATTTTGTCAAAATGCTTGATAGAGTTACCTCCTCCTGTGTACAGGTAGGGGGCATGATGGTGAATAAGTGTGCAAAGTTTCAAAGCCATATGTCAATGGACTTTGAAAATATTTGAGGTGGTACGCAAACTTTAACGAAAATTCTAAGTAGAAAAAGGGGCATAATTTTGTCAAAATGCTTGATAGAGCTACCTCCTCCTGTGTACAGGTTGGGGGCATGATGGTGAACAAGTGTGCAAAGTTTCAAAGCCAGATGTCAATGGACTTTGAAAATATTTGAGGTGGTACGCAAACTTTAACGAAAATTCTAAGTAGAAAAAGGGGCATAATTTTGTCAAAATGCTTGATAGAGTTACCTCCTCCTGTGTACAGGTTGGGGGCATGATGGTGAACAAGTGTGCAAAGTTTCAAAGCCATATGTCAATGGACTTATATATTGAGGTGGTACACAAACTCTTACAAAAACTTTAACATAAGTGGTTACGCCAACGCTCGGTTGACTAGGATTGCTCTCCTTATTCTTCGAAAAGTCGAGCTAAAAATGATACGAATAATCTGTTCTATCATCGGGCATACGGTACATCTTTCGTCATAATTAGTTTTATAATAGATATTTTCAAACATAGTTCAGTGGTCTGAGCCCGATATCTGAAATTCAGACTTAAAATGTTAGTGAATACAGATTCATGATTATTGCAGACTTTTCATCATCTCTATCAATAGGAATTACTTTTGGCAAAAATGCTATAAATAATACCTCTGTGAATGACACCATGCTTTTCCTTGAGGTAGTGGAGCGCTCTGACCATCTGAAAATATAAGAATTTGATAATCAAAGTTGTAGTCACTAAAGAAGCATTATTCTTTCAATTTGCCAAAATACTGACCCCAAGCTTAATTTTAATTTCTCAAAACTTCTTAAGGTTAACAGGCTTAAGTAGCTTATTTCAATAAGCCAAAACACATACTTAAATATTTTTTTCATAATTAAAAACCGCTTTTTTGTGATTATCATAGAGCTAATCACTATTTAAAGTCTAGAAAAAAGTCAATATGACACAAATTATAGAAAAACAAAAATAGTGAGCTTATGTTAATCCTGTTATAAGTGACTTGTATGTATGTATTTCTTTAGACCTTGCGATCAATGATAACCCGTGAAAGTGCAAGCACTTATTTCCAACAGGGTCCTTTGTTTCTGCTGAAGGGACAGCATGCTGAAGAGACAGTGGTGGGATACAAGGAAGTCCGGGTGCGAGACCCTAGCTCTTTTTCGAAGAGACCCCTTGGTTCTTTTACGTGCTCGGTGTAAAGCACCAATACACGGGGTACAACTTTCCTGGGTTAAACCAGTACTGAGTACACCACTTTTCCAAGCACTACCCTTTAAATGCCAAGCGCCAGGCAAGGGAGCTACTTGTACCAACTTTTAACGTCTTTTGGTATGACGCGGCCAGGGATCGAACCCACGACCTCCCGCTCCGTAGGCGGACGCTTATCCACTAGGCCACGGAGACGGTCCAAGATGTTAAGATGTTTCGAGAAAATGAGGCCTGATAACATTTTAATTTGAGTCAACTAAATATAAGGGGCAGTGGAAAAAGAGGGTGGGGGGATAAAAATCTAGCAATTAACTAATAGTCGCTTAACATTATCCTCATAATCCTCATTGTGGAACATAATCAATTATTATCACTAGACATGGCTGTCTTCCTTTTGCATTATATAACACTGCGATCGTCTCAAAAATCTCAGGTTAGAAGTTCAATTCATTCCATTGTTTTAATCTTCGATTAAATTGATTGTTATTACAGTACACAATGATTTTTGAATTTGTTCTTATATGAACAGATATTAGATTTCATATCGTAATTGGTGCATTTTAATGCGTATCTAGTAGTACGAAAGACGGGTAGAAAATAATAACAAGTCGACGGAAACCAGACCGTTTGCAACGGTGAAGATGCCATGACCTTGACTTTTGATATATCGACGTAGTTTTTGTAATGAAACAATATGACATACTAGTATAATTCTATATAACATATGCAAAGTTATTTTGAAATTGCACAATAAAGCCACTACACGTATTACAGACGACGTCATACAATCCGACATCAATAAAGTTATTCGGCAAATGTCATACCGGAAGTCATTATTTGGAACGCAAATGATCGATGCAATATAGAAGTTTTTAGACAATCTTGCCTGTGATCGAATATTCGAATATTCGATCAAAAGAATTACCGAATATTCGAATATCAATTTTGCCATTCGTTTGCATCCCTAGTATCTACGCTAAAAAGGACCCTTATCTGTAAATTATACACCCGTTAAGTGGATATCTTCAATTAAATTGATCATTTTAACAGTACGCCAAAACAATTCATACCAATACAAACAGATATTAGAATTTATATCGTTATTGGCGCATTTTAAAGCATATCTACGGTAATAGCAACCCTTATCTATAGCTCTCAAGTACCGTATATATTATTCTGAACGTTCTACTTACAGCTACAGCCATTTTTCCCAGTATTTTTTCTGGAATGGGCCGCTTTGTTTTCTTTAACAATTTGTCTAGGCATGTCGACATTAACTCCATGCAAATCCACACTTCACTCTGAAAAATAAAATAAATAGAAGTAAAACTAATTGAAATGTGAAATTTGGTTTAATGTAAATTGTGTAATGGAAAACCCCCATAAGTCAACTACCAACACATATATATCTTTACTCTGTTTAGGCCTAAAAAATGTACAATTGGTTTGGGTACCCGACCCTAACCACAAATAAGCGCTGATCTTACCCCTTTTATAGTCAGTTGGTAAAAAAATAAATTAAAATTAAGTAATAGAGGATATTTGTTGATTTTAGTAGGGCGGGCTATCCTACCCTTCCATTCCGCATTAGCTAAAACACTAAGTATAATATTTTATTTTACGAGTTTCGTAGAAAATCATATTTTAATGTGTTGCGGAGCCACCAGTGAATATACAGTTTTTCTATGATCACAAGTGAACAAAAAAGTATGAACTAATAAACACACACGCACACACACAGTTGTCGAAATTTGACTTTTGGACGAACAAGCCAGAATTCCTATACTATTGCTTGGCATCTAAAATTTTAAACAAGCCCTGCTATATAAAATTCAGAATTTGATCAAGCCCTGAAGACATTTTACCAGTGCAGTTTTTGCGGGCTTGTGTTAATTTCGACCACGGCACACATTATAAACAACGTACCTGAGTTATAAACGTGCCTATACATTGGACAATATACGGGCAATCGTGTGACTTCAAAACTACATCTAAGTCCATGATTATCCTCTTGTTTTCCTCTTTGTTTCCTGATCGTCGCATTTGCTGAAATGAAAGTAAGATAGAGAATAAGTGTTAACTTCAGTGTAAGACCACGATATATTTCACCAAGTGAGCACCAAAAGATATATACTTTACGAGTGGCTAGCTGTTTGAAACAGTGAAATATCAATTTTATTTCACTGATAAATCTCTATAGACCACAGGACAGCATGTAATAAATTACTTGTATTAACCTTAGTTTAGTTTATACCTATTTTCTTGGCTCAATTGTAGTGAAAGCTTATAGCTTATAGAATCTTGCTAGAATCCTCGGTAAAAACCAGGAGCCATATTCACTAATTTTTTTAGTCTGATTTTGAGACTCGGGCAAAAAAAAAATGGATTTTAGTATATATATATATTTCAAAGTATCTTAATCATAACTTATTTTGACAAAAAACTTTTGTCTGATTGTAGAACATATTATATGTAACAAATACATCAATTTTGACCACATTTGTTCCTGTAATAGCACTTCAATAATAAAACTAAAATTTTGCTCTTTTTTTATTCTCAACACTAGTTAATAGTAAAAGTCTTACTTTAACTGCCATCATAACACAGCACTGTTTATGCCTCATTCGCACGACTTGACCGCACGTACCATGACCAAGTTCGCCCAATGGTTCGAGGTCAGTTATCTCTGTAGGAACCTTCTGTAAACAGAAAACAAGCAAGTTTCGTATTTCAATGTGTGTGTGTTTTATCTAGGGATAGCAACGAGTATAATTAAAATTAAAAGGACAAATTACCGGTAAGGAATGAAATTGTCAAACATTATCATTCTTTTCCTTCTCATTCATTTTCTGTTAAAGGGCCAATTACATACTGACAGACAGGGAGACTTATTTAAAGATTGAAATGGCTAATACAACAACCCAAGCACATGTTACATGAACGCTAAATGTAAGAGAACTCATCCATCTTGAAAACCAATTCAAGTTTTCCAAGTAATAGAGTACCGAAGCACTTGCTCCAAAGATATTCTGAGTACTTAAGTAACAACTTCACTACTCCTTCACCTTGCCATGCTTAGATTTTCACCTGTTTATAATGGGGGCTAGGGCCCTTATATTTGTGAAAATTGTACAAAAATGCCTATCAAATATCCACAATGGCTAGATGAAGCTAAACTCAACTTTACCTGGCCGTTGATGTTCAGTAATCCAGTTTGTTTCATAATCTCCTGATACTTTTGTTCAATTTCCACCCTGAAAATAAAATAAAACATTTGGATTGTTGTTGTTTTCATTCGATAAATGCATTCTAACAAAGAACAAAGTAGCATGTATTATTTTAATCTTACAATTAATGTTACAAAAGAGTTTTCTTTGTTTTTGTGTATATATATACAGGGCTGCCGTTAAAGAAAGTTTGGAAGTATATTACTCCCTTGAAATAGGTTTAAACTTTCAAACTTAATTCCTTGGAAGTACAAAAACTACCATAATTTTGAAGAAAACTTCCAAAGTCAAAAGCTTGGAAGTTCAAAATATCAAAACCTGGTTTCAATATTACTTTTATGCTCACAATTTCAATCAGTCTTGAAGTAAAATGAATTATTATAATATAAATCTGTGAATTCGGCAAGATATATAATTTCAAATTATTTGATTTTTAACATAGATCTGTCATCCTATTTTAAAAATACTGGAAAAAGTGTATTCGGGGAGAGTTAAACTTCCACATTTCAGTGAAAAACTCTCAATATTGATGGACAGGAAGTTCATACTTTGTTTCAAATTCTTAATGGAAGCCCTGTATAATATAAAACACCCATAGGTGTAGCTTCACCATGCAATAACTATCATGTAGATAAATATTAACCCTATTCAGTTATAAACATGCTAGTTATTGAATGATAAATTACAACTTCATTTACTTATACGAAGGCTTTTATATGGCTTTTGCCCTTGACAACTTGGTACTTTACTTGATTTTACCCGCTACTGTCATGATTGCAATTATAAACTTACACAAAGCATTTAGGCTTTTTCACCAGCAAGGGGGGAGACACCCTAGCCTTTTTAGGGGGAGGGGGGTGTGTGATTACTTTTTCAAACAATTTGGAAAATACATTTTTACAAATATGGAGTAAAATTTAAATAATGCAGTAACAATATCACTCAGAAACATCATTTAATGAATCGTGTGATTATCATTATATAAAATAAAAAAATATTCATTTATATATTCATTTATTTTTAGAAAATGGCGAATTTCAGAGGCTATTTTGGGGAAAATGACTATGACAAGGAAGGGTTAAACACTCTAAAAGCGCTTTCAGGGATGGGATTGACCTGGCAGCTGGAGGGCTGAAACATTTTCAGCCATGGGTTTATGGGCGCTCTTGGAATCAAAAGCGCACTGCTGTAGAAGAAAAATGGCTTTTTAGAAGCTCTTTTGAGGGCTCTCCTGACTTTAAATTTGAAGCAAACTTAAGTATTAACTTAAACAACTGAAAGTAACCAAATATTTTTTTTTTCAAATATTTTTTTTAATTTTGTTTTTGCGGATGGGGGGGGGGGGGGTGGGTGGTGGTCTCTGGGACCATAAGATCCGCGGAATTCCACGAATTCGCGGACACATCACATCCCTGACTTTTGTAGAATTACAACACTTGGGATTGGGAGTGAAGTAACTATTACCTGCATGTACAGTCAAAACCCATTGGCTTGATATCTCAGCGACCAACCAAAATATTTTGAGCCACACGAATATTGAGCCAAGCAAAATGCTTACAAACAGTAAAAATGGTCCAGTCAGAGCCAAGGAGAAAATAAAGCAAAGCCAACAGTTTGGACTGAACGTTAAAAAAAAATATTGTAGAAAGTATTGGAATCAATATAAGGCAGTGTCTTTCTCACCATTATGGATATGGCCTTTTTGATTGGGAAATGAGTCATTTTGATTGAAATTGGGAATTCCAATTGATTTTAAAAAATGAGCAAGAATGCTTTAAAAATGAAGACAGAAAAGATACAAGATAAAGTTTGTTTCTTTCAGATTACACCACTTTTCCAAAGAACTGTATTTTTTATATCAATTGAAAAAAAAATATTTATCACAGAAATTGGAGATTTATTTTTATTGGGAAAAATGTAGGAGTAAGGGCTAAAAAAAATCCAAAACAATGAAAACAAGTTCAATGCTAACCAAAGTTATTGGGCAGAAACCATTTTTCTTTTTTAAGTAACAGTGACCTTGACCATTTTTCTATTTTAAGTAATAGTGACCTTGACCGTAGCCCCTTCTCACTCAAAAGCAATCCCAAGCTAGCTCTTCACATAAGCAACTTACACACCAAGTTTCATCAATATCGGTCAATGCTAACTAAAGTTATTGGGCAGAAACCATTTTTCTATTTTTGACCTTAGCCCCTCCCCCCTAAATGGCAATCCCAAGCTAGCTATTCACATAAGCTACCTACACACCAAGTTTCGTCAATATCTATCAATGCTGACTAAAGTTATTCGGCAGAAACCATTTTTCTATTTTTAGTAACAGTGACCTTGACCTTAGCCCCACCCCTCTCAAAAGCAATCCCAAGCTACCTACACACCAAGTTTCATCAATATCTGTCAATGCTAACTAAAGTTATTGGGCAGAAACCAATGTTTGACGCCCTCATTCTAATAACCCGGTTTTCGTTGAAAACCTGGTTAATAAAAACACTAAAGGGAGACCATACCCATCTGGCTGCTTGTGAGGAATTATGCAGTCCAAGCCTCCTGGTCGCCTTCTACCTGAGGATGGCGCAGAACTTGATCTCGACCCTCCACCAAGATCAACTGGAACAGACAAGGCACCTGAATGGAAATACAAGTATGATACTTGAGTTCATTAAGTCTTTTTAATTCATGGCCTGTAGTCTGGAAGCAAGACTCGGTACCTGAAATATGATAGTTGAATTTATATAGTCGACTACATTGCCTGTAGTTAGTCAGAAAAGTCAACTTTTTTTTTAGCTTTTCAAATTTAATGCAATATGTGAAAATTTTAAAACGGTATTTAGCATAAAATGAGACAAAAAAATGCTTCAGCAATATACCAATTTTATTCATGTTGTGGAAGGTTTATATGTATTTTAATAATTAAGACTAGTATCTACTGATTGATGTAATAAAATCAATACCTCACTAAAACAAACAATTTTCCTGTACTTATAAATTTTATACAGTCACAAGTCAGTCAATGAAGCGCCAGTCTGAAACATGTTTTTCTAGCTTTCTAAACTGGAGGCGAAATGGGGCCCATTTAACTTGTTTTTTTAAATGACTTATTCTTTCACAGTCATGGAAGCTGGGATCTGTCATTCTTGGCTAGGAAAACAACAAGTAGGATATGGACGCCTAGAGTCGCCAAATCAAAAATCATCAAATACTCAAAAGTGGCTGTTTATATGGACTAATTTTAGCTTAGTACAGTAAGCTATGAATTAATAATCATCTCACAATTAAGTGTCACTTTCTTACAACTCTAATAGTCCACCTAAATGGCCGTCAACGAGTCTTTTGCCGATTTTTTTAATATGGCAGACTCGTGACGTCCACCATCCCAGCAAAAAGTAGCAAGCGGTCCTTGCGCAGAGAATCCTCGCGGCCACAATTTTGAAATTATCTCCGTTACAAATTCAAATTTCTACGAAAATATTATTGCCTACTATTAAACACGTGATAAAGTTATGTCAGTATGCCCAAAAAACATGTTAAGTTATCATAAAACACTTACAAGTGTCAATTGTTTATTGAGTATCCCGATATCGGTAAATCTGGGACAAATCTGACTGGTTGTGTACATGAATAACGGTATTCGTGACCTATAATATATTAATGTGAAAATAACAACTCTAATGACAAATTAAATCCAGTTCAGATCACTGTCGGATAAAAATTGAACAACTTTGAAATTATTATTCAACATCAATGCATATTATTATAGTATATCATTTCGCCCGTTGTTAAATGGTAGAGAGTTGTAGCGTTACAGGGATACATAAGAAATGTCAAAATAATAAAAAAAGTATCCCTGATCGCTCATTATTGTAGCTAACAACTCTAAGTGCTCTCGACTCATAAACAATAAACAGCCACCTAAGTCTAAGACTGCAGCTTCAGACAAGGTACGGATAAAGATTCATATTCAAACAACCTTTTTTAAAGAATTTTGTTTATTTCATACTTTTTGTCTTTCAAGTTTTAACTTTTATTTTGGTCAACATTGACATCAATTCTTGGGCATAAAAACAGTTGATCATACAAGGTTTTGGTCTCCTAGCAGGCTGTTCTATGCTGGGTCTCCCGCGATCTCTTTCTCGAGACTTGTTCTCAGCAATAAGCTTCTTTTCCAGTTCATTTATTTTGTTTTGGAACGATGTGCTGAACGAAGATGTCGACATTTTGGGATTTTGGTCACATGATCTGATGCGTAGAGCTAGCTTATGTTATTAGGCGAATGTTCGAATTTATATGTTTATGATAAAAACCGGTACCCGATATTGAAACTAGAAAAAGCCGGAACCAAACGTAGCATTTGTCCCCCTTTAAAAGCGCATTCAAAACAATATCATGTTGTGATTGATTATATATATGTAATTGTAATATAATTTATATGTTAATCTTTTATCGATTTTAATACCTTATATAATGGAATCATTAAAATCAACAAGTAGAGTGCATTTTTTAAGAAACATATTTCCCCTTTACAAGTCAAGAACAACGTGCTGTTGACAGTTTGCTCCACATTGAAGCCTTTTAGGGGAAAAAATGACACAAATAAAGATATTGACATAACAGACGGACAAAATCTGTTCTTTATGTATTGTTTTGTTATCTTGTCATTCTTGTTTGATTTTTTCTATTATAGGTTCTTCTATAGGTAGAATCAGGCGTACCGTACCCTTACATACGAAAAAAACCGCCTAATTGTAGAGGAATCCGCTAAACCAAACTGGCGTGGATGTTCATCCTCCCACATCTTAGCATATATTTCTTCGGATGGATTCCGTCATCCTTGCGCTTTATACACTGTAATATTCTGTTTGTACACTGCCATATCCTGTTTGTACACTGTCATATCCAATTTATACACTGTTATAATCTGTTTGTACACTGTCATATCCTGTTTGACACTGTCTTATCCTGTTTGTACACTGTTTATCCTGTTTGTACACGATTGTTTCCAGATTCTACACTGTTGTGTCCTGTTTGTACACTGTTGTGTCCTGGTTGTACACTGTCATATCCTGTTTGTACACTGTCATATCGTGTTTAACCACAGTCATAAGCTGTTTGTGTACTGTCATATCGCGTATGAACACTATCATATCCCATTTGTATACTGTCATATCCTATTTGTACGGTTTTATATCGCGTTTGTACACAGTTATATCCTGACTGTACACTGTTAAATCATGTTTTACACGGTCATATTCTGTTTGTACACGGTTATATCATGTTTATACACTGTCATATCCTATTTGTACAATGTCATATCGCGTTTGTACACAGTTATGTCCTGTTTGTTCAAGGCCATATCCTGTTTATACACTGTTATATCCTGTTTATACATTCTCAAATCCTGTTTGTACAATGTCATTTTGCCTTTGTATACTGTCATATCCTGTTCGTACACTGTTGTATCCTGTTTGTACACTGTCATATCATGTTTGTACACTGTTTATCCTGTTTGTACACTGTAATATCCCGTTTGTACACTGTCATATCCCGTTCGCACACTGTCATATCCTATTCGTACACTGTCACATCCTGTTTGTACACTGTCATGTTCCGTTTGTACATTGTCATATCCCGTTCGTTCGCTGTTGTATCCTATTTGTACACTGTCATATCGCGTTTGTACACTTTCATATCCTATTTGTACACTGTCACATCCTGTTTGTATACCGTTTATCATGTTTGTACACTGTTATATTCTGTTTGTACACTGTAATATTCTGTTTGTACACTGTCATATCCTGTTTGTACACCGTTTATCCTGTTTGTACACTGTTATATCCTGTTTGTACACTGTAATATTCTGTTTGTATACTGTCATATCCTGTTTGTACACCGTTTATCCTGTTTGTACACTGTTATATCCTGTTTGTACACTGTAATATTCTGTTTGTATACTGTCATATCCTGTTTGTACACCGTGTTATCCTTTTTTGTACACTGTAATATTCTGTTTTTACACTGTTATATCTTGTTTGTAAACTGTCATATCCTGTTTGCACACTGTTATATCCTGTTTGTACACTGCAAAATTCTGTTTGTACCCTGTTCATACACTGTACTATTCTGCTTGTACACTGTTAAATCCTGTTTGTACACTGTTATATCATGTTTGTACACTGTCATATCGTATTTGTACACTGTTTATCCTGTTTGTACACTGTCATATCCCATTCGTACACTGTCATATCCTTTCCGTACACTGTCATATCCTGTTTGTACACTGCCATATCCCGTTCGTACACTGTCATATCCCGTTCGTACACTGTCGTATCCCGTTCGTACACTGTCATAGCCCGTTCGTACACTGTCGTATCCCGTTCGTACACTGTCATAGCCCGTTCGTACACTGTCGTATCCCGTTCGTACACTGTCATATCCCGTTCGTACACTGTCACGTCCTGTTTACACATCATCGTTTCCTTTCGTTGCCAGCCTTTACATTATAACATCCTCATCAGTACAAAATAATGCAAAATAAAACCACGAACCTATAAACCATTTTTATAGGTCAATGGTTAATCTAAAAGAAAGATATATTAAATGAAAAAAGTGATGCGTTACGTTGAAGGCCTTCCACTTATTAAAATACCGTCGCTGACTCAATGCAATAAATACAATTTGATCTATAATTCGTAAATCCCTTTAGGAACCTGGGTTTTACATCACTATGTTTCGGAAAGCACTTCGGCATCGGCTTTTACAGATAAATAAGCACGTACCCGAGAAAAGCGGTTAAGAGTGTTAGAAGCTATTATAAGAAAACGTATTTTCTGTATATTACGATTACAAATTGCAACAGTTATCTGTGTTTCAGCAGTGAGTATTCAACAAAACCTTTATTGCATGTACAATAGAATATTGTTCGTACATAAACATAGCATTACACCCGTGCATTTCCAAAGTGAGTTTGAATTTTTGAATTTATATTATCGATGAAAAATGTATTTTTGGTTATGTTTCAAGTACAAATGCATCGCAACAATAGAGAATCATATTTTATTTGCAATAAGGACTTTTTTATAAATTGGTTAACGGATCCGCCGCCAAATCATTTTTTATTTTGAAAACTCAAAAAAAAAAAAAAATGAAAAAAAAAATAATTTTTTTTTTGGTATATATATTTTTTTTAAATATTGAAAAATGTAAATCAGTTGTTTGTTTTCGCTCATGAAATGATGTAAAGCATGTTGCCTGTTCCTTTGCAACATAATGATGCAGTTTTAAAAAATGTTTTCAGAATTACGGCCTCAATTGAGCTGAGATCATACAAAAAAATAAATTCTCATTTTCAACATCTGCATTTAAACTTTTTTTTTGTATAACTGACATCAAGGCTGATGTCTGTATCAATGGTAACAAATCACATATAAACCAGAGTAATTGATAAAATATATTGTCCTGTGTTTGTCCCAGGTGGCATTAACTATATGGAGACTACTATTCAAGTAATCAAAATCTGGGGTAACTTAAATTTTGTTAAAACTGCAGAGAAATATCTTAACTTCAAAGAATTTATTACTGAATATAAAGTCATTTATATTATTTTCATTTCCTTATTCCATTTAATAAATCATTGAGTCAGTGAAATTGTGCTTTTTCTGTTGAGAAGTAGTGCCCAACAATGAGGAGACACGGGCATATTCATTGTAAGGTTGATATGTGGAAATAGAGTTGCAAATAGGAAAACTCTTGCAGTCAGGATGTGTTTAAAAAAATATCGACAAAAAGTGACAGTAAAACTGAAAGTTTGTAATAATATTGACTTTAAATGTGACATTATTTTAAGGTGGAAGTGTATAAAATGCTTATATAATAATTACATAAATTTGAATTTGAAATAGGTAGGAGAGAAAATTGGACTGTAAAGCCAAACATATGTCAAAGTGACATTTGAACATATATCAATATTCATGATAATATTGAGGCATTGAAGACATTGTGCTGCATAGAAATCAAAACATACTTAAGCATTTCAAATATCATTCATATGTATCTATGAACATGTCTTTCCTGTTTGTTGTTATTTTGATCTTTTGGTTTTTGCTTTCGCCACAAACGCTATGAAAAATACATGTACATGTATTGTAAAATTTTTTGTATGAGTATGAAATCCTTTTTTTTTTTCGCATCACCCATTCAACAATTTTCAAAAAAATCCGTTAACCAATTAATAAAACAAAAAGGCCTAATGCACATTTGCTTAGATAATATGGCAATTATAATTGAAAGCTGTACTCTGAGAGGATTATACCAATTTTACAACTCTTTTTTAATTTTTTTGTCTTGGAAAGAGCATTTTTTTTACCGAAATATCTGCAAACCAACGATAAAAGATTGCTGACAAAAGATGAGATCCCAGATTTTCACATTTCCGTACGAAAATTATTGTTTCATTGTTTACTAATGGTTTAAGAAAAATTCATAAAACATCAATTTTATCAACTTTTTATGAGTGTCACGTTATTTCAATTAACGGAATACATACTTAAATCAATTTTGATAAATTAAAAATGGTTAGTTGTGATCATCATCAAGATAACTTCTATTACAAGTAAATAAAACATTCAAAACCAATACATACACATGTATAACAAACATCAATTTTGACTGATAAAACTTAACTACCTACTTAATAATGCATTTATGGAAAATATTAATTATTAATAACAAGATTGTATTGGACCGTGTATTTAATAGCAGAAAGTTAAAAAATATTAAATACTTAAAGATTTACTGTGATCTACTATAATCTCATTATGCACCAGTTAGTTGTAACCACACACCCCCAGGTTAGGGGAATAGCGGGGACTTTGACTTTCGGTCCAGCCAACCCCGGGTAAAATCTCCGCCCTGCGGGGACGAACTGATGGTAAAACCCCGGCCAAGTGCCCCTGCACCCCAGAGACTATATAAGGCCCAATCTCCGCTAAATTTGGCGCAAAGACAAAGCCACCACCGTCACGCGGCACTGCGGGACCACCTGGAAAGTAAAACACGGCCCATTTCCCCGGCTATCCCCGGTATACCCCCGGACCTGGGGGGGCTGTGGTTACAATTGACTGGTGCATTAGGTAGATATACCATGTTTTATGTTAATTTCTTTCAAATTAAACATGGTATCCTTTATGTAAACCATTGTTTTCTAAATATAATTATCCTTTTTGGAATATTAAAACAATATTCTAACAGTTGTTCAGGACCATCACACAATGAGGTTACATAACTCCATATTATCCTTAATACAATTTATGGCCCCTGATTGACTTAGGTTAAAGTTTTAGGGCAGGTTAATGTCTTAGGGCAAGTTTGGACTTTCACTTACAAGTGCAATACCCTTCATTCAATTGACTAAATACTTTACACAGTTGTTCAGAGCCATCTCATAATGAGGTTAGATACCACCATATTATCTTTTATACAGATTATTGCCCCTGATTGACTATGAAACTTAGGTTAAAGTTTTAGGGCAGGTTTGGATATCTATTAATAACTTCTATACCTTTCACTCAATTGACTTAATACTTCACAAAATGAGGTATAATGAGATATTGGTTCACTTTTTAGCTCAACTATTCAAAGAATAAGGAGAGCTTATTATCCTAGTCACCCGAGCGTCGGCATCGGCTTAACCACTTATATTTAAGTTTGCGTACCACCTCAAATATTTTCAAAGTCCATTGACATATGGCTTTAAAACTTTGGACACTTGTTCACCATCATGCCCCAACCTATACAAAGGAGGAGAAAACTCTATCAAGCATTTTGACGAAATATTGCCCCTTTTTCTACTAAGAATTTACGTTTAAGTTTGCGTACCACCTCAAATAGTTTCAAAGTCCATTGACATCTGGCTTTGAAATTTCTCACATTTGTTCACCATCATGCCCCAAACCTGTACGCAAGAGGAGGTTACTGTATCAACCATTTTGACAGAATTATGCCCCTTTTTCGACTTAGAAATTACATTAAAGTTTGCGTTCCACCTCAAATATTTTCCATTCAATTTATGTAAATATCTCAGCACATCATGTATTGCATTGAAATCTAATCTAACAGTGATCCATACATGTTTCGCCAAAGTTTTTAATCCATACACCGAAAGGCGGCGGAATAGTTGAGCGCGCTGTCTCTGTGACAGCTTTTGTTTATTTGATTGTTTTATTGCTTTTGACAGGCACTTATTACATCGTTATTGTATTCACTTCCAAGTCGAAGCCGTGTAGTCGAGCGCGCTGTCTTACGACAGCTCTTGTTTTATCAAATTCTTAAAAAAGGTGTACTTTTTTAGTGAATGTGTTAAATTTGACTGTTTTATATTCACTTTTTCCACCTAAGTGATATTCCCTGAGAAAGATTGGAGTTTGGTACAGAATGAAACAGAAGCCAAAAGGTTATGCCTACCTACCAACCCTTACAACCGATTTGACTTGGCCAAGACTTAAGGTCCATTCATTTTCCCTTTGATTATGATGGCAACTAGTTAAATATGACCTATATTGATAATTCAAGGGCAATAACTCAGGACAAGCTCATCTGACTTGGCATGTAATCAAACTTGGCCAAGACCTTAGGTTCATACATTTTCCTTTTGAATATGGCAACTAGTTAAATATGACCTTTTTTGATAATTCAAGGGCAATAACTCCTGATAAGCTCATCTGACTTGGCACATTATCAAACTTGGCCAAGACCTTTGGTTTATACACTTTCTATTCAAATATGGCAACTAGTTATTTCCTTTATAAATTTGGCAACTGTACACTGTTAAATCATGTTTTACACGGTCATATTCTGTTTGTACACGGTTATATCATGTTTATACACTGTCATATCCTATTTGTACAATGTCATATCGCGTTTGTACACAGTTATGTCCTGTTTGTTCAAGGCCATATCCTGTTTATACACTGTTATATCCTGTTTATACATTCTCAAATCCTGTTTGTACAATGTCATTTTGCCTTTGTATACTGTCATATCCTGTTCGTACACTGTTGTATCCTGTTTGTACACTGTCATATCATGTTTGTACACTGTTTATCCTGTTTGTACACTGTAATATCCCGTTTGTACACTGTCATATCCCGTTCGCACACTGTCATATCCTATTCGTACACTGTCACATCCTGTTTGTACACTGTCATGTTCCGTTTGTACATTGTCATATCCCGTTCGTTCGCTGTTGTATCCTATTTGTACACTGTCATATCGCGTTTGTACACTTTCATATCCTATTTGTACACTGTCACATCCTGTTTGTATACCGTTTATCATGTTTGTACACTGTTATATTCTGTTTGTACACTGTAATATTCTGTTTGTACACTGTCATATCCTGTTTGTACACCGTTTATCCTGTTTGTACACTGTTATATCCTGTTTGTACACTGTAATATTCTGTTTGTATACTGTCATATCCTGTTTGTACACCGTTTATCCTGTTTGTACACTGTTATATCCTGTTTGTACACTGTAATATTCTGTTTGTATACTGTCATATCCTGTTTGTACACCGTGTTATCCTTTTTTGTACACTGTAATATTCTGTTTTTACACTGTTATATCTTGTTTGTAAACTGTCATATCCTGTTTGCACACTGTTATATCCTGTTTGTACACTGCAAAATTCTGTTTGTACCCTGTTCATACACTGTACTATTCTGCTTGTACACTGTTAAATCCTGTTTGTACACTGTTATATCATGTTTGTACACTGTCATATCGTATTTGTACACTGTTTATCCTGTTTGTACACTGTCATATCCCATTCGTACACTGTCATATCCTTTCCGTACACTGTCATATCCTGTTTGTACACTGCCATATCCCGTTCGTACACTGTCATATCCCGTTCGTACACTGTCGTATCCCGTTCGTACACTGTCATAGCCCGTTCGTACACTGTCGTATCCCGTTCGTACACTGTCATAGCCCGTTCGTACACTGTCGTATCCCGTTCGTACACTGTCATATCCCGTTCGTACACTGTCACGTCCTGTTTACACATCATCGTTTCCTTTCGTTGCCAGCCTTTACATTATAACATCCTCATCAGTACAAAATAATGCAAAATAAAACCACGAACCTATAAACCATTTTTATAGGTCAATGGTTAATCTAAAAGAAAGATATATTAAATGAAAAAAGTGATGCGTTACGTTGAAGGCCTTCCACTTATTAAAATACCGTCGCTGACTCAATGCAATAAATACAATTTGATCTATAATTCGTAAATCCCTTTAGGAACCTGGGTTTTACATCACTATGTTTCGGAAAGCACTTCGGCATCGGCTTTTACAGATAAATAAGCACGTACCCGAGAAAAGCGGTTAAGAGTGTTAGAAGCTATTATAAGAAAACGTATTTTCTGTATATTACGATTACAAATTGCAACAGTTATCTGTGTTTCAGCAGTGAGTATTCAACAAAACCTTTATTGCATGTACAATAGAATATTGTTCGTACATAAACATAGCATTACACCCGTGCATTTCCAAAGTGAGTTTGAATTTTTGAATTTATATTATCGATGAAAAATGTATTTTTGGTTATGTTTCAAGTACAAATGCATCGCAACAATAGAGAATCATATTTTATTTGCAATAAGGACTTTTTTATAAATTGGTTAACGGATCCGCCGCCAAATCATTTTTTATTTTGAAAACTCAAAAAAAAAAAAAAATGAAAAAAAAAATAATTTTTTTTTTGGTATATATATTTTTTTTAAATATTGAAAAATGTAAATCAGTTGTTTGTTTTCGCTCATGAAATGATGTAAAGCATGTTGCCTGTTCCTTTGCAACATAATGATGCAGTTTTAAAAAATGTTTTCAGAATTACGGCCTCAATTGAGCTGAGATCATACAAAAAAATAAATTCTCATTTTCAACATCTGCATTTAAACTTTTTTTTTGTATAACTGACATCAAGGCTGATGTCTGTATCAATGGTAACAAATCACATATAAACCAGAGTAATTGATAAAATATATTGTCCTGTGTTTGTCCCAGGTGGCATTAACTATATGGAGACTACTATTCAAGTAATCAAAATCTGGGGTAACTTAAATTTTGTTAAAACTGCAGAGAAATATCTTAACTTCAAAGAATTTATTACTGAATATAAAGTCATTTATATTATTTTCATTTCCTTATTCCATTTAATAAATCATTGAGTCAGTGAAATTGTGCTTTTTCTGTTGAGAAGTAGTGCCCAACAATGAGGAGACACGGGCATATTCATTGTAAGGTTGATATGTGGAAATAGAGTTGCAAATAGGAAAACTCTTGCAGTCAGGATGTGTTTAAAAAAATATCGACAAAAAGTGACAGTAAAACTGAAAGTTTGTAATAATATTGACTTTAAATGTGACATTATTTTAAGGTGGAAGTGTATAAAATGCTTATATAATAATTACATAAATTTGAATTTGAAATAGGTAGGAGAGAAAATTGGACTGTAAAGCCAAACATATGTCAAAGTGACATTTGAACATATATCAATATTCATGATAATATTGAGGCATTGAAGACATTGTGCTGCATAGAAATCAAAACATACTTAAGCATTTCAAATATCATTCATATGTATCTATGAACATGTCTTTCCTGTTTGTTGTTATTTTGATCTTTTGGTTTTTGCTTTCGCCACAAACGCTATGAAAAATACATGTACATGTATTGTAAAATTTTTTGTATGAGTATGAAATCCTTTTTTTTTTTCGCATCACCCATTCAACAATTTTCAAAAAAATCCGTTAACCAATTAATAAAACAAAAAGGCCTAATGCACATTTGCTTAGATAATATGGCAATTATAATTGAAAGCTGTACTCTGAGAGGATTATACCAATTTTACAACTCTTTTTTAATTTTTTTGTCTTGGAAAGAGCATTTTTTTTACCGAAATATCTGCAAACCAACGATAAAAGATTGCTGACAAAAGATGAGATCCCAGATTTTCACATTTCCGTACGAAAATTATTGTTTCATTGTTTACTAATGGTTTAAGAAAAATTCATAAAACATCAATTTTATCAACTTTTTATGAGTGTCACGTTATTTCAATTAACGGAATACATACTTAAATCAATTTTGATAAATTAAAAATGGTTAGTTGTGATCATCATCAAGATAACTTCTATTACAAGTAAATAAAACATTCAAAACCAATACATACACATGTATAACAAACATCAATTTTGACTGATAAAACTTAACTACCTACTTAATAATGCATTTATGGAAAATATTAATTATTAATAACAAGATTGTATTGGACCGTGTATTTAATAGCAGAAAGTTAAAAAATATTAAATACTTAAAGATTTACTGTGATCTACTATAATCTCATTATGCACCAGTTAGTTGTAACCACACACCCCCAGGTTAGGGGAATAGCGGGGACTTTGACTTTCGGTCCAGCCAACCCCGGGTAAAATCTCCGCCCTGCGGGGACGAACTGATGGTAAAACCCCGGCCAAGTGCCCCTGCACCCCAGAGACTATATAAGGCCCAATCTCCGCTAAATTTGGCGCAAAGACAAAGCCACCACCGTCACGCGGCACTGCGGGACCACCTGGAAAGTAAAACACGGCCCATTTCCCCGGCTATCCCCGGTATACCCCCGGACCTGGGGGGGGCTGTGGTTACAATTGACTGGTGCATTAGGTAGATATACCATGTTTTATGTTAATTTCTTTCAAATTAAACATGGTATCCTTTATGTAAACCATTGTTTTCTAAATATAATTATCCTTTTTGGAATATTAAAACAATATTCTAACAGTTGTTCAGGACCATCACACAATGAGGTTACATAACTCCATATTATCCTTAATACAATTTATGGCCCCTGATTGACTTAGGTTAAAGTTTTAGGGCAGGTTAATGTCTTAGGGCAAGTTTGGACTTTCACTTACAAGTGCAATACCCTTCATTCAATTGACTAAATACTTTACACAGTTGTTCAGAGCCATCTCATAATGAGGTTAGATACCACCATATTATCTTTTATACAGATTATTGCCCCTGATTGACTATGAAACTTAGGTTAAAGTTTTAGGGCAGGTTTGGATATCTATTAATAACTTCTATACCTTTCACTCAATTGACTTAATACTTCACAAAATGAGGTATAATGAGATATTGGTTCACTTTTTAGCTCAACTATTCAAAGAATAAGGAGAGCTTATTATCCTAGTCACCCGAGCGTCGGCATCGGCTTAACCACTTATATTTAAGTTTGCGTACCACCTCAAATATTTTCAAAGTCCATTGACATATGGCTTTAAAACTTTGGACACTTGTTCACCATCATGCCCCAACCTATACAAAGGAGGAGAAAACTCTATCAAGCATTTTGACGAAATATTGCCCCTTTTTCTACTAAGAATTTACGTTTAAGTTTGCGTACCACCTCAAATAGTTTCAAAGTCCATTGACATCTGGCTTTGAAATTTCTCACATTTGTTCACCATCATGCCCCAAACCTGTACGCAAGAGGAGGTTACTGTATCAACCATTTTGACAGAATTATGCCCCTTTTTCGACTTAGAAATTACATTAAAGTTTGCGTTCCACCTCAAATATTTTCCATTCAATTTATGTAAATATCTCAGCACATCATGTATTGCATTGAAATCTAATCTAACAGTGATCCATACATGTTTCGCCAAAGTTTTTAATCCATACACCGAAAGGCGGCGGAATAGTTGAGCGCGCTGTCTCTGTGACAGCTTTTGTTTATTTGATTGTTTTATTGCTTTTGACAGGCACTTATTACATCGTTATTGTATTCACTTCCAAGTCGAAGCCGTGTAGTCGAGCGCGCTGTCTTACGACAGCTCTTGTTTTATCAAATTCTTAAAAAAGGTGTACTTTTTTAGTGAATGTGTTAAATTTGACTGTTTTATATTCACTTTTTCCACCTAAGTGATATTCCCTGAGAAAGATTGGAGTTTGGTACAGAATGAAACAGAAGCCAAAAGGTTATGCCTACCTACCAACCCTTACAACCGATTTGACTTGGCCAAGACTTAAGGTCCATTCATTTTCCCTTTGATTATGATGGCAACTAGTTAAATATGACCTATATTGATAATTCAAGGGCAATAACTCAGGACAAGCTCATCTGACTTGGCATGTAATCAAACTTGGCCAAGACCTTAGGTTCATACATTTTCCTTTTGAATATGGCAACTAGTTAAATATGACCTTTTTTGATAATTCAAGGGCAATAACTCCTGATAAGCTCATCTGACTTGGCACATTATCAAACTTGGCCAAGACCTTTGGTTTATACACTTTCTATTCAAATATGGCAACTAGTTATTTCCTTTATAAATTTGGCAACTAGTTAAATTATAATGACCTTTTTGGTTATTTAAGGGCAATAACTCCTGACAAGCTCATCCCATTTGGCACATAATCAAACTTGGCAAACTCCTTAGGTTCATATATTTTCCCTTTGAATATAATTTGGAAATGTTAAGAAATGGAAGGTTCTGACAATGTTGATAAACAAGAACTGACAACAGAAAGCGGGCTGGACTATTCCAACGCTTTTAAGATATGTTATCAAAGTTGATTTCATTTTTTTTTTCTTATTTGTGCATTAAATACCCACATACCTAAAGCTGCACTCTCACAGGCTGAACGTTTTAACAACTTTTTATTTTTTGTCTTAGAACGAGACAATTTTCGCGAAAATCAATGGAAACCAGTATTATAAGACAGCTGACAAAAAATCCGATCGCAGAATTTTATATTTAAGTTTAAAAATTGATGTTTTATGCATTTTTCTTAAACCGTAAGTAATGGTTTAAGCCATAAAACTTTAATTTTCGAACGGAAATATGCAAATCTGCAATCTGATCGTTTGTCAGCAATCTTTTATCATTGGTTTACAGATATTTACGCAAAAATTTGCTCTTTCCAAGACAAAAATTAAAAGAAGTTGTAAAAACGGTAAATCTGTGAGAGTGCAGCTTTAAAATCTACCATCCTGTAAAGAAACACACTCATGTCTAGGCACCACAGTTTTCCTAGTAATGCATCTGAAAGTCTCAAAACCCTTAATTATTACTATTTTCTTCTTAAATACCAAATTTGCAGAAAAATACAAGTCAAGCTGCACACTCACAGATTGGCCCTTTTCAGGGGCGTAGCTAGGCTTGACTGAATGCTATGCACAAAAGCGGGAGGGACTCAGTGTTTTGTAAAACAAAATTACCAAGTGAGCAAACACTAGAATGCAATCTTTTGTAAATATGGTGTTCATGAGTGAGATATGTATAGGATAGATCACGGGTAGCCGTTTGATATGGAATTTATCAAACGGCTACTCGTGATCTAATTCCGACTTAGTCAACAGAAAGTGTATTGCTTGTTTCTCATCCTGATACCATACATTTGTATGAGAAAAATATCAGGAAAGCACAGGAAACAAACATTTCTGTAGTATTAAGAATGTCCTTGTAACATAAGTAGGTTTCACAATAAAGTAGTTGTGTGTGAGATTTATCAAACACTTTTGCAGGCCTATGATTGGCCAGCTAGAGGCAGCTGTTGTCTAAATTTTGATCTTGCACTGAAACAATTATCTAAAAAACATAATTCCTTTTTGAGTGTTTTGACAAAATTATATGGCCATATTTATTTTTTTCATTTTTTTCAAATTGATGGTACGCACATGCGTAAGTGTGTAACTCTGTCTTTTTTTTTTGTCTTGGAAATTAAACCAGGTTTTGTATACATGTCTGAAAACCTGTGATATAAGACTGCTGATAAAAGATCTGATCACAGTTTTTAATAATTACGCTAAAAATGATGTTTTATGTCTTTTAATAAAGTGTTTTAATCACGCTTTAAATTTCTTTGCAGTTTTCCAAACAATTAATCTTTTGTATTGTGATTTAACCTATGACTTATTTGAAAGCACTGATGCCTAAATCAGGTGATTCTGAGACATTAAAATCAAAAGGTTGTCAAATCAGTTAATCTGTGAGAGTGCAGCCTAAAGTATAAAAAAAGTATTCTAGTTTAAGTTGGTTGAAAAGATAGTTGTATGATAGAATAAAGTGTGTCTGAAATCATTCAGAGTGTTAACAAAACTAATATACTGACCGTTGAACCCTTCAAAAACAATTGTTGATATAATTGTTCATATATTTAGTCTTTGAAGTCCATGATTTTGAAAAGCATTAGTAAGATTTTTAAATAAAAGGTAAGAGGTTCCTTATGTTTGTGTATGAGTCCTTGTGGGTGTGTGGTTTTGTTGTCAGTTTTCTCATTTTTCCTTCACTGTTCTGGTTTTGGTTTGGTCCCCACTTTTTATGTCTCCTCCATTCATGGGGAGACATATTGCTTTTGTCCTGTCCATCAGTCCGTCCTTCCGTCTGTCCGTCCGTCCGTCATCACACTTTGTTTCCACTCAATAAATAAAGAGCACTTGCACCCAGGAACTTCATACTTGGTATGCTAGTCGGTCATGACTAGTAGATGACCCCTATTGATTTTGAAATCAGTAGGTCAAAGGTCAAGGTCGCAGTGACCTTGAGGTGAAGGAACGGTTATCGCTCAGTAACTTATGAACGCTTGCACCCAGGAACTAAATACTAAAATGCATGCAAGTTGGTCATGTAGATGATCCCTAATGATTTTGTGTTCAGTAGGTCAAAGGTCAAGGTCACGATGACCTTGAGCTGAAAATGGTTTCCGATCAATAATTGAATAACGCTTGCGCCCAGGAACTTCTTACAATGCAAATTTTGTTTTTCCAAGATTAATCAACAACTTTTGTCTCTTCACTATTTTATTCTGGTGAATATACCAAACTTCACTGTTGGTTCATCTCCAGTCCAAAATTACAAATTTCATGTTGATCATTTATTTTTTCTCAGCTACGACCACACAATAGGGGAGACAAGCGCTTTTTTAAAAAAGCAATCTCTAGTTATTTACTATTTTTAACCCCCCCTTCGAAGAAGAGGAGTATATTGCTTTGCACATGTTGGTGAGTAGGTCGGTCAGTAGGTCAGTCAGTCTGTCCGTAGACCAAAGCTTGTCCAAGTTATAACTTAACAATTCATGGGCGTAGTGATTCATGTACACTGAACTCCTTCTGGTAACTAGACTTGACATGAAGGTTTGGCATGACCTGTAGATTACCCCTATTGATTATAGGGGTCATCAGGTCCATGGTCAATGTCACAGTGATCTTTAGTTGTAAAAGGATTTTAAAGCTTGTCCGAGTGATAACTCAACAATGCCTAGACCAATGTTCATCAAAGTTGACATGGGGACTGGGCCTGACTAGTAGATGACCCCTATTGATTTAAAGACTCATCAGGTCAAAGGTCAATGTTACATTGACCTTGAATGCAATAATGTTCTTCGAGTGATAACCTGACAATGCTGGGATTTGGGCCTCACCTGTAGATGACCTCTTTTGATTTTAAGGGTCATTGGGTCATAGGTCACAGTGACCTTGAACGCAAAATGCTCGTCTGTGTGAAAACTTGACAATGCCTGCACTCATAACCCTCAAACTTGACATTAAGGTTTTTGGTGACCAATTGATTTTTAGGTCAGAGATACATGGTCATAACTCATATTCATCATTAAAGGTTTGTCATATATACTTATTCCATGCTGCTAATAGGATAAATTTTTATCTGCGAATATCAGTCATTATCTGAACATGATTAAAATGGTACCTACTATCCTCACACTTTGAATGGTCATAATCTTAAAACTGCTTCAAAGGAATTCAATGTCAATGACAAATCAGCTGTCATTACGGTCCATGCATATTACATTTAATTGTCCAACTAATCCTGACAACATGGCGCTCAGGGGGAGGGGGTGGGGTGGGAAGGAGGCCTAATGTTTGACAAACATCTCTTGTTTCGTTTTTTATTTGATGTCCTAACTGTACTGAAGTATATTTGTTTGTGCTTATTCCATGCAATGTAATGCTAACATACACTAAAAATCCTTTTTTTGTTCAAAATTTGCAGTGACTCATCATTTAGAAGGACATTCATGTTGTGGAGCAAGTGAAACAGGCAAGGCAGAGCAGAGACAAAGGGTAAACATTTTGTTACAATTTGCCTTTCATCACACCAATCTTAATATAATCATTAGCTGTTATACGCTTTGAAATCACCCTAGGGGGGTCATTTTTTGCAACAGTTTTTGTCCACTGCAATTCCAAAATTGTTATCATTACTAACAAGCTAGCTTGAGTGACAGGGACAAAGGTTAAAATTGAACATATTTATACCCCTGACAAACGAAGTTTGAATGGGGTATATTGGAGTCACTCTGAGGTCGGTCGGTCGGTTGGATGGTGGGTCCGTTGCAATTTACCTTGTCCGGAGAATAACTTAAAAACTACTGGATGGAAATGGATTAAACTTCATACAATGGTAGAGCATAATGAGAGGAAGTGCAGTGTACAATAACCATAACTCTATTCTTGCTTATTACTGAGGTATTGCCTTTTGTTACTTTTTTTTGTCCGGAGTATAACTTGAAAAGTACTAGATGGAATTCATTGGAACTTCATACAGTGGTAAAGCACAATGAGAGGAAGTGCAGTGTTCAAGAACCATAACTCTACTTTAGCTAATTACTGAGTTATTGCCCTGTATTTGTTTATTTTGCTGTCAAATTTTTGCCAGACATTAACTTGCAAACTACTAGATGGAATTTATCAAAACTTAATGCAATAGTAAAGCACAATGAGAGGAAGTGCAGTGCACAAGAACCATAACTCTATTTCAGCTAATTACAGAGTTACTGCCCTTTGTTATTTTATTCTTGTCTGGAGCATATCTTGAAAACTATTGGATGGAATTTAATAAAACTTCATACAGTGATAGATCATAATAAGAGGGAGTGCAGTGTACAGGAACCGCAATTCTATTTCAGCTAATTACAGGGTTACTGCCCTTTGTTACTTTTTCTTGTCCGGAGCATAACTTGAAAACTATTTGATGGAATGTAATAAAACTTCATACAGTGATAGATCATAATGAGAGGGAGTGTAGTGTACAGAAACTGCAATTATATTTCAGCTAATTACAAAGTTACTGCCCTTTGTTACTTTTTCTTGTCCGGAGCATAACTTGAAAACTATTGGATGGAATGTAATAAAACTTCATACAGTGATAGATCATATTGAGAGGGAGTGCAGTGTACAGGAACCACAATTCTATTTCAGCTAATTAAGAGTTACTGCCCTTTGTTGCTTTTTCTTGTCCGGAGCATAACTTGAAAACTATTGGATGGAATTTGATAAAACTTCATACAGTGATAGATCATAATGAGAGGAAGTACAGTGTACAGGAACCGCAATTCTTTTTCAGCCAATTACAGAGTCATTGCCCTTACTTTGTTTTCTTGTCCGGAGCATAACTTGAAAACTATTGGATGGAATTTAATAAATCTTCATACAGTGATAGATCATAATGAGAGGAAGTGCAGTGTACAGGAACCACAATTCTATTTTAGCCAATTACAGAGTTATTGCCCTTTGTTCCTTTTTTCTTGTCCGGAGCATAACTTGACTACCGGATGGAATGTAATAAAACTTACAATGGTACAGCACAATGAGAAGGAGTTCAGTGTACATGAATCACTACACTGTTTTAGCAAATTACAGAGTTATAGCCTTTTCCTGTGTTTTCTTTTTGTCAAACTTTTGTCCTGACAGTTACTTGAAAACTATTAGATGGAATAGCATAAAACTTCATACAATGATAAATCATAATGAGAGGCGGCGTTCCGGGGTATTAATCACCTTCAGTGATAGCTCTAGTTATATCTGCTTAGTAGGTTCGAACCACAACAGCAGTTTTTAGCTCTACTGGCAAAAGGCCAGAAGAACTTATGCGATGGTAATGTGTAAGGCGTCTGTGTGTGCATCAGTGTGCGCGTCAGTGTGTCTGTAAACAATATTTTCAAAGTCCATTGACATGTGGCTTTGAAACTTTGCACACTTGTTCACCATCATGCCCCCAACCTATACACAGGAGGAGGTCACTCTATCTATTTGACAAAATTATGCCCCTTTTTCAACTTAGAATATACGTTAAAGCTTGCGTACCACCTCAAATATTTTCAAAGTCCATTGACATGTGGCTTTGAAACTTTGCACACTTGTTCACCATCATGCCCCCAACCTATACACAAGAGGAGGTCACTCTATCTATTTGACAAAATTATGCCCCTTTTTCAACTTAGAATATACGTTAAAGCTTGCGTACCACCTCAAATATTTTCAAAGTCCATTGACATCTGGCTTTGAAACTTTGCACACTTGTTCACCATCATGCCCCCAACCTATACACAGGAGGAGGTCACTCTATCTATTTGACAAAATTATGCCCCTTTTTCAACTTAGAATATACATTAAAGCTTGCGTACCACCTAAAATATTTTCAAAGTCCATTGACATCTGGCTTTGAAACTTTGCACACTCGTTCACCATTATGCCCCCAACCTGTACACAAGAGGAAATAACTCTATCAAGCATTTTGACAAAATTATGCCCCTTCTTCTACTTAGAATATACATTAAAGTTTGCGTACCACCTCAAATATTTTCCATTCAATTTATGTAAATATCTCAGCACATCATGTATTGCATTGAAATCTAATCTAACAGTGATTCATGCATGTTTCGCCAAAGTTTTTAATCCATACACCGAAAAGCGGCGGAATAGTTGAGCGCGCTGTCTGTGTGACAGCTCTTGTTAGCTCTATTGGCCAAAGTGTCTGTCGTTCGCACATCCATCTAAACACAATTGGTTGTGAATGTTTGTTAAAATTATGTCCCTGGGGTCTTTACTGGCCATGCCCGAGGGTTTACAGGTTTGGTATAATTATACCCCCACAAACGAAGTTTGAGGGGGTATATAGGAGTGAGCTTGTCAGTCGGTCGGTCGGTCAGTCTGTCTGTCGGTCTGTCTGTCGGTCGGTCTGTCGGTTTTCATGGTTTCCGGACGATAACTCATGAAAAGCTAGACAGATTAAAAATTTTTTTGGTACACAGGTGTAACATCAGAAGATACAGGTCAAGTTCGATATTGGGGCTGGTGGGGCCAAGGTCAAGGTCACTGTTACTAAAAATAGAAAAACGGTTTCCGGACAATAAATCATGAAAGGCTTGACAGATTTGAACAATTTTTGGTAAACAGGTGTAACATCAGAAGATACAGGTCAAGTTCGATATTGGGGCTGGTGGGGCCAAGGTCAAGGTCACTGTTACTAAAAATAGAAAAACGGTTTCCGGACGATAACTCATGAAAGGCTTGATAGATTTGAACAATTTTCGGTACACAGGTGTAACATCAGAAGATACAGGCCAAGTTCGATATTGGGGCTGGTGGGGCCAAAGTCAAGGTCACAGTTACTAAAAATAGAAAAACGGTTTCCGGACGATAACTCCTGAAAGGCTAGACAGATTTGAACAATTTTTGTTACACAGGTGTAATATCAGAAGATACAGTTTGGTACACAGGTATAACATCAGAAGATATAGGTCAAGTTCGATATTGGGGCTGGTGGGGCCAAGGTCAAGGTCACTGTTACTAAAAATAGAAAAACGATTTCTGGACGATAACTCATGAAAGGCTTGACAGATTTGAACAATTTTTGGTGCACAGTTGTAACATCAGAAGATACAGGTCAAATTCGATATTGGGGCTGGTGGGGCCAAAGTCAAGGTCACTGTTACTAAAAATAGAAAAACGGTTTCCGGACGATAAATCATGAAAGGCTTGACATATTTGAACAATTGTTGGTACAAAGGTGTAACATCAGAAGATACAGGTCAAGTTCGATATTGGGGCTGGTGGGGCCAAGGTCAAGGTCACTGTTACTAAAAATAGAAAAAACGGTTTCCGGACGATAACTCCTGAAAGGCTAGACAGATTTGAACAATTTTTGGTACACAGGTGTAACATCAGAAGATACAGGTCAAGTTCGATATTGGGGCTGGTGGGGCCAAGGTCAAGGTCACTGTTACTAAAAGTAGAAAAACGGTTTCCGGACGATAACTCATGAAAGGCTAGTTTTTCTTGTCAGCAGTGTAACTTCTAAATTACTCAACAGATTTAAATAAAACAATACATGCAAGATTAAAGAAGATGCAGTGTGCAGTAACCTTGGAGTTATGGCCTCTTTTCAAAGGAATGGTTTGCCATTCCTGTGCCCAGGCGGCATTTGGGGGTATTCGTCACTCCTGTGACAGCTCTAGTTAAATTGGGAAATGTTTGAAAATATTTTGTGTAGTCGCACATCCATGGTTTACTTAAATTGGGAATGTTTTTTGAAATTAATGAAATCTTCTGAAGTCTGAACCAGCTATGCAGACCCTTGCTATTTTAAATATGGCATAATTTAGTAGTCAGCTACCATGTTTGTTCAAATTATGCCCCTTGGGACAAAACTGGCATTCCCCGGGGGGTCACAAGTTTCCTTATTTAAAAAAAAATATTTTCAAAATCTTTGTGTGACAAACCACATGGCTCATAACTTTGATATTTGTTATGGAGCATCATATGATAGCTAAACAGTTGAAATTATGCCCCTAGGGCCAAAGCTGGCCTCAACCCTTTTGACCCTTTTTTAGCTCTACTGGCCAAAGCCCAGAAGAGCTTATGCGATGGTAATGTGTACGTAGTATGTGCATCCGTGCGTCTGCGTTTGTGCGTCTGTAAACAATTGCTTGTGAACATGATACAGTCTTCAGTTTTGATTGTATCTCGATGAAACTTGTACAGTATCTAGATATCCATTAGAGCTCGGTTCTGTTTGATAACCAGCCAGATCTGCCCATGCATGCCTAGTTTATGGGCCTTGAAAGTATAAAAAATCAGTTTGTTTGTAAACAATTGCTTGTGAACATGATACAGTGATACAGTTTTCATGTCAAGCCAAGTTTACATGTAAAGTCACAATTGCTTGTGAAGGTTTGTTCAAATTATGCCCCTGCCCCCCCCCCCCCGAAAATCAGTGCCGCAAATGACCTTGGCGACGTTAGCGGAGCCCCCGGGAAGAGAGAAAAGCTCTTTTCTTTGTAAGGGATGAACTCCCCCCCCCTTAAATTGGGAAATGTTAAAAACCTTTTTGTCTGAAACCACTATGCAAATTGTTGCTATTTTGAACAAGGCTTCATTTAGTGGTCCACTACCATGGTTGTTCAAATTATGCCCCTTGGGTCAAAACTGGCACTGCCCTTGGTGTCACAATTTTCTTAGGGACTTATTTAAGAAATATTTTACAAATCTTCTTGTTTCAAACCACAAGGCCCATACCTTTGATATTTGTTGTGGAGCATCATATGATGCATTTGAAAACATTTGAAATAATGCCCCTTGGGCAAAAGCTGGCCCCACCCCTTTTGACTTACTTTTTAATTTTTAAAGCTACAGTCATAAAATTTTGACCATGTGAACACTTTTGCAAACAAGCATTAATGTTGACTTGGATGTCCTTGACATTGACCTTTGACAGACTTTTTATTTTTAAAGCTACAGAAATGAAATTTTGACCATGAGTACAGTTTTGAGGAGCGTCAAGTCTCCTAGAGAAAAAACTGTTCAAAATGCTCTTCTTTAAACCACAAGGCTCATATCTTTATTATTTGTGATGTAGCAACATATGATGGCCCTCTACCAAGATTGTTAAAATTATGGAATCCTCTGGCCCTGGAAAGATCCATGGGCGACTTTATCATATTTCTTTACCCTATGTTGATTCGTAAAAAAATGCCCCCCCCCCCCCTGACAGGGGCGGGGGTATTTTCCACAATATACAGTCAGAACTTGTTAGATCGATATGGTTTGATTTCCTTATTGGCTCGAACTTGATTTTAAGGAACGAAGCTTATAAACTCTAAGTAATAAGCATTTCTATTAGGCTTACAGTATTTGGCGGCTGCCTGAAATATCAAGGAAACAGGTGTTGTAAAGAATGGTCTTATAATTTTTTTTATTAACCAGGTTTTCATAATGTGAAACCTGGTTATACGAATGATGAACGTCGTTCGGGCAGGCGGTCGGCCAGGCGGGTAGGCGGCCGGGGGGCGTCATATTCACCTATGAAAAAGAATAATTTCAATAAAGGTTGTCATATCTTGACCAAACTTGGTCTATAGGAAGAGTTTATGGATACCTTTCATGCAATTGCATTTGGGTCCCTAGGGTCAAGGTCACTATTACTAAAAATAGAAAAACAGTTGAATCTGGAAAACTTTAGTTAGGGTTGACATATCTTGACTAAATTTGGTCCATATCAAGAATTAATGGAAGCCTTTCATGGGAATGTGTTTGGGGTACCTAGGGTCAAGGTCAAGGTCACTGTTACTAAAAATAGAAAAATGGTTGAAACTGAATAACTTAAGTTAGGGTTAACATATCTTGAACAAACTTGGTCTATAGGAAGAGTTTATAGAGACCTTTCATGGGATTGCATTTGGAGTAACTTGGGTCAAGGTCACTGTTACTAAAAATAGAAAAACAGTTGAAATTGAATAACTTTAGTTAGGGGTGTACCTTGACCAAACTTGGTCTATAGGAAAGAGTTTATGGATACATTTCATGGAATTACATTTGGGGTTGCAGGGTCAGGGTCAAGGTCAGTGTTACTAAAAATATAAAAACGGTTGAAACTGAATAACTTTAGTTAGGGTCCACATATCTTGACCAAACTTGGTAAAAAGAAAGAGTTTATGGATACCTTTCATGGGATTGCATTTGGGGTCCATAGGGTCAAGGTCAAGGTCACTTTTACTAAAAATAAAAAAAAGGTGAAACTAAGTAACTTTAGTCAGGGTCCACATATCTTGACCAAACTTGGTATTAAGGAAAAGCTTATGGAGACCTGTCATGGGATTGTGTTTAGGGTCCCTAGGGTCAAGGTCACTGTTACTAAAAATAGAAGAATGGTTGAAACTGAATATTTTAGTCAGGGTTCGCATATTTTGACCAAACTTGTTCTATAGGAAGAGTTTATGGATACCTTTCATGGGATTGCGTTTGGGGTCCCAAGAGTCAAAGCAAAGGTCACTTTACTAAAAAATAGAAAAACGGTTGAAACTGAATAACTTAAGTTAGCTTTGACATATCTTGACCCAACTAGGTATAAAGGAAGAGTTTATGGATACTTTTCATGTGATTGCTTTTGGGGGCTATGGTTAAGGTCACTGTTACTAAAAATAGAAAAAACAGACACAGACTGAAGTTCTTCGGTCAATCATTGAAAACCTGGTTTCGTCGCATTGCAGGATTTCTTGTAATTGTGTAATATGACTGTTTTACAGCCATTATTTCTTGAAACTTCATGACCTTATTTACAGTTACATTGTGCTTTACATTGTGCTATAAGAGTTATGGCCATTTATATGTTTTTAAAGAATAGTCAAAACCTGTTGGCTCAAAATCATTTGCCCGAAATCCTCTTGGGTTGAAGGAGATATACAGGACCGATTTCTTTAAACTTGGCTCGATTTTTCTGAGGCTCAAGGTATTTTCGTCGGTCCCTTGGAGTAATAGAGCAAACCGGGTAGACTGTACATATTTTTTATAAAGTTTTATAATTTTACCTGTGTAATAAAAAGGACTTCCAAAGGGGTGATCGATTTGAGCCCATCTTGGCCCTCATGTTATAAATTATTATTATTACATTTGCAGTTGCTCATTTCTGCTCTTGGTAAGGCCCCTGAGAGGCAGGTCGAACTAAGAAGAAAAGGTGGGTGATTTGTGTAATAAGAATCATTCATATTATTTTTTGTGGTTATGCTGTTTAAATGCTGCACAGTGTATGACCAAATTTCATTCAGTTCACTAGCTCATCTTGGTAATTTTTTCCCTTGCCCAACTGTGTTCATACAGCACAAACCCAAGAAAATGATAACTTATATTAATACTTATCTTTCACATTTGAAATATTCATTGTGATTAAAAATTAGCAGTATCTTCTGCATATGAGTACTTTTTCTTATAGAAGTGTTACTGACAAGATTTATAAGTTTGTATAAAATATATACTGATTTTTGTAAGTTATCATATATCATTGGCTAAATGTCGCCTTCATCCAATTGGAGCGCAATAATGATGTGAACAATGATGTCATAATTTCTTGCGTGTTATACAATATGAACATAAAGTTTTATCTACAAAATATCTCGGAGATTGTAAATATTTAAGGATGGCTGTTGCTTTTTACAGGCAATGTAAATTACAAAGAGCAAATTTTACTAATGCTTCGAAAACATTGACAAATATTGCTGGCTGATTCATTTATTTACATAAATGATAAATTCATCCTCAGCCAACCTGCAAGATTTATTTATTATTTATGGTAAAATTACTGCTAATCCACAAAGTTCAGTCCCAATTTCTTTAAAATATATATAACACACGTATTACAAACATAAACTTCCAGTGATAAGCGCTTCTCACTTTTATAAAATTATGCATTTATGGAAAATATTTATTGCTGATAACAAGATTATAACCATGTTTTTTATAACTGAAAAAGCATTTATAAAAGAAAAATATTAATTGATTGGTTAGTGCAAAATGATTTAGTGCTATTTATCATCGCATAAGGTAGAAATACTTTGTTTTCTGCTCTTTCAAATTAATCTCACTTTCATTTGATTAAAACCAATTGTTTTCCACCTTTTTGGTATATTAAAACAGCTGTATTCAATGTTGTTAATACAATTTTGGAGTACTAGAGGGCATGCTTTAAAGCTATAATGGATTTCTGTTTTCAGGTGATGCATTTTATAAGGAAAAGTTATTCCCACAAGCAATTGAACAGTACGATAAGGCAATTGAGTTGGATGTTTTGTCGCTCTCAGCTGCATATTGTTATTTACATAGGTAAACTTTCTACATCAATTTTACAGGATCTATTACATTTTTAAGAAACATCATTAATGTGTTGTATTTTTAGCTCGAGGCTATTTCTTAAACATCATTTACTTAATTATGCCCTCTTTCGAAGAAGAGGGGTATATTGCTTTGCACATGTCGGTCTGAAGGTCAGTTGGTCGGTTCGTCGATAGACCAAAGCTTGTCTAACTGATAACTCAACAATTCCTGGACGTATGGTCATCAAACTTGAAGTTTGTGCCTCACAAGTAGAAGACCCCTATTGATTTTAGGGCTCATTGGGTCAAAGGTCAAGGTCACAGTGACCTTGAAAAGTAAAATAATTTTAAAGCTTGTCCGACTGATAACTCAACAATGCCTAGACCTATGGTCATCAAACTTGATATGGAAGTTGGGCCTGACCAGTAGATGACTCCCCATTGTTTTGGGGGATCATCAGGCAAAAGGTCAAGGTCACAGTGACCTTGAATGGAAAAAGGTTTTCTGAGCGATAACTCAACAATGCCTGCACGCATGGCCCTCAAACTTGACTTGAAGGTTGGGCCTGACCAGTAGATGATCCATATTGTTTCTGGGGGTCATCAGGCCAAAGGTCAAGGTCACAGTGACCTTGAATGGAAAAAGGTTGTTCGAGTGATAACTGGACAATGCCTGCACTCATGGCCTTCAAACTTAACTTGGAGGTTGGGCCTAACCAGAAGATGGCCCCTATTGTTTTTTGGGGTCATCAGGCCCTAGGTCAAGGTCACAGTGACCTTAAATGGTAAAAGGTTGTCTGTGTAATAACTCGACAATGTCTGCACCCATGGCCCTCAAACTTGACTTGGAGGTTGGGCCTTACCAGTAGATGACCCCTATTGTTTTTTTGGGTCATCGGGCCGAAGTTCAAGGTCACAGTGACTTTGAATGGTAAAAGGTTGTCCGAGTGTCAATGCCTGCACCCATGGCCCTCAAACTTGACATTTAGATTTTAGGTGACCAGCTAGTGACTCCTACAGATTTTGAGGTCATAGAGTCAAAGGTGGTCATAACACACTCTATCCTCACACATTGAATGGTCATAATATTAAAACTGTCTATGCATATTTTATTCAATTGTCCATATAATCCTGACAAGATGGCGCTCAGAGGGGGGGGGGGCACAATGTTTGACAAACATCTCAAAATCATGAAAAAATCTCATTGAACATTGCAGAATGGTAATTGCCATTTTTATTTTAGGGGATGGGTTCATGCGTGCATGAAGCGGCCAGAGAAGGCCATAGCCGACATAAGACTTGGTCTAATGATTCAACCAGGAGTTTCATGGGGATTTGATCGTTTGGGGTAAGTTCCTGATTTTGCAATGGTTAATTTGAGTAAGTTCTTGGCACTTCAATGTAACAGCAATGTACATGGTATATTTTGGCAAGTTCCCGACACGGTAATGTTACAGCAAGGCATATGGTAAGTAGGGGGTAAGTTCCAGACACTGCAATGTTACAGCAAGGCATATGGTAAATAGGGGGTAAGTTCCAGACACTGCAATGTTACAGCAAGGCATATGGTAAATTTGGGTGGGTTCCTGACACTGCAATGTTACAGCAAGGCTTATGGTAAATTGGGGTAAGTTCCAGGCACTGCAATGTTACAGCAAGGCTTATGGTAAATTGGAGTAAGTTCCAGGCACTGCAATGTTACAACAAGGCTTATGGAAAATTGGGGTAGGTTCCTGGCTCTGCAATGTCACGGCAAGGCTTATGGTAAATTGGGGTAAGTTCCAGGCACTGCAATGTCACGGCAAGGCTTATGGTAAATTGTGGTAAGTTCCAGGCACTGCAATGTTACAGGAAGGCATATGGTAAATTGGGGTAAGTTCCAGGCACTGCAATGTTACAACAAGGCTTATGGTAAATAGCGGGTAATTTCCAGGCACTGCAATGTTACAGTAATGCTTATGGTAAATTGGGGTAAGTTCCTGGCACTGCAATGTTACAGCAAGGCATATGGTAAATTGGGGTAAGTTCTTGGCACTGCTTTGTTATAGCAAGGCTTATGGTAAATAGGAGCTAAGTTCAAGGCACTGCAATGTTACAGCAATGCTTATGGTAAATTGTGGGTAAGTTCCAGGCACTGCAGTGCTACAGTATGGCTTATGGTAAATAGGGGTTAAGTTCCAGGCACTGCAATGTTACAGCAAGGCATATGGTAAATAGGGGGTAAGTTCCAGACACTGCAATGTTACAGCAAGGCATATGGTAAATAGGGGGTAAGTTCCAGACACTGCAATGTTACAGCAAGGCATATGGTAAATTTGGGTGAGTTCCTGACACTGCAATGTTACAGCAAGGCTTATGGTAAATTGGGGTAAGTTCCAGGCACTGCAATGTTACAGCAAGGCTTATGGTAAATTTGGGGTAAGTTCCAGGCACTGCAATGTTACAACAAGGCTTATGGAAAATTGGGGTAAGTTCCTGGCTCTGCAATGTCACGGCAAGGCTTATGGTAAATTGGGGGTAATTTCCAGGCACTGCAATGTTACAACAAGGCTTATGGTAAATTGGGGTAAGTTCCAGGCTCTGCAATGTTACAGGAAGGCATATGGTAAATTGGGGTAAGTTCCAGGCACTGCAATGTTACAACAAGGCTTATGGTAAATAGCGGGTAATTTCCAGGCACTGCAATGTTACAGTAATGCTTATGGTAAATTGGGGTAAGTTCCTGGCAATGCAATGTTACAGCAAGGCATATGGTAAATTGGGTAAGTTCTTGGCACTGCTTTGTTATAGCAAGGCTTATGGTAAATAGGAGCTAAGTTCAAGGCACTGCAATGTTACAGCAATGCTTATGGTAAATTGTGGGTAAGTTCCAGGCACTGCAGTGCTACAGTATGGCTTATGGTAAATAGGGGTTAAGTTCCAGGCACTGCAATGTTACATCAAGGTTTATGGTAAATAGGGGGTAAGTTCCATACACAGCAATGTTACAGCAAGGCTTATGGTAAATTGGGGTAATTTCCAGGCACTGCAATGTCACAGCAAGGCTTATGGTAAATAGCGGGTAAGTTCCAGGCACTACAATGTTACAGCAAGGCCTATGGTAAATTGGGGTAAGTTCTTGGCACTGCAACATTACAGCAAGGCTTATGGTAAATTAGGGGTAAGTTCCAGGTACTGCAATGTTACAGCAAGGCCTATGGTAAATTGGGGTAAGTTCTTGGCACTGCAACATTACAGCAAGGCTTATGGTAAATTAGGGGTAAGTTCCAGGTACTGCAATGTTACAGCAAGGCTTATGGTAAATTGGGGGTAAGTTCATGGTACTGCAATGTTACAGTATGGCTTATGGTATATTTGGGGTAAGTTCCCAACACTAAAAATGTAGCAGCAAGGTCTATGGTAAATTTGGGGTAGTTCTTGGCCCTGCAATGTTACAGCAAGGCTTATGGCTAATTATGGGTAAGTTCCAGGTACTGTAATGTTACAGTATGGCTTATGGTAAATTTGGGGTAAGTTCCCAGCACTAAAAATGTAGCAGCAAGGCTTATGGTAAATTGGGGGTAGTTCCAGGCCCTGCAATGTTACAGCAAGGCTTATGGTTAATTGTGGGTAAGTTCCAGGTACTGTAATGTTATAGTATGGCTTATGGTAAATTGGGGGTAAGTTCCCAGCACTAAAAATGTAGCAAGGCTTTGGGTAAATTAGGGGTTAGTTCCCAGCACTAAAAATGTAACAGCAAGGCTTATGGTAAATTGGGTATTAGTTCCCAGCACTTAAAATGTAACAGCAAGGCTTATGGTAAATTGGGGGTTAGTTCCCAGCACTAGAAATTTAACAGCAAGGCTTATGGTAAATCGGGGGTAAATTCTTTGGAACTGTAATGTTACAGCAAGACAAATGGTAAATTAGGGTAAGATCAAGGCAGGTTTATGAAATATTTGGTTAATTTCATAGCACATTTGTTCACGGCAAAGCTTATTGTGGAATATAAAACAGCACATTTTGAAATGACTACAGCAATATCAAATTTTATCAATGGCACATTTTTTTCTCTCACAGTCAACAAGTACTTTGCAATGCTGTCTTGTAACTGAAGCTAGCAGTTTAACTAAGCCATGGTATTTGTGGTTATATGATGCTTTTTAGTTTAGTAGTAGAAAAGTAATGCTGAACTTGTATAAGCTTAAATGCATTATGATTTATTACAAGCAATGTCATTCGATGATGATTTCAAAGTTGTATATGTTATCCACAGGATGATATACAAGACTATCGGCGATGATAGACTGGCTTTGGCTTGCTGGGAGGAGGCATTGACAATAGAGCCAGCCAACAAACATTTCCATCAATATGTGACAAAACTACAGGCGAAACTGGGAGTAAGTCTGATATTACAGGCATATAGGAAGAAAGTTGACATCGGGGCTGCTGAAGGGGTGGGCTGGGGAGGCGTGTCCAATCCCGTTGAGATTTGTTTTCATTTTTAAGCATTAAAGTCTCAATTTTCAGTGAGTTTAGGTTTTATTTTCATGTTTTCTTCTAAAACCCTAGTTAAAATAATTGATAAATCATTAAGAGAAACAGCGATATATTATTTATTGACATGTGGCATCATAAATACACCAGTATTCATTCACGTTTATATATTCTTATCGCATGTTCTTTTTTTAGTACCAAAAGATCACTTACGAAATTTTAATTGTGAAGGCTGATTTTGAACGTCCATTTCAAAGACAAATTTGAATGTGACAAGTTTGAAATATAAAATATTGCTGGCTATTTAATGACAATTCTGACTTAAGGAGTAAATACAATAATCACAATCAACTACAGTTTTTGAAACATCAAAAACGATACAAATAATTATTTTCTTATTGTTTCTTCTTCCTCTTAACCTTCTTTCACAATCTGCTGACTGTTTTCAAACCATTCATACATCAATTAAGTAGATGTTGTTTTCTCCCACCTCAGATAAGTAGATCCAATAATTAAACTATGCTAGATATTCTTATCTTGCCCACGGGCGAAGATAAACGCCCGTATGGAACTCCTTTTTAACGGTCACCACATTATAATTACCTCCCTTGTTGAAGACTGGACCGCCAGTAGCATCAAGGAAATCTTGTCTTATGGTAATATTTAGAATGCTAATTAATTATTTCTCGCTTCAAATGTCACCATAAAAGTTTTCACGCACCATTCAAGAAATAATGCTTCATTTTCCTTAGAACTATTTAAAAAGACCAATTTGACTATTAACATTAACTGGATCACTGCGCGCGTATCCATGTAAGCCTCGTTTCCGCAAAACACCCTACGCTCGGGTCGGAATGAACCTATCTTACACTCTCGACCATGGAAGATACTTATAATAATGACATAGTGACCTATATATTCAATACTCTGTCAGCTAGGATGGTATAAATATATATGCGCATTTCTTTATCTAAAATATGATTTTTAAGAATTTATCCCTGTGGCTCCATTTCCTATGCGCCTGTATTATATGCATATAAGAAGGGCAATGATAGGGATTATGCTCTGTCTGTGAATGGCAATTATTTGGATAAAGCTGATATCATCTGTGTCCGAGAAGGGCAATGATTGGTATGAATCTGTTGTCAACTGTGTCTGAGAAGGACTAGTCTGTTATCACCTGTGTCTGAGAAGGGCAATGATTGGTATGAGTCTGTTATCAACTGTGTCTGAGTACGGTAATTATTGGGACTAGTCTTTTATCACCTGTGTCTGAGAAGGGCAATGATTGGTATGAGTCTGTTATCAACTGTGTCTGAGAAGCGTAATTATTGGGACTAGTCTGTTATCATCTGTGTCTGAGAAGGGAAATTATTGGAATGAGTCAGGTATCATCTGTGTCTGAGAAGGGTAATTATCGGGACTAGTCTGTTATCATCTGTGTCTGAGAAGGGTAATTATTGGGACTAGTCTGTTATCTGTGTCTGAGAAGGGAAATTATTGGAATGAGTCAGGTATCATCTGTGTCTGAGAAGAATAATGATTGGGACTAGTCTGTTATCATCTGTGTCTGAGAAGGGAAATTATTGGAATGAGTCCGGTATCATCTGTGTCTGAGAAGGGTAATTATTGGGACTAGTCTGTTATCATCTGTGTCTGAGAAGGGTAATTATTGGGACTAGTCTGTTATCATCTGTGTCTGAGAAGGGAAATTATTGGAATGAGTCAGGTATCATCTGTGTCTGAGAAGAACAATGATTGGGACTAGTCTGTTATCATCTGTGTCTGAGAAGGGCAATTATTGGGATGCCTCTGATATCATCTGTGTCTGAGAAGCGCAATAATTGAGATGAGTCTGAAATCATCTGTATCTGAGAAGGGCAATGATTGGTGTGAGTTATTTGGGTGAGTCTGATATCATCTGTGTCTGAGAAGGGCAATTATTCAGACAATTCTATTATCATCTGTGTCTTAGAAGGGCAATAATTGGTATGACTTTGATATGTTCTGCGTCTGAGTAAGGCAATCATTTGGATGTGTCTGATATATTCAGTGTTTGAGTAGGGATGTAAGTGAAAGTCACACAGTTTTATGTAATGTATGTTTAAGTCAGGCAAAGTTCTGTCCAAACAAAACGAAATGTATTTGATTTGTGAACCTACCAATCTAGTGCAGCAGCATATACATATACATTATTGTCTTTTTAGTTACGCAAGACCTACAAGAAGAGGAAGGCTGTCCATACTTTCCCCCCTATAGAGGTCATGAAAGAATCATTTCCGAGAATCCTTTCGAAAAGAAGAATAGGTACAGTTACATACTTCAGAACAATTACAACAATATCAAATGCTATTGAGGAAATGCTGTGAATTTATGTTATCATTATTCCCCCTTTGAAAAAGAGGAGTATATTGCTTTGCACATGTCCGTCGCTCAAACACTTAGGTCCGTCAGTCGGTCTGTCTGTCTATAGAAAAAGTTTGTCTAAGTGATAATATAAAACAATTCCTTGATGTATGATCACTAAACTTTACATGAAGGTTGAGCATGACTAGTAAATAACCCTTTTTGATTAAAGGGGTCATCGGTTCAAGGTCAAGGTCACAGTGACCTTTAAAGGTAAAAGGATTTTTGAGCTTGTCAGTGATAACTGGACAATGCCTGCACCAATGGTCCTCAAATTTGACTTGGAGGTTGGACCTACCCAATAACTGACCCCTATTGATTTTTAGGGTCATCAGGCCAATAGTCAAGGTCACAGTAACCTTGAAGGCAAACTTAAAAATTCATTGACCTATGGTCATCAGACTTGACACGAAGGTTGGCCCTGACAAGAAAATGACCTCTATTGATTTTTGGGTCATCATGCCAAAGTTAAAGTCCATGGTGCCCTTAAACATGAAAAAGTTAGCAAAGCTTCTCCCAGTGATATCTCAACAATGCCTGCACTATGACCATCAAAATGACATGAAAGCTGGGCCTGACCAGTTGATAAAACCAAATGATTTTAGAAGAAATCAGGTCAACGGTCAAGGTAAGAGTGGCCTTGAATGCGAAAATGTTCTTCAGTGATAACTCAACAATGCCTGCACACATGGCCTTCAAACTTGACTTGGGAGTTGGGTCTGACCAGTATATTGACCCCTTTTCATTCAGGGGTTATGGGTCAAAGGTCACAGTGAGCTTGAATGCCAAAAGCTTGACTGTGTGATTACTTGACAATGCTGCACCCCTCAAAGTTGACATATAGGTTTTGGGTGACCAGTTGATGACTCCTATGGATTTTGAGGTCAAATGTCATGCTCAAAATTCATATTCATCATTAGAATTTTGTCATATTTACTTATTCCTTCCTTTGAAGAGGATACATATTTATCTGCAAGTATCAGTCATCATCTGATTTTTTTAAAGACTGTACCTAATAGCCTCACACTTTAAATAGTCATTAACTTAAAACTGCCTCAAAGACATCCATTGTGAATTTCAAATCAGCTGTCATTTTGGCATATGCATATTTTATCCAATTGTCCAAATAATCCTGACAACATGGGGCCCGGGGGTTGGGGGGGGGGGTCATAATGTTTGACAAACATCTTTAGTTTAAAATTCAATGTAGTTTTACGACAGTGTCACGTGCCAGCCCAACAAGGTCAACAGATCCCTTCAGAGAAAAGCATGCTCAACCCTTAAAGGGTGGACTAATCTTATTATTAATAGACCCTTAACCTTCATACTGAGAACTGGATATGCCAATTTGCATATTTACCAACCATGTACACCAATGTCCTATGAACGCACATCGGGGGGCAGTGGAACATCACATTTACAATGCAATGATGTAACCTTATGGCTGGAATCAAATTACTGTTTTCAGTCTTGGTTTCGAAAGCTGTCATGAAAGTCAAATCTGTTTCATTAGAAGTTGAGACCATTTTAGTTTTTAAATCATGCAACCAATTCTGAATTTTAAAGATTTGAATACAATTTTCTTCCGAGTTCAAAGCAAGATGATTTAAGCTATGCCTAACTTAAAGACCAGGCCCATTGTTCTTGAAACTCCTAAGTAACTTTGCAAGTTTATTAAAATCTAAATTCTCATTTTTTTTCAATAATTTGCATAAAACTTATTGTTTTTTAGACTTCAATATTCTACACAGGAATTATGATTTATCTATACATTGATTACATAAGACCATTTTTCATTTATCAAAATTCTATTTAAGTATGTATTTTGGCTAATTGAAAGAAAACTTCTTAAAGGGACTGTACACCAAATTGTCACCAACAAATTTTTGTTCTGTAACGAATCTCAGAACAATTATTTAATAGAATGTGTTATGCTTTGATAACATAATTGTAAAAAAAATACCAAAATATAAAATAAGAATTGTGTCGTAGACCGGGTTCGAACCCGTGTCGCCAAAATTGCAGGCTAGTGTTAAATCCACTGTGCTACAAAGGCTTGCTCCAAAAGAGTGGTATATTTGAGCCATATATCTAACTTGGTAATATCACGTGATAACATCGACTAGCCAATCACGCATATGGAATGAATACTACAGGTAGACATACCCAGTAATCTTTTTTTAATGGAAAAATATGATATAACTGCTAAAAATAATTAAATTGCAAACTATGTGGTACTTCAGTTAGTTCCAATGCATTGTTCACATTAATACCATGTTTATGTCAGTTTTCAACAATTTTCTTTTTTTCTTATAAATTTCAGTGAACCCTGAACCTGAGGTAAGTGTTCTTTTGGAAAAGATCACGATTACATAAACCCAGTGAACATATTTTAATGACTTAATTTTAGCTTAAACTTCACACCTTGTGGTGTTGGGTTATATAAGGGTATACATAAACACAGTTGGGCAGGTTAAAGTGTGTGGAGAATGACACATGCTTTAAACAGCCCAACTGTGTTCATATCCCTGATAATGACATTAATTTAGCAATTCCTCACTTATATTTACACCAATAGTTCATAATGTGTGAACAGATATACGCATTAATGTTCAAACGGAAATGCGAAAATCTGCAATCGGATCATTTGTCAGCAATCTTTGAGCATTGGTTTGCAGACATTTACGCAAACATTTGCTCTTTCCAAGACAAAAAATAAAAAAAAAGTTGTAAAAATTGTAAATCTGTGCGAGTGCAGCTTAAGTTATGTGTTGACAACCATTTAGCTTACTTAAATAATGAAGTGGGATAACTCTATTTGCATATGATGCAATTTGTGGCCCTTCATGATTTCATGTACAGATTCTAGTTAAGCATTTGCATGTAAGCTTGCATAATTAAGTCCCAATAATATTCCCAGCAACTACTTGATGTATTGCATTCAAACCTAATTAGCTCCCAGCCATCCAATCTATGTCAGATTATTATTGTGCATGTAATGCAAATGATGGCCAAATTATGAATATAATTCTGGCAATGAGCAGTGAATTGGTGGAGCCAGTGCTTTCTCTGTAACAGATCTTGTTTATCTTTTTTATTGAAGGAACCTGCACCTAGTACATCTGAGTCGATCCAAACTCCAAGGAAGGTTATTACCCCTAAAATCAACCGGCTTAAGTCAATGGGCCCCAAACCAAGTCAGAGTGCAGACAAACCTCTGAAGGATGGTATGCTATTATCTGTATTAATATTTTGACCAAGTGTATTCCAAGCTGGCTTCATATTGAATTAATTGGCGAAAGAATTCATATTGTGTAAAAACAAACATTTAAAAGTAATGAAAATTATTAAGTCACCTAATAAATTACAAATTACACTGACCATGACCTCTGAATGTTGTTTGAAAGTAACCCAGAATATTTTTATTACATTAAACGATGGCAGAATATTTGGGTGTTATAGACTTTTAAAGTTTTGTAAGCATGCACAGTGAGTTCCAATTCACATGCAAATAACTCTCTAAACAGAGATACTTTTGAAACCAAGAATACTTTATTTTGATTAGTGAAAACAGCTATTTTTGGTCTATATAAATATAAAACAACACAATCAAACACACATGAAGAGAAAATATACAAAGCCATGTTTATTAACTAGGTTTTGGCTAAGTGAAATCTGGTTATATTACAACAACCTACCCTTAGTGGTTATTCGGGTAGGGATTTCTATATACTTATGAAAGTGAATTACTTGAGTAAAGGATGACATATCTTTACCAGACTTTGTATAAAATGGAAGTCACAGATTATTTAGCCTTTTTATGCTCGATTTAGGTTGTCTTGGGTCAAGGTGAAGGTCACTGTTACTTAAAACAGAAAAAACTGTTGAAAATGAAAAACCTTATTATGCCCCCCTTCAAAGAAGAGGGGTATATTGCTTTGCACATGTCATTCGGTCAGTCAGTCTGTCGGTAGACCAAAGCTTGTTCGAGTGATAATGCAACAATTCCTTAATGTATGGTCATCAAACTTGACATGAAGGTTGGGCCTGACCAGTAGATGATCCCTATCGATTTTAGGGCTCATCGGGTTAAAGGTCAAGGTCACAGTGACCTTTAATGGTTAAATAATTTTAAAGCTTGTCTGAGTGATAACTCAACAATGCCTGGACCTATGGTCATCATACTTGATATGGATGTTGGACCTGACTAGTAGACCCCTATTGTTTTGGGGGATCATCTGGCCAAAGGTCAAGGTTACAGTGACCTTAAATGGTGAAAAGTTGTCTGAGTGATAACTCAACAATGCCTGCACGCATGGCCCTAATACTTGACATGAAGGTTGGCCCTGACTAGTAGATGTAACCTCTTTTGATTTTGGGGTCATCATGCCAAAGTTTAAGGTCAAGGTGACCTTAAATGTGAAAAAAATAAAACTTTTCCCAGTGATAACTCAACAATGCCTGAACCTATGATCATTAAACTTGACATGGATGTTGGGCCTGACCAGTAGATGACCCAAATTGATTGTTATCCAAGTGGTAACTCGACAATTCCTGCACCCATGGCCCTCAAACTTGACTTGGAGTTGCGTCTGACCTGTAGATGACCCCTTATGATTATAGAGGTCATCACAGTCACAGTGACCTTGAACGAAAAAAGCTTGTCTGTGTGATAACTTGACAATGCCTGCACCCATGGCCCTCAAACTTGACATTTAGGTATTTGGTGACCAGCCGTTGACTTCTACGGATTTTGAGGTAATATAATAAGAGGTCATGGTCATAAACTGCCTTTACAGCATCCAATGTCAGTGACAAATCAGCTGTCATTTCAGTCCATGCATATTTCATTCAACTGTTCATATAATCCTGACAACATGGCGCTCTGTGGGGAGGGGGGCATAATCCTGACACCATGGCGCTCTGGGGGGAGGGGGGCATAATCCAGACACCATGTCCCTTCGGGGGGGGGGGGGCATAATCCTGACACCATGGCGCTCTGGGGGGGGGGGGGATACTGTTTGACCAACATCTCTTGTTAAGGCTTAACATTATCTTACATAATTTTTGTTTTTATGAACAGTTTATGGATACTTTTCATGGAATTGCGTTTGGGTCCCTTGGGATCAAGGTCACTGTTACTTAAAATAGAATAACAGTAATAAACATGCACATGATTATTCATTCCAATACGCATAACAAGGGCAGGTTGCATTCTGACAATATTAAGTATTACTGTAACACTTAACTATAAATCTAAGGGGGTCATCTGAACATTATTAAGTATTTAAAGTGACAATCTCAGTCACCTGAACATTATTTGGTTATTACAGTGACACTTCCATTTAACATACATTGTATTATAGTTGGCTAGACTTTGACTTGATTAAAGAAAAAAAATGAACTGAAAATAAAAGACATAAATTTTGTTATGCGTAGATACATGCCGTTATTAGGCATTATGTAGGCCGCTGATTTGGACGTATTTTATAGTTGTTTAAATCTTTATTATTTCAGACACAGATTTTGAGACCCTTAACGGTGTGATGCAAGTGGTCGAGGCTCATGAGAGGACATTTGCTGTAAAGTTTGTCGCCGGCCAGTCGACCAAGGGTTTTGGTAGCAATGGTAAGATCTCAAGCACAATTGTATAGTTTAGTGTTAGATGGCAATGTATTTAAACAAGTGAGCACCAATGGCTTCTTGTGAAAAAATGGCTTGTGACAATGTTATATTGTCTTCATTTTTATTGTATCTTGATCAAACTTAAACAATAGTTATATTTCCATGAGTACCTTAAAAGTTCCTTTCTTGAAACAGCCAGACCAACCCATGCATGACTCGATTATGGCCCTTAAAATGCAAAAAATAAATATTCCCAAGGAAGACAACCTTCTACAGAGAATTAAATTGTGTATAACTGGAGTTCTTTTCCTTTGCTTGCGAAAGTATTTTCTAAGGGACTTATCTCTGTTCACAAAGTAGTGAATTGAAACATACGGTTTACTGATTTTATTCTCTTTCAAATGATGATACATAATTTTAATGGGGTAAGAAGACATCAAAATTTATGGCATCAAAAATCACCAAGTGTGCACATCAGGCATCTTAAATTGACATTTAAACAGTTCACATGAAAAGTTTATAAAAAAAATATTTTTACTTTTAACTTAGTTAAGTAATGTTACTTAGGAATCTATTTTGAAGATTTTATGAGGAACTTATATTTCACATCATTAGTTTATATTATTGATTTAAACAGGTGTTTTTGCTGCACTGGAACTTACATTTTTGCATCAACATTAAATACTAAATACCGCAAATGTCCAATAAAACAAGTCGGGTGTTTTTGTGGGTCTATGCTGTTACATTAAAAATGATACACTTCATTAACCCTAAACTTCAAAAAATGCAAATTTAATTGAAAAGCATTCCTACAACTGCCATTTTAGATCACCTGCTGTAATCAGAAAAAGTATACCATTTTATACATATTAATAATGCAATAAAGTTACAAGAAAATGTGTAATGATATGTTAAAACCATGTGTTTCATATGTTGCCATTTTTTTAACAATTAAGGGTAAGTAATACATTAACAATAAACATGTTGCAGACATTAGCAGGGCACCTATAATAGGATGTTACTAGATGAAATCTAAATCATATATAACATTATGAGCATAAGATTGGAACTCATTATTTAGTTTGTATCTTTATATAATATGTTTCCTGTAGAAATGAAATATTCTTATTTTTTAGATTCCCTACCATCGGCCAATGAAAGTGTAAGGGTGCTGTGGCATGACCATTGCCCTTATATTGTGAGAGGGTCAAAGGTTCTTCTTTGTGAAAGGGGAAAGAAGAAGCAAGAACCTGAGGTATTTCCTTACTTTTATGATTGATAATATCACAATTGATACGCACAATAAGTTACAGGCTTTTGCCCAAACTTGGTATGTAGGAAGTGTTTATGGAGGCCTTTCATGGGATGGCCTTTGGTGTCCCTTTGTCAAAGGTCAAGGTCAGGTTAACTAAAATAGAAAAATACTTGGTTCAAGAATAACTTGAAAGGGTTGAAATTTTGCAACCAAACTTGGTATATAAGTAGAGTTCATAGAGACCTTTCATTGGATTGTGTTTGGTACCGGAGAATCATGGTTAAGGCAATGCCATTTTTACTTAAATTGAAAACGGTTATAACCAACATATTTTAACCTACCTTGATATATTTGAAGAGTTTAATGACATTTTTAATGAAATTGTTTTAAGGGCGCTTTGGGTCAAGGTCACTATAAATTAAAAAAAAATGTAAACTGTACTGATTATCTGTAGTTATGGGCAATGTCATCCGAAAAATAATAATATATATACACCAGCACTTATTGACCTGCTCATATTTTGGTATAGCCATTAAGTGGCTTAAATAATTTTGGAAATTCGTATTTATCTGAAAAAATATAATGTGTATGACATGTTTAATTTAAGGTACAAGAACTAAAGCCCAAGATTACCATCAAAGAAATCCTTCTGTTTCCTCATTACAAGGTAAGCATAGATAATATTATAGATATTTAGGGCTCTATAGAAGTCCTAAGGGGGTTATTCACTCTTCTTTTTTTCCATCAGTTTGTCTGGCTTGACCACTATCAAGGTTTATTTGTTGAAGCTGATCATCTGAAAAAAGGTGATCTGTTCTGTAGGGGACTGTCTCGTCCAACGCAATATTTTACCTTCAAATAACAGTTACTTATTCTCCCCTTAACCACAAAATTCAACCAAACTCAAAAAAATCTTCTTTGGATGGTCCTCTTCAAAATTTCTTGATACATTTAATTGATGTAAATTGTTTCCATGTACAATTATGGTAATCATTGCAACCAAAAGGAAAATATATGAGCTGAAATCTAATCTCAGAACTGCACTTGTAACATGTAAATGACTACATGAAAAACTATTTATTCTGACCAGATTTCAACTTTGGATTTAGATAGTGATGCATGTCTAAATTTTATAAAGGTGTACCTTTTTTACAAAAAAAGTAAAATGTAAGCTTTTTATATGTTATATAGACATCATAGTGACAATGTTTACTCTTTTTTGAAGTCATGTAATTCTTTTTTGCATGTGTCATTTATGTTTGTTGGCATCTAGTTTTACGTTTTGAATATATTCAAATGATTTAAACACTCATTTCTGAATGGCCGTATTACAGCTGTTTGTGGTAAACAGCTGTTTGTGCGGTCATCTTCATTTGCCCAATTCAATATCTTGGATTTTTCAGATGTACCTCTTTTATTATTGATCATTTTACCAAATATTATATATACTAGTATAAGTAAATGTATGTTTAGCTCAACTATTAAAGGATAACTTCTTGTCAGCCTCTGGGCTAAATTTTTAGAGCAAGTTGGCATTTTTAAATGTAGCTCCTGGAGTACACTTTTTTCAATAAGTTTAATAGCTCAAAAGTTTAACTTTAGTAAGGGTCGACATTTTGCGACCATTTAGGAGGAGTTTATAATGACTGTGCATGGCATTGTGTTTTGGGCCCTAAGAGTCATTGTCAATGTTAAAGTCGAGGTCACTGTACCTAAAAAATAAAAACATTGGCACAGAATAACATGTGTAAGGGTTGACATGTTTTACTGAACTTTGGATGAAAAAAATAGCTTATTGCATTTTGGGTCACTTGGATCAAGATCAAGGTCTCTTTCGCTTTCAATAGAAAACTGAATCTCGCAGCGAAGGCTGACGCTCTTCTCTCTTCGAAATTCTCAGTTTTGTCCACAGGGGCCTGAGAAACAAATTATTTTTGTTTATTTAAGCCTATTCTATATATATACATATAGGCTTAAATAAACAAAAATAATTTGTTTCTGACCCCTGTGGTTTTGCCTCATTGCCTAGTTTCTTGTTTACTTTTCAATTTAACTTTTTAACACTTTTGACAGACAAATTGGCTTAATATATTCAAGCGAGCTGAAGATTTGGTAATTAAATCGAGTATATATACAGGTGACTGACAACAAAAAATCCTCCAAGAGAAAACCAGCCAAAGATATTCATGCTGGAATCACTGACCAGAGAATTTACTTCAAGAGGGTGTTCCGGGTGACGGGACTTGAGTGATAGGTAAGTTTATGAAATATGCTCTTCATCATTTGCTTCAAAGCACATACATATATTTAAAACGTTTATTGCGTCAGTCTTGATGTCAATGATATTCAGCATTGCAATATCTCCTTCTTTTTATTACAGTTGGCGTGATCCCGGCGTCTATGTACCCATTAGCTTTTAACCATCCGCTGATGCATGCTAACCTGCTTGTAACATAGCATCAAGATGGACGGTGAATGTGTTGTACACCGTTTAAGCTATTAGCAAGGCAACCTTAGCACAGAAGGACCTTGGGGTTCGGGTTAGGAAAGCATTTATTATCAATGATGATGATAACGTTTTTCAACACAACATATAGGTCTAAATACTAAACTGTAAATGTTAACTCTCAAATTATCAAAACATTTTGCATCAAATACATTTTAAAGCTAATTATTTTTACTTTTAACATGGCAAAACTGCGTTAAACTGATTCACTTTCCTTAATGCTTATGGCCGTAAGCAGTATACTACAGTCGAAGCTCATTGTCTAGATATTCCAGAAAACCGCCAAAATACTTCGAGTCTTGAGAATATCAAGCCTAGCAAATTGCTTACTGAATGTGTATTTTTTGCGATATTTTGTGATACATTGAAAAACGTTTGGTTTACCTCGTTTGTTATTTGATACGTTATCTCCGCAAGCGAAGAGTATGCATTGGACATAGTTATCGTACATTACGCAACATGCTGCATCGATACTATGGAAATATAATCTGATTTTTAGCATGCCTTTTCGAAGAATAAGGAGGAATGTACTACTCGACGTCGGCGTCTGGTTTCAGCCAATGGAATTACATAACTCTTTATTATGCTTAATACATGTTATGGCCCCTGATTGACTTACGTTAGAGTTTTAGAGTAGGTTAAAGTTTAAGGGCAAGTTGTAAGTTTCACTTATAAGTCCAATACCCTTCATTTAATTGAATTAATACTTCACACAGTAGTTCAGGGCCATCACATAATGAGGCTAGATAACTCCATAGTATCCTTTATACAAATTATGGCCCTTGATTGACTATGGAACTAGGTTAAAGTTTTAGAGCAGGTTGGTATATTTATTGATAACTTCTATACCCTTCATTCAATTGACTTAATACTTCACACAGCAGTTCAGGGCCATCACATAATGAGGTAAGATTACTCCATATTATCCTTTATACAAATTATGGCCCCTGAATGACTATGGAACTAATGAAAAAGTTTGATGGCAGGTTCGGATATTTATTGATAACTTCTATACCCTTCATTCAATTGACTTAATACTTCGTACAGTTGTTCAGGGCCATAACACAATCAGATTCCATTACTTCATATTATTTTAATACAAGTTAAGGCCCCTGATTGACTTAGGTTTTAAGTTTTAGGGCAGGTTAAATTTGAAGGGCAAGTTGGGAATTTAATAAAAAACATTGACGTTCGTATTCGTGCCAATTAGAATGATTGCTCAGACTGTTCCTACTATATTATAATTGTTATACTGTCCAAGCTAAACTATTTGATTATTGCCTTTTGCGAAATGAAGCCACGCAAACAAATAAAGGTATGCAATGCTGACCTAAGACCCGCGGAAATGACATCGAGCCAAGCAAACAAAACAAATTGTGAAATTCTTACTAAGGACCTAAAAAATGACATCGAGCGTTGAGAAATATCGACCCTCAAGATATCGAGCCATCAAATCGAATTTTATATAAACATGTAGTAAAAAATGGTACTTTTAATCCAGTTCGAGCTAACTAGAATATAGACGAAAATAATGCATTCTTTTTGCGCAATGTCTCTTCAAAGAGTGACCGAAATAGCCGACCGTCACCGGTACGCTTTATGGTTAATACAGAACCCAGGACTTTCAAAATTACTTTTGATCAACTGTCTGTGTAAAATGCGGCGCCGATTTTTTTATCGAATGTTCGGGTCCCGATGTCATTTTCAAGAGACTTTTTCGTTTCGTTTACTATATTATACTCAATAATCAGGTTCAAATGTTTATTTGCTCAATTGCTTATACATGTATACAATTTAAACAAAACAACTTATTTGTACTGTAAAATCAATAAGAAGTGCCCCAAAAAACATTACTTGCTGGGCCCTCTGTGCCCCCGGTATATATCCGCCACTGCAATATCTACTTTCACGTTCAGAGTGACTGAAATAGCCTAATATTTTGAACTGAGAAATAAATAAAATGTGTAGTACCGATAAAAAAAAACACTTTGATAAAGCTAGCAATCTGCAAAGTAACAATGCTGAATTTATTTGAATCATCTTCCTTAATTTTATTATAAAATTAACTTATCATGATATGCTGATATGTTTGTTTGTTGTTTTGCTGTTCATCTTCATATTTCTATTTTTCTTGCTGTTGTATGTTTTGATACATGTTTGTTACCTCCCATGCCCATGCATGGCCAAAAGTATGAATACAACTTGAAACTTGATACAATATCCACTTTCATGTTATAAGTGACCATAAATATCCTAACTGTCTATGGTACTCGATACATTAAGTTCTGCCAATGTCTACAGAGTTGGCAACAGTGTTAAAGAAAAACTAACCAGAGAAAGATAAGTAGCCTAAAGTATATTAACTATTATTCAACATTTTGAATTAGTTTTTATTTGTCATTAATTGATTTGTTGAATATGACATATAACAGCAAAACAAAAGTGTTTGGTGTGATCACGGTAAAACACGTCGTGTAGGTTCGTTTCCTTTATGTTTAGTAATACATAGAATAACAACAAAAACAGGAAGTTACATTACGTCAGTGTCATACATTTCGCGCGTTATGTAACTCCCGTACCTCGCGTTACGTCGCGCCAAATTCCCAACAAAAAATAAATGCATTCACCGCACATGGTCGGAGTATTAGGTCATGATGGTTGCCATTCGGAGCTCCTCGGCCATTTTTTTCAAAAACAACCTCGGATGTATGCCGGTACATCAGTTGAAGTAGTTCGTTAATTTTTGATTACTACCATTAATTATATGTAGTGTTTAAGAGTTGTATTTATTGAACTAGGTTGACACTGATTGCCAGTGAAGTGTTTTTTTGCAATAATAATTAAGATTCCCAAGATTTAACTGCTAAATAAGATTACACGCGATCTATTTGCAGCGGACTTAAACGTACCACTTTTTGAGTATGCAAATCGTCCAAATCGTCCGAGGAGTTCGGACTAGCTGGTTGCTCCTCTTTGCGCCCAAATCATTCCGGATGGACCCAAAGTTTACATCCATCGCTTTGTAAGTACGGGCTGAAAATTAAATTCATACAGTACAATGTGTTAATTGCAACTGAAATCTGTACGTTGTACTTTTTATATGTGACACCAAATGTTTCATATGATCAATTCACAAAATATCTTGAAGAAGGTTTGTGAGCATCCGGAAAGTACATTCCTTTAAAAATGAGAACATTGAATTGAGTTGCACCGACCGTTATCTGGCTTCTTACAAACACAGTAATAGTCGTAGACATGGGTGCTTCTTCTTCTCTGACCCCCCCCCCCCCAACTTAATAGCATTTACAAATGTGCGTGCATGTACACATACTTCACTCTTGACATAAAATGCAAATAAATATCTTAATGACTTGCAATCACCACATTGCCTTATATGTATTGTCCTTGCCTCATCATGTGTTGACAAACTGGGATTCTGAAGCTATGCGATTTTGTTGATGCCTTTGTGTTTTTATATTGAAGGAGTTTATTCACCTTGCTTTGGCACAAACATATCATACCTATATGATCGACCGTGTTGAAAATACATAAGTTTGATATATGGAATGGGTGATGAAATATTTTCTATGAAACTAGTATATTTATCATAAGGCATTCACTATTGTAAATGATTTGTACAAACCCAAACATTACAAGTGCATAGATAGAATAGAGCCGGAATAAATTCTGGGTCCCGGATCCCGGCGGTCCCGAGTCCCGACAAATATAGTTGCCCCAGTGGTTCTTATGTATATAATACTAAAATTATAATACAAATTTGCGTCTTAAATGTATACAATTATCCTTAAAGTTATTCTCTTAAAAGAACTAAACCGTTTACAGGGTTAAACTAAGCCATCGTTTTAGGTATTGCTCACACTTTTTTTACAAACTGTTATCATGATACGTTTCAGCCTACAGCCTGTGTACTTGATCGCCTTAACGTTAAAGCAAAACAGATCATCAACCGGTATCGATATAATCAAGTGTCATAAACTGTTGTAAAGGTCCGCTATAGGCGGCGGATGTGCGTTCCGTTACGGAAGTATGTTTATATTGAATGTTAAATTGGTTGGATATATGCAAATAAGCAAAGCTCGGGCACTGTGTGCATAGAGAATTTAGTAGTCGAGCATGCTTTTCTCTGAAGGGATCTTCTGGTGTTTGTTTATCACGCACGTTACACTGTGATACCGCATTTTTCCAATATTAATACAGGGTATCGCCTTTTAGCACCACCACAATCGAAACAGGGTATCAGTCAACAGTTTACGTTAAAATTGGTCACAGTCGATCAATTGTTTGTCTTCATATTGGGCATCGGGGATCCCATTTTTTTTTATTCATTAGCAAAACACAAAAGGTTTTCACTGCTGTGTTCATTCAATAGAACTTTATTAAGTTACATAAATCCTTTGATGAAACACAGCGAAATTGGCAGACGGCGTGGGAAATAATATACATAAACCGGGGGCGGCAGACCAGGGTGCAATGTGTTGCTCGGTGGCAATGGTGTGCGAAAACTGCCCCGGGCACTATCCTAAGTGCTGTAGAATGCCAATGCGGATGTATTGGCAGTGTTTTTCGCAATAAAAAAGTTTGACGTTCGGGGTGTGCGGGGGCGGCAGACCAGGGTGCAATGTGTTGCTCGGTGGCAATGGTGTGCGAAAACTGCCCCGGGCACTATCCTAAGTGCTGTAGAATGCCAATGCGGATGTATTGGCAGTGTTTTTCGCAATAAAAAAGTTTGACGTTCGGGGTGTGCGGGGGCGGCAGACCAGGGTGCAATGTGTTGCTCGGTGGCAATGGTGTGCGAAAACTGCCCCGGGCACTATCCTAAGTGCTGTAGAATGCCAATGCGGATGTATTGGCAGTGTTTTTCGCAATAAAAAAGTTTGACGTTCGGGGTGTGCGGGGGCGGCAGACCAGGGTGCAATGTGTTGCTCGGTGGCAATGGTGTGCGAAAACTGCCCCGGGCACTATCCTAAGTGCTGTAGAATGCCAATGCGGATGTATTGGCAGTGTTTTTCGCAATAAAAAAGTTTGACGTTCGGGGTGTGCGGGGGCGGCAGACCAGGGTGCAATGTGTTGCTCGGTGGCAATGGTGTGCGAAAACTGCCCCGGGCACTATCCTAAGTGCTGTAGAATGCCAATGCGGATGTATTGGCAGTGTTTTTCGCAATAAAAAGTTTGACGTTCGGGGTGTGCGGGGGCGGCAGACCAGGGTGCAATGTGTTGCTCGGTGGCAATGGTGTGCGAAAACTGCCCCGGGCACTATCCTAAGTGCTGTAGAATGCCAATGCGGATGTATTGGCAGTGTTTTTCGCAATAAAAAAGTTTGACGTTCGGGGTGTGCGGGGGCGGCAGACCAGGGTGCAATGTGTTGCTCGGTGGCAATGGTGTGCGAAAACTGCCCCGGGCACTATCCTAAGTGCTGTAGAATGCCAATGCGGATGTATTGGCAGTGTTTTTCGCAATAAAAAAGTTTGACGTTCGGGGTGTGCGGGGGCGGCAGACCAGGGTGCAATGTGTTGCTCGGTGGCAATGGTGTGCGAAAACTGCCCCGGGCACTATCCTAAGTGCTGTAGAATGCCAATGCGGATGTATTGGCAGTGTTTTTCGCAATAAAAAAGTTTGACGTTCGGGGTGTGCGGGGGCGGCAGACCAGGGTGCAATGTGTTGCTCGGTGGCAATGGTGTGCGAAAACTGCCCCGGGCACTATCCTAAGTGCTGTAGAATGCCAATGCGGATGTATTGGCAGTGTTTTTCGCAATAAAAAAGTTTGACGTTCGGGGTGTGCGGGGGCGGCAGACCAGGGTGCAATGTGTTGCTCGGTGGCAATGGTGTGCGAAAACTGCCCCGGGCACTATCCTAAGTGCTGTAGAATGCCAATGCGGATGTATTGGCAGTGTTTTTCGCAATAAAAAAGTTTGACGTTCGGGGTGTGCGGGGGCGGCAGACCAGGGTGCAATGTGTTGCTCGGTGGCAATGGTGTGCGAAAACTGCCCCGGGCACTATCCTAAGTGCTGTAGAATGCCAATGCGGATGTATTGGCAGTGTTTTTCGCAATAAAAAAGTTTGACGTTCGGGGTGTGCGGGGGCGGCAGACCAGGGTGCAATGTGTTGCTCGGTGGCAATGGTGTGCGAAAACTGCCCCGGGCACTATCCTAAGTGCTGTAGAATGCCAATGCGGATGTATTGGCAGTGTTTTTCGCAATAAAAAAGTTTGACGTTCGGGGTGTGCGGGGGCGGCAGACCAGGGTGCAATGTGTTGCTCGGTGGCAATGGTGTGCGAAAACTGCCCCGGGCACTATCCTAAGTGCTGTAGAATGCCAATGCGGATGTATTGGCAGTGTTTTTCGCAATAAAAAAGTTTGACGTTCGGGGTGTGCGGGGGCGGCAGACCAGGGTGCAATGTGTTGCTCGGTGGCAATGGTGTGCGAAAACTGCCCCGGGCACTATCCTAAGTGCTGTAGAATGCCAATGCGGATGTATTGGCAGTGTTTTTCGCAATAAAAAAGTTTGACGTTCGGGGTGTGCGGGGGCGGCAGACCAGGGTGCAATGTGTTGCTCGGTGGCAATGGTGTGCGAAAACTGCCCCGGGCACTATCCTAAGTGCTGTAGAATGCCAATGCGGATGTATTGGCAGTGTTTTTCGCAATAAAAAAGTTTGACGTTCGGGGTGTGCGGGGGCGGCAGACCAGGGTGCAATGTGTTGCTCGGTGGCAATGGTGTGCGAAAACTGCCCCGGGCACTATCCTAAGTGCTGTAGAATGCCAATGCGGATGTATTGGCAGTGTTTTTCGCAATAAAAAAGTTTGACGTTCGGGGTGTGCGGGGGCGGCAGACCAGGGTGCAATGTGTTGCTCGGTGGCAATGGTGTGCGAAAACTGCCCCGGGCACTATCCTAAGTGCTGTAGAATGCCAATGCGGATGTATTGGCAGTGTTTTTCGCAATAAAAAAGTTTGACGTTCGGGGTGTGCGGGGGCGGCAGACCAGGGTGCAATGTGTTGCTCGGTGGCAATGGTGTGCGAAAACTGCCCCGGGCACTATCCCAAGTGCTGTAGAATGCCAATGCGGATGTATTGGCAGTGTTTTTCGCAATAAAAAAGTTTGACGTTCGGGGTGTGCGGGGGCGGCAGACCAGGGTGCAATGTGTTGCTCGGTGGCAATGGTGTGCGAAAACTGCCCCGGGCACTATCCTAAGTGCTGTAGAATGCCAATGCGGATGTATTGGCAGTGTTTTTCGCAATAAAAAAGTTTGACGTTCGGGGTGTGCGGGGGCGGCAGACCAGGGTGCAATGTGTTGCTCGGTGGCAATGGTGTGCGAAAACTGCCCCGGGCACTATCCTAAGTGCTGTAGAATGCCAATGCGGATGTATTGGCAGTGTTTTTCGCAATAAAAAAGTTTGACGTTCGGGGTGTGCGGGGGCGGCAGACCAGGGTGCAATGTGTTGCTCGGTGGCAATGGTGTGCGAAAACTGCCCCGGGCACTATCCTAAGTGCTGTAGAATGCCAATGCGGATGTATTGGCAGTGTTTTTCGCAATAAAAAAGTTTGACGTTCGGGGTGTGCGGGGGCGGCAGACCAGGGTGCAATGTGTTGCTCGGTGGCAATGGTGTGCGAAAACTGCCCCGGGCACTATCCTAAGTGCTGTAGAATGCCAATGCGGATGTATTGGCAGTGTTTTTCGCAATAAAAAAGTTTGACGTTCGGGGTGTGCGGGGGCGGCAGACCAGGGTGCAATGTGTTGCTCGGTGGCAATGGTGTGCGAAAACTGCCCCGGGCACTATCCTAAGTGCTGTAGAATGCCAATGCGGATGTATTGGCAGTGTTTTTCGCAATAAAAAAGTTTGACGTTCGGGGTGTGCGGGGGCGGCAGACCAGGGTGCAATGTGTTGCTCGGTGGCAATGGTGTGCGAAAACTGCCCCGGGCACTATCCTAAGTGCTGTAGAATGCCAATGCGGATGTATTGGCAGTGTTTTTCGCAATAAAAAAGTTTGACGTTCGGGGTGTGCGGGGGCGGC